>NC_079217.1:23376231-23748731 GCF_029633865.1 Lampris incognitus | reverse complement strand
TTTTTATAAACATAATTTTATATGTTGATGTTCATGCGCAAGCAAGTTCATGAGACACGTGATGTGATGTTTGACGCCGGCGGGATAGGCTAGGCTAGTTCCAACTGCCATACCAAGCGTTGCTTTTTTTCACGAAAACATATACTAAGCGGTCGGCTATGCTACCGTATGTGGGTGTAGGCTATGGCACAACCAACTTTGTTTAAGTTCTTTAAACATGCACGAATGGTGTCAGACTCGGAGTCGTCACTGCAACCAGAGATGACCAAGAGTTGGTATCCACAACTCCATGCTCTTCCTCTCCGCCACCGTCTTGTGATCATAGAGATTTGTAGACTGTGATTGATAGTGATTGATAATGAACTCTAGTAGCATGTCTTTACATGACAGATAACATTATGAGCGAGTTCTGAATACTGGCTGGCTGCTTACTCAGGCGTTCCAATTCAATTCATTTAAACCTCCTTCCCAAAGGGGACTTTGCATGCCCTACGCAACGCTGTAGTACCAAACTGCACCACTCTAGGTAGCGCGTAGGGTGGGTATTGGGACAGGGCCTTTGATTGGGCTGTGGTTGCTTGGTCACAGACCTGTTGTGCCCTCTATTGGTCCGTCAGTGATAGAACTTTAGTTCAAAATGGTCACTCACTGGCTTTCAACGTTGGCAAGTGATGGTACTGCTGCTGTTCAAGCAATATATATTTTGCACTGAGTAATTTTTAACATTTTGGCTCATTTTGTCAATGTTGCATGAATTATGAGGGTTTTTTTGTGATTACATTTGTTATTCTATCTAGCTCGATTTTGGTCTCAAAATGCACCAAATTGATGCATTTAAATTATCAATATTGAAAAATTTTCTTCCGGGGGAGCATGCCCCCGGACCCCCTAGAGAATTCCAGGCCCATCCATAATTGGCCTGGCCCACCCAAAACTGAAATCCTGGAGCCGTGCCTGGTCTACAAACAACAGTGCCCCCGCTGTGGCTTTCCCTCCACATTACTCTTTAAAGACGACAGAGCAGTTAGCATTACATGAGGTTAGCGTGGTTAGCTTATTCGTCATAGTTCGCATTACACAAAGTTTACATCGTTAGCTTATTCGTCGTCATAATACCGATACTTTCCAGAGCACATATACAAATTTAACTAACACACGCACACACCCGTTAACATGAACTGCTTATCTGACGGGACTCGTACCTGAAAAGGAAGTATTTGTATTACAGATACACGGACACAAACTTTCCTCTGGTCACGTTTGTAATGACTGAGGAGAGGAAACAAGCGAGCGAGGTGTCCCTTAACCTAGCTCAACAGCTCTACACTCCCCCCTGCTGGAACCCTCTCGTAACTACAACTACTCAGTACTGCTGGTGTTAGGGTGACATTATCAACACAAAACATATGGAAACACGGGAATTGCTGTTCTCAAACTGCTGCAGCTGACAACAAACATTTTAAAAATAAGATAAACTATAACATGAAAATGCTGGTAATGAACATTATTCCATCTGTCACACTCTCAGGGTTGCGGGGATGCTGGAGCCTACCCCAGCAGTCATTGCGTGTCAAGCGGGAAGACACCGAACAGGCCGCCAGGCCATCACAGGGCCGACACACACACACACAGATTCTTTTAAAGGAGCAAAAGGCGGCCGTTGATTTTAGGCAGAACTTAGAAATATTTTCAAATCCTTAAACCGAATTCGACACCGCCCTCCCCAATCAGAAAGCATCAGGATGCCTTTGTGTGACTCATTGTGTGCCAGTCTGCTGTGTGCCATCTGACACAAGAGGAGAGTGTTGTGTTCGGATTGCATTGTACTGCATGTAGATGTTGTGGCCTGGTTACAGCACCCTGCCGCTAGAGGGTATTATTGTGAGTAGTGGTGCGGTTTGGATAATTGATGGTGGACGGATGGTGCGGTGGGGAACGAGAGGGGGAGAAGGAACTGGTGTGTGGGGTGTGGAGAATAAAGACAGAGGTCCCTTGTAAAGACGTATTCGTGTTGGCGGTAAATACGAAGCACTAACATAACAAGTGGTGATGTGGATAAAAAAGAGAAACGAAGATGGCTTTACTTACATTGCAACCTCCTCCTGCTTTCCTGGAGTGCCCGGGAGTTCCAAAAATGGTTTTTGATGCTGAAATCATCTGTATACCGCCCCTGTATGGAGAAATTGAAAGGTTCAACAGGATGCTGAAAAACTGACTGCCTCAATACAAGGAACACACACACACACACACACACACACACACACACACACACACACACACACACACACACACACACACACACACACACACACACACACACACACACACACACACAGAAAAGATAATGGACCTGGTACTGAGTGCACCGTTGAGCACTGGGCGACTTATCTCTTCCTAATCTTTTATTTTTTCCTTTGAAGGCATGACAGGCTGCAGCATAATGCACAGGGGACAAAACGGAAATTCATAGATTAGCCCCAGCATGGGATCTTTGAAGACCAGCAGCATTTATCAAAAGATGATCCTAATTTTGCAGCAATTAAACCAAAATATTTGGAATGCCATGCCATAATAACATCTGGCAAGAGCAAGTAAAATAGACTGATAGAAAGCACTACATTCATCAGCTTTTACAGCCTGTTGCAGTGCCAATCAGGGCATTAATGTCACATGTGCAAACATACAAAGACCAATAAAGGAGCATACCTTTTCCATATACAAAATCAGCAAAATTTGACTGGTATGAACTGTAAACCCAGAGTGGATCCACCACCACACAAACCTGTTCATTCCACCGGTCAAATGAGACTGTCAACTAAATTCAATACAGGATTTGTAAACACCCATGAAAGGATGTGGAAAAAAATTCTGTACGATATTTTAAAATTAGTTTCTTGCTTCTTGAATTTACCTCATACCTAGCTCGTATCTGAGAGAGACAAGAAAAAGCTTTTGCAAGGGAACAACCTGCTTATGCGTACAGTATTTATGAGAGGAAATAAAGTCGCGACAAGTGCAGTGGAATCAGTAGCGAACCGTGGGGTCTGGCAGTGGGCCTTCAACGGCACAATGATATTGTAATCAAAAAAATGTTGGGGGTATTTTTTAATATGTGAACAGCTCCGACACACAGCTCTAACACACACACACACACACACAAAGTGCACCCATCGCAGTACCACAGGTGAAAACCTCCGACACACACAGCTCACCTAATAATAAATTAAACTTATATAGCGCTTTTCTAACACTCAAAGTCGCTTTACAATAGACGGGGTGAAACAAGACAACAAATAAACATAACACAGACATACAGGGGTGGATGGGAAGGGGGGGCTACAAGAGGGAGAAGCAGCAGCCACACACGACGCCAGCAGTACTCTCCGGCTTAAACAGATACAAAAGGGCAAGAAAAACAAAAAACAACAGCACTGTGGATGTTGACACACACACACACCGCCAGTAACTCAGTGCCTCAAGTTCCAGCAAAATCAAATCCATTGGACCTCAAATAGCCTTTGTCTCTCTCCATACTTGGAAAACAATGAAAAGTCACATGACATGGCCTCCGCTTCTGGCCTACAACATCACCATGGACAGCGCTGGCATACAGCACCATAAAACCTCTTCTTTACAAACTGACCAGACCAAGTCAAGCAATTCATGAGCAAAGAACAGAAGTAACGATTAAATCAACCTTCACATGCAGAATATGCCACGAGCAAAGTCGCAATACAATCATATGCAAAATATGCCAAACCTTACGCCATAATATTGAGTATTGTAGGCCTAACGTAACATGAGCAAAGTGTGGTGTTAACTAGCTATGAAGTGCCATCACACTATGTAAAATGTATATGCCAGCTTTGATTTGGAGTAAAATAAAATTAGGCAGCTGACCTTATTAGGCTACTTGAATATAAAGTCCATCCGTCGGTCCTTCTTTGTGAAGTGGGCAATGGCAGCATCATGCAGTTTGTTCTTGGATTTAAGTTCCGTCAGAAGGCCTTTTTTATGGACATCAGCGCCAAAGCTCCCAGTCGATCCTGTCCCATTGTGTTTCTGGTATGCATCTTAATGCACTTCAGGGCTGAGAAAGACCACTCAACTGAAGAGGTGGATATGGGGATGGTCAACACCAGACAGGTGAGGTGATGAAGCATAGGGGAGACAAGAGCGAGAGTTGGCCTTCCATTTTCAATCACTTGTTGCTTTTCCCCAAAAGCACATATTGAGGAGGGTAACGTTAACAAGCTAACTACAATGTCGCTGTCGTCTCCTCCTGTAGCCATGCTTCATCATTAACTTCCTTCTCTAACTAAACTAAACTTCATCACACTCATCTGATACACAAACTAATGTTAGTGATGTGCGGTTTGATTGATTTAAGTGAACCAGTAGATTTGGATCGCCAAGTAATGACTCCTCAGCTACCATACATCATTCTTTTATATGAGTGAGCCCTCATCTGGATAGGTCTGGACTTCTAGAAGTCCTAGGGCGATATTTTTTGTCCCACCCATACTACTACAGCAAAATAGGATTGGCTGCTTCACCTGTCACTTTCTAAATAAACACACAAACACAGGACTTCTTAAGAGGGTATATCTCGTCCCTTAAAATGAAAACAGGAAAGTGCTGAAAGTCGGGTTTAGGATTTAGAAAAGAAGAAAAATAGGTAAGTCAGTAAATGGAAGATGGGGGGTTTAGAAACTGGTAGACCGTCACAGGTTATATTACTGACATAAATCAACAAAAACAGAAAACAAGAGAATGGGGCAAGGATTCTTCAGTTGGGCGGGAGAGTCTTAAAAGTATTCCAGGAAAGGTCCCCACACCTTTTGGAACTCATCCTTGGAGTTACAGACTGAGTAGAGGATCTTTTTGAGGTTTAAACAGGACATAATATCGTTCAGCCACTGAGCGTCGGTGGGCGGGGCAGCATCCTTCCATCTCAGCAATATTGCACGCTTGGCAAACAGAGATGCAAAGGACAATATGCGGCATTTGGATGGGGTCAGGTGTACGTCATCCTTGCCAGTGGTGCCAAAAAGGGCGACCAGAGGGTTAGGTTCTAGTTTGAAATTGAGGGTTAGGGATAAGGTTTGGAAGACATCTTCCCAGTGCTTTTCAAGTCTAAGACACGCCCAGAACATGTGGATAAGGGAAGCCTCATCCCCCCTACATTTGTCACAGATGGGACTCACATCCGGGTACATATGGAATAGTTTGACTTTGGACACATGGGCTCTGTGCATCACCTTAAATTGTAACAGACAATGACAGGCACAAAGGGATGTTGAATTGACCAGCCTAAAGATCGAATTCCAAAAATCATCCGACAGTGAGAGGCTTAAGTCCTGCTCCCAGGCAGTTTTAATCTTGTCAAGAGGGGCATGTCTTATACCTGCGAGCTTGTCATATATTATGGATATTAAACCTCTACGTGACGGGTGTAGACTAAGGAATGCATCAGCGGTGGTTGTATCAGTTGCCTCAGGGAATTTTGGTATCCGAGAGCGGACAAAGTGTATAATTTGTAGATATCTGAAAAAATCCTTATTTGGTAAATTAAACTTTCCAGAGAGTTGTTCAAATGACGCAAAGATATTGTCTATAAAAAGATCTTTGAAGCTCTCAATACCCCTTCTGTGCCAGTCCTGAAATGCAGAATCAAGTAAGGATGGTTGAAAGAGGTGGTTGGATGAAATAGGACTAGAGAGATGAAAAACATAAAACCAAAATGTTTTCTGAACTGAGCCCATACTCTTATGGTGTGTCTGGTGACCGGATTATCAATTAATTTATTTGGGGGAAGAGGGAGTGAGGACCCAAGCAGCGCTGAGATGGATAGGTTTTTGCCAAAATTCAACTCCATTGCTACCCATGATGGACAGTCAGCTTGGTTATGAAAGTGCGACCAAAACGCAAGACAGTATATATTAGCCGTCCAGTAATAGAAACTGAAATTGGGCAGTGCCAAGCCTCCATCTCTTTTTGATTTTTGAAGATGGACTTTGTTTAGCCGAGGGTGCTTACCCTTCCATATATAGGATGATATAACTGAATCTAATGAGTCAAAAAAGGATTTAGAGATGAAGGTTGGTATAGACTGAAAAAGATATAAAAATTTAGGGAGAATATTCATTTTGACTGAGTCAATTCGCCCCACCAGGGATGTCGATAGGGGTGACCACTGTGTTAGGTACTGTTTCACATGTTTTAGCAGGGTAAGGACATTTTCTTTAAAAATACACTTATGTTTTCATGTGACTGTAATACCAAGGTAAGTAAACTGATTTTCCACGATCTTAAAAGGGAGGTTGGTATACTCTGATGTAGGTGTCTCCCCATTCATGGGAAAAAGTTGACTTTTGTGTAAATTTAGTTTGTATCCTGAGAACTGGCTAAATTGAGTGAGTAATGACAGCATGTGGGGTAGGGAGATGTCCGGGCTTGATATGAAAACCAAAAGATCGTCTGCATAAAGGAACACTTTGTGTTCAACTCCCTTCCTCCAAATCCCTGAAATATCCTCGCAGCTACACAGCGCAATCACTAGAGCAGTGGTACTCACTAATTTTCTTAGGAGAGCCACTTATGAGTAAGACCATTCCTCAAAGAGCCACAGAGCTTGCAAAACATTTCGCAAATACAAAACTACACAAATAGGCTATACGTCTACCCATGATCCCACGCTGTTACATAGCCTACGTTCTTTGACATATCTTCAGTATGCTGCCATCTGCTGGATGATTCATTTCAATGTGCTAAAACAGGACCCAAACGGAACCTATTGAAGTAAAATATCAAATAGACGGCGTGTATTAAAATAAGTGTGGCGGTTTTTCACAAAGCCGGTTTGATCATCGGATATTATTGACTGTAGAATGTTCTCCAATCTACGGGCCAAAACATAAACTAAAATGTTGGCATCAACATTTAATAAGGAGATTGGCCTATAGGAGGAGCACTCTGTTGGGTCTTTGCCCTTCTTTGGAATTAGGGTGATACATGCTTCATAGAATTATGTTGGAAGTTTACCTTGCTTAAACGAATCAGATAGCACTGAGCTTAATTGAGGCGAAAGCAATGAAGAGAATGATTTAAAAAATTCCACGGGGAACCCATCAGGTCCCGGGGATCAGGTCCCCGGACGAAGAAAACACGGCTGATCACAGCGACGCCATTACCCGGAAGTCACAAACAGGACTTCTAGCAGTCCTAACAAATGAGGGAGCCAGCCAGCTAATCCTTTCTCTGCCAAGAAACAACAACAAAATCTGATTGGATAACTTGATTTTCGTGGTTACAGGACAGTAATCCTTTCATTATTGAATCAAACTTGATAGAAACTGGGCCTAAAATTAGACTTAGAAGAGTGAATTATTATCAAATGAAATATTTTAAATATAGCATTTAAAATGCTGATATGTTGGACCTTCTCTGAAGTCCTAGAGGTCCCTAAGGGTTCCCCTCTGAGTGGAACATTAAGCCAGTCATTCAAATACACTTTTGCAGTGGATTCATTAGTATCCTGCTCACACAAGCTTTTAGTGATTCGAGATTCACTATAGTAGTGACATCGACGACCATATTTCAGTCTGATGTTGAATATGTGGTCTGTTTTGTTACACTTTGTTTGTTGGGATGCATTAGAGAAGGTATTTAGGAGCTATTGCTCAACAAGTCATGTCAAACCACAACTGGTTAATCTTTGTGGGGGTTTTTTTTCATGTGGAAGACTGGAGATGACTAGAAAAAAAAGCAGGTAACATTAATTGAAACAGAAGAGGGTTTTTTTGAAGACTGATGGGAGAGAAATAGGAGACAGGCTGGCATGGATGGTGATACACGTGAGAAAGGGAGGCAGGCACCAAAGCATTTTAGCCTCAGGGTTTTGTTCTTCCTCTTCTGGGGATGAAGGCAATTGATCTGTGCCACCCTTTATCCAGTTAATATTCAATAGCTTTTCTTTTTAGAAAGGCAGAGTTCATCAACTTACCTGCAACTAAACCAAGCTACTACTATTACTACTACTACTATTACTACTGCTGCTGCTGCTACTTTTGAATGCTCCAGTCAATACAGTGTTTCCATCTCTTCCTGTCCTCTGCATCTTCCTCTTTCATTCCAGTTGCCTGCATGTCCTCCCTCACCACATCCATAAACCTCCTCTTTGGCCTTGCTCTTTTCCTCTTACCTGACAGCTCCATCTTCAGCATCCATCTCCCAATATACCCGGCATCGCTCCTCCGCACATGTCCAAACCATCTCAATCTTGTGTCTCTTGCTTTGCCTCCAAACCGTCCAATCTCAGCTGTGCCTCTAATATACTCATTCCTAATCTTGTCATTCTTCATCACTCCCAACAAAAATCTTTGCATCTTCAACTCTGCCACCTCCAGCTCCATCTCCTGTCTTTTCATCAGTGCCGACATCTCCAAACCATACAACGTAGTTGGTCGCACTACCATCTTGTAAACCTTCCCTTTCACACTTGCTGGTACCCTTTTCTCCTCCTTTCTCTTCACTCCTGAGACTCTTCTCCACCCACTCCACCCTGCCTGCACTCTCTTCTTCACTCCCCGTTACTTTGAATAGTTGACCCCAAGTACACTGCTCAAAAAAATAAAGGGAACACCTAAAAACACAATATAGACCTCGATGAATGAACTATTTCAGCTGAAAATCTTTATTTATTACACAGAGGAATGTGTTTAGAGCAAAATAACCTAAGAATGATCAATGGAAATCAAAATCATTAGCCCATTAAGGTCTGGATTCAGAATCATACTCAAAATCAAAGTGGAAAATGAGAACATAGGCTGATCCAACTTCTGTGGAAATTCTTCATGACGATTCAAAATGAGGCTCAGTAGTGTGTGTGGCCTCCACGTGCCTGTATGCACTCCCTACAACGTCTGGGCATGCTCCTGATGAGACGACGGATGGTCTCCTGAGGGATCTCCTCCCAGACCTGGATCAGGGCATCGGTCAACTCCTGGACAGTCTGTGGTGCGACATCGCGTTGGTGGATGGTACGAGACATGATGTCCCAGAGGTGCTCGATTGGATTCAGGTCTGGGGAACGTGCAGGCCAGTCCATAGCATCAATGCCCTCGACATACAGGAACTGCTGACACACTCTGGCCACATGAGGATGAGCATTGTCATGCATGAGCAGGAACCCAGGGCCCACTGCACCAGCATATGGTCTGACAATGGGTCTGAGGATCTCATCTCGGTACCTAATGGCAGTCATGGTACCTCTGGCTAGCACGTAGAGGTCTGTGCGGCCCTCCAAGGATATGCCTCCCCAGACCATCACTGACCCACCGCCAAACCGGTCATGCTGGAGGATGTTGCAGACAGCAGAACGTTCTCCACAGCGTCTCCAGACTCTCTCACGTCTGTCACATGTGTTCAGTGTGAACCTGCTCTCATCTGTGAAGAGCACAGGGCGCCAATGGCGAATCTGCCAACCAAGATGTTCTCTGGCAAAGGTCAATCGGGCTGCACGGTGTTGGGCTGTGAGCACAGGCCCCAATTGTGGACGTTGGGCCCTCATACCATCCTCATGCATTCTGTTTCTCACTGTTTGAGCAGAAACCTGCACATTAGTGGCCTGTTGAAGGTCGTTTTGTAGGGCTCTGGCAGTGCTCCTCCTGTTCCTCCTTGCACAAAGGACCAGATAGCGGTCCTGCTGTGGGGTTGTTGTCCTCCTGCGGCCCCCTCCACGTCTCCTGGTGTACTGGCCTGTCTCCTGGTACCTCCTCCATGCTCTGGACACTGTGCTGGGAGACACATCAAATCTTCTTGCCACAGCACGCATTGATGTGCCATCCTGGATGAGCTGCACTACCTGAGCAACTTCTGTAGGTTGCAGATACCGCCTCATGCCACCTCTAGTGGTGAGGGCACTAGCAAAATGAAAAACTAACCAAAGATCGGCCAGAAAAGATGAGGACAGGCAAATGGTCTGTGGCCACCACCTGCAAATCCATTCCTTTTATAGGGGTTGTCTTGCAAATTGTCTAATTTCCACCGGGTGGAAATTAGACAATTTACCAACAGGTGAAATTGATTCACAAATCAGTGTTGCTTCCTAACTGGAAAGGTTGATATCTCAAAAGTGTGATTGACTTGGAGCTACATTGCATTGCTTATGTGTTCCCTTTATTTTTTGAGCAGTATATTTAACCTCATCCACTTTCACCCCTTCTACTCCTTGCAGCTTCACTATTCTGCTGTCCTCCCCCTCATTCACGCATATGTATTACATCTTGCTCCGACTGACTTTCATTCCTCTTCTCTCCAGTGCATACTGCCACCTCTCCAAGCTCTCCTCAACCTGCACCCTACACTCAATACAGATCACAATGTCATCGGCGAACATCATAGTCCACAGAGACTCCTGTGTGAGCTCGTCTGTCAACCTGTCCATCACCACTGCAAACAAGAAAGGGCTCTGAGCCAATCCTTGATGTAATCCCACCTTCACCTTGAACCCATCTGTCATTCCAACCGCACACTTCACCACTGTCACCCTGCCCTCATACATATCCTGCACCACTCTCACATACTTCTCTGCCACTCCTGACTTCCTCATACAATACCACACCTCCTCTATCAGCGCCCTGTCATATGCTTTCTCTAAATCCACAAAGACACAATCTAACTCCTTTCTGACTTTTTCTGTACTTATTCATCAACATTCTCAAAGTAAACATTGTATCTGCGATGCTCTTTCATAGCATGAAACCATGCTTTCACTCGCTAATCATCACCTCTCCATTTAATCTAGCTTCTATTACTCTTTCCCATATCTTCATGTTGTGGCTGATCAACTTTATACCTCTGTAGTTGCTACAGTTCTGCACATCAACCTTATTCTTGAAAAGCTGTACCGGTATGCTTCTTCTCCACTCCTCAGGCATCCTCTCACTTTCCAAGATTGTGTGAAACAATCTAGTTAAAAACTCCACTGCTATCTCTGCGAAACATCTCCATGCCTCCACAGGTGTCATCTGGACCAACTGCCTTTCCACTCTTCATCCTCTTTAGAGTTGCCCTCACTTCCACCTTGCTAATCCACCACACTTCCTGACTCACTATCCCCACATCATCCAACCGTCTCTCTCTCTCATTTCCTTCATTCATAAGCCCCTTAAAGTACTCCTTCCACTGGGTCCGCGGTGGTGTAGCGGTCTAAGCATCAGCTTTGTGTCGATGCAGGTGCCCACTGGGGACTGGGGTTCGCGCCCCGGTCTCGTCAGATCCGACTATGGCCGGACTCGATGAAGCAGCAATCATTGGCAACGCTGTCTTCGGGAGGGGGTCGGAGTCGGCTTGTGTTCGTCACGTGAATGCGTCTCTGTGTGTGTCGGAAAAAACAGTGGTTCAGCCTGGAGTCGCCTTGTCACGAAAGTGGGGAGGCGGTCTCCTTCGAGACTGCCGGCTGGAGAGATGCAGTTGGCGAACGCATGCAGTACGAGGGTGGGTGTTTGAATTAAAATAGGGATCGATTGGCCACTAAATTGGGAGAAATCAGAAATAAATGTATTTAAAAAAAAGTACTCCTTCCACCTACTTTCTCTTTTTTTTCAGATTTTTTCCCCTTATTACTCCACTCTTCCGAGCTGTCCCCGTTGCTGCTCCACCCCCTCTGCCGATCTGGGGAGGGCTGCAGACTACCACATGCCGCTTCTTTTCACCTGAAAGTGAGGAGTTTCGCCAGGGGACGTAGCACATGGGAGGATCACGCTATTCCCCGCAGTTCCCCCTCCCCCCCTGAACAGGCGCCCTGACCAGCCGGAGGAGGCGCTAGTGCAGCGACCAGGACAAATACCCACATCCGGTTGCCCACCCATAGACACAGCCAGTAGGGATGCCCGACCAAGCCGGAGATTACAACCGGTGATCCCCGTGTTGGTAGACAATGGAATAGACCGCTACACTACCTCGACGCCCCGCTCACTACGTGCTTGTAGTTGTGAAATTACACTCACCGGCCACTTTATTAGGCACACCTGTCCAACTGCTCGTTAACGCAAATTTCTAATCAGCCAATCACATGGCAGCAAATCAATGCATTTAGGCATGTAGACATGGTCAAGACGATCTGCTGCAGTTCAAACCGAGCATCAGAATGGGGAAAAAAGGTGATTTAAGTGACTTTGAACGTGGCACGGTTGTTGGTGCCAGACGGGCTGGTCTGAGTATTTCAGAAACTGCTGATCTACTGGGATTTTCACGCACAACCATCTCTAGGGTTTACAGAGAATGGTCCGAAAAAGAGAAAATATCCAGTGAGCGGCAGTTCTGTGGGCGAAAATGCCTTGTTGATGCCGGAGGTCAGAGGAGAATGGCCAGACTGGTTCGAGCTGATAGAAAGGCAACAGTAACTCAAATAACCACACATTACAACCGAGGTATGCAGAAGAGCATCTCTGAACGCACAACACGTCGAACCTTGAGGCAGATGGGCTACAGCAGCAGAAGACCACACCGGGTGCCACTCCTGTCAGCTAAGAACAGGAAACTAAGGCTACAATTCGCACAGGCTCACCAAAATTGGACAATAGAAGATTGGAAAAACGTTGCCTGGTATGATGAGTCTCGATTTCTGCTGCGACATTCGGATGGTAGGGTCAGAATTTGGCGTCAACAACATGAAAGCATGGATCCATTCTGCCTTGTATCAATGGTTCAGGCTGGTGGTGGTGGTGTAATGGTGTGGGGGATATTTTCTTGGCACACTTTGGGCCCCTTAGTACCAATTGAGCATCGTGTCAACGCCACAGCCTACCTGAGTATTGTTGCTGACCATGTCCATCCCTTTATGACCACAGTGTTCCCATCTTCTGATGGCTACTTCCAGCAGGATAACGCGCCATGTCATAAAGCTCGAATCATCTCAGACTGGTTTCTTGAACATGACAATGAGTTCACTGTACTCAAATGGCCTCCACAGTCACCAGATCTCAATCCAATAGAGCACCTTTGGGATGTGGTGGACCGGGAGATTCGCATCATGGATGTGCAGCCGACAAATCTGCAGCAACTGCGTGATGCTATCATTATCAATATGGACCAAACTCTCTGAGGAATGTTTCCAGTACCTTGTTGAATCTATGCCACGAAGGATTAAGGCAGTTCTGAAGGCAAAAGGGGGTCCAACCCGGTACTAGCAAGGTGTACCTAATAAAGTGGCCAGTGAGTGTATGTTCACTGTGGTATGATGTAAACCAATTAAACTCCTCCTAGCTGAAAGACTGAGTTCATGAGAATATACACTTGAGTTTGGCTAGTATGTCTGTTTGACAGAGATTTTAACACAAAGAAAGCAGCAGTGGTCAGTTGTGTTCAAGTGTATTGTTTCGTGTACTGTCGTCCAGAGCCACAGTGAGACCTGCCTCTCTTTCACTCTTCCTCTCTCTGCTGTGCACCACTCTGTAGACATGAGACAAAAACACTGATTTGGGAAGACTTACACACACACACAAATAGTCAATTAGCTGTACCCTGTATGTGTCCAGCTGACCTCAGGCCAAATCACCACAAAATCATGCATATAAAGAACTGCATGCCAAATGTGACAGGTTTGTGACTGTTGAATGAGCAAATCATAGATTCGGTTTATCTCAATGGGACAGATGACCAGAGAATGTCTTTTCAGTGCAGGTACAGTGGTTTCTTAAAATCAAATACAAGCCACCAAGCAGTTATTCTTTTTGTCTAAATCAAGTCCTTTTCAGGGCTCTGTTCCTCCGGGTGCTCCGGTTTCCTCCCACAGTCGAAAGACATGTAGGTCAGATGAATTGGCCGTACTAAATTGTCCCTAGTTGTGTGTGTGTGTGTGTATGTGTGTGTATATATGGGCCCTGTGTGATGGCCTGGCAGCCTGTCCAGGGTGTCTCCCCGCCTGCCACCCAATGACTGCTGGGATAGTCTCTGGCATTCCACAACCCTGAGAGCAGGATTAGCAGTTTGGATAATGGATGGATGTATGTTGCTCCTCTGTTCCTGTTTGTCTCTGGTCTAAATCTGGTCCTGGTTTCCCGCCAACAAGACAGTTAAATAGGTTGACTGTTGATTACTTAACTGCCTTCAGCTATGGCCACCGACCGGCATTAACCACTCCTATGCTTTTAGTCTGCAGCAGACTTCTTATCCATACCGCTTCTCAACAATAATACAATCAATCATAGCCACTTTTCCAACCACTGTTGTTTTAATGTTGGGATGGGCCACAGCTATCAAACCATGCCCCCTAGCCTTGTTTTACCTTTGGGAATAGGTCAGTCTACTCCAGGCAACGCTTGAGTCAACGGCAACCATGAAGAGATGCGAGAGCACTAATTCTGTAAACTAATTACAAAACTATATATAACTAGAGAAAACTATAGAATGTGGGCGTCCTGGTAGCACAGCCGTCTATTCCGTTGCCTACCAACATGGGGATCGGTGGTTCGAATCCCAGTGTTACCTCCGGCTTGGCCGTGACTCTGCGGGAAGCCAGATGTGGGTATGTGTCCTAGTCGCTGCACTAGCGCCTCCTCTGGTCGGTCGGGGCGCCTGTTCAGGGGGGAGGGGGAACTGGGGGGAATAGCGTGATCCTCCCATGTGCTACATCCCCCTGGTTAAACTCGTCACTGTCAGGTGAAAAGAAGCGACTCCACATGTGGCGACTCCACATGTATCGGAGGAGGCATGTGGTAGTCTGCAGCCCTCCCCGGATCGGCAGAGGGGGTGGAGCAGTGACCAGGATGGCTTGGAAGAGTGGGGTAATTGGCCAAGTACAATTGGGGAGAAAAATGGGGAAAAATCCACAAAAAAACCCCAAAAACTATAGAATGTGATATATAGAACTAATTATAAAACAAAATACAATATAAAACCCCGGGGTAGTCCAACCTTGGGGGTCGTCCTGGGTCATCCTCTGTGTGGAGTTTGCATGTTCTCCCCGTGTCTGTGTGGGTTTCCTCCAGGTGTTCCGGTTTCCTCCCACAGTCCAAAGACATGTTGGTCAGGTGAATCAGCTGTACGAAATTGTCCCTCGGTATGTGTGTGTGTGCCCTGTGATGGACTGGCGGCCTTTACAGTGTCTCCCCGCCTGCCGCCCGATGACTGCTGGAATAGGCTCCAGCATCTCCGCGACCCTGAGAGCCGGATAAGCGGCTTGGATAATGGATGGATGTACATATATAGTGCATCCGGACACACACACACACACACACACACACACATATATATATATATAGATATATAGACATATAGATATAGATATATAGATATATAGATATCAGTGAATTGGACAAGTACGATGCATGATCCCACAGATAATATCACAATAAGGGAGAACAACATAAAAAGGTAATGGACAAACTCAATAACTAACTAACTGAATGTACTGAAAACTTGCATGACAAGTTCAGATATTAACAGTCACTCATCTGCTGATTACGAAAAGCTGGACTTGAAAACCTTCAAATATCCATTAGCTGAACCGCTTATCCTACTCTCAGGGTCGCGGGGATGCTGGAGCCTATTCCAGCAGTCATCGGGCAGCAGGTGGGGAGACACCCTGGACAGGCTGCCAGGCCATCACAGGGCCAAGACACACACACACACACACACACACACACACACACACACACACACACACACACACACACACACACACACACACACACACACACAAACATTCATACCTAGGGACAATTTAGTATGGCCAATTCACCTGATTTATATGTCTTTGGACTGTGGGAGGAAACTGAAGCCGCCGGACCTTCAAATATACGGATCATAAATCACAAGACATAGAAAATGACATTGACCCTGAAAATAACTTTTGCAACAATACTCACAGTGATTGTGAATACTATACAGATGATCAGTTTAAAAGAAATGTAAATATGGATGGAACGATATCAATAATTCACTTCAATAGTAAGAGTCTTAATTCAAACTTTTCAAAAATCAAACACTGTTTAAGACAACTGGACAAAAAATTCCCAGCACTAGCAATATCTGAAACTTGGCTTAATGAGGGACAAACTGAGATGGTCGAGATCAAGGGATATGAAAGCTATTTCATTAACAGAACTCAATCCGTGGGTGGGGGGGTTGCATTATAAATAGATAAACATAACAAAAGTTATTCTGTTGGTAAAATGTCATTTGTTTTGGATAATATCATGGAGTGTATCACAGTAGAAGTAGACATGTGGAAATCAAAAAAATATACTAATTAGCTGCATTTATAGAAAACCTGGTTCCTGCATTGACACCTTTAGAGAAAAGTTATCAGAACTTCATACCAACATAAATAACAAGAAAATGGTTTTTATCTGTGGGGATTTCAACACTGACTTGTTAAACCCACATGATCACAATTCAACTACAGAGTTAATTAATTCCATGTACAGCACCAGCCTATATCCTTCAATCACAAGACCGACCAGAATAACAACGCACAGTGCAACCCTAATTGACAACATATTGACCAACGCCATTGACCGCAAAGTAGTAAGTGGAATAATAATAGATGACACTAGTGACCATCTGCCAGTCTTTGCAATAATTCAGAGCTGTACCATGACCAAAAAAGATATCAAAACCGTCAAAAAGACAAGGCACATAAACATAAGATGCTATCAATTATTTTAAGGAAGAGCTAATGAAACAAGAATGGAATAAAGTTTATGTAGAAGATGCAAACTAGGCCTATGAATCATTTCTGTCCATTATAGTAATGCTGTAGGGGAAAAAAATTGTCCACTAGTAAGGAAAGTAGGTAAACAAATATATGCTGAAAAACCATGGTTAACTAAAGGAATACTAAGTGCATGTAAGAAGAAAAATGTATTATATAAATATTTTTTAAAGAAGAGAACAATAGAAGCTTATCGAAAATATAAGATATATAAAAACAAATTAACAAGAATTATGAGAATCAGCAAAAAGGATTATTACAGTAAATTACTAGAGGACAACAAAACAATATTAAACAAACATGGAAAGTATTAAATGACATTATTAAAAAAGAAAGTGGGAAGGCAGGATACCCTAACTATTTCCTGACTAGAAATAATTCAACTATTAATGACATTGCCATGGTTGCAAATGAGTTCAATAAGTTTTTGTCAATGTTGGTCCTGATTTGGCTGAGGAAATTGCAAAGACCGGTAGCAGAAATAATATGGAAAGCAAGAAAACATCTGTTAAAGAATCCATATTTATAAGGGGAACAAATGAAAAAGAAGTTATTGACACAGTTAAAATTTCAAGAACAAGAAGTCCACTGACTGGAATGGAATAGACATGTTTATGGCTAAAAATATCATCGAATGCATTGCAAAACCTTTGCCTCACATCTGTAACCAATCCCTACAAACCAGTGTTTTTCCAAACAAAATGAAAAAAGCCAAAGTTATATCAATCTATAAGGCTGGTGATAGACGTATCTTTTCAAATTATAGACCTTGTTACGGCTCGCCCACCCCGCTCCGGCAGCCAATCAGCTCGTCAGGGCCGGGCTTAGCCATCAGGGCTGGGCTTAGTTTGGTGGCCTCCCACGCGCCCGTTGTCAGTTCGGGTTGTAACCTCCTCGCAGTAGCGGCTACTCTTCCCTCACGGTCCTTTTCTCTCCGAACTCACCCCAGCCCTTGGTTTATGTTTTTTCCCTTGCAAAGTTTCCCCGTGGAAGTATCCTGCCGTGTTCCCGTTTGGATTACCCGTGAGTTTTTTCCCTTGGACTTTCCGTTTTTCTTGTCGCTCATTGCCTTCCTGTGTTTGCCTATTTGTACACGTAAGGAATAAAGTACGCCAGTTTTCGGCTAACCCCATCTCTGTCTGGTGTCGTGCGCTTGGGGTCTTCCACACACCCTAACAGTACGAACTGACCATGACGACCCCAGCCGACACAGAGAGTGTACTGGCCAGTCCGCTTCGAGCGGTTCTCATCGGACAGATCCAACTGACTAACTCCCACACCCAGCAGCTAGAGGCGGCCTCCGCCGCGGTTAGAAATCTTCAGACTCGGGTCCAGCCCCTCCAGGCCTGTGTGGGTAACCTAACGAGCCAGCAGGCAGCGATGGTGAGCCAACAAGCAGAGATCCTGCGGCAGTTGCAAAGCATCACGGCGGCTCTCACCATCCAGCCGCTGGGCCAGCCTGCCCCTGGAGTCGTGAGTAACCCGCCCCCTGGGCCCGCTGCCCCGGTTAACCCTGTGGGGCTCAACCCAGTTCCCTGGGAGCCCTGCCTCTCCAGCCCACGACCATTTGATGGCGACTTTGAGACCTGTGCCACGTTCATCATGCAGTGTGAGCTGGTTTTCCTGCACCAACCCAGCATGTTCACGTCTGATGCTGCCCGGGTCGCTTACGTGACCAACATGCTCACAGGCCGAGCAGCTCAGTGGGCCACTGCTTCCTGGTCCATGAAGGCCAGTTTCTGCCTCACCTACGAGGCCTTTGAGATGGAACTACGGAAGGTTTTCCACCATCCAGTCGGTGGCCAGGACCCTGGTGCTCGGCTGAGCAGTATCCAGCAGGGCAGTGGCAGTGTCACAGACTACTCGGTGGAGTTCAGGCTGGCCGCAGCTGAGAGCGGTTGGAACGACCAGTCACTTCGGGTCACCTTCCGGAGGGGTCTCAGCGAGGCTGTCAAGGACCAGCTAGCCACTCGGGAGGAGCCCACCTCCCTCAAGGACCTGATCAAGCTCGCCATCCGCATCGACGGACGCCTCCGGGAGAGGAGGCGCGAGCGAGCCCTGCGTGGATCCCCATCCATTCCCCAGTCGTCCAGCACTCCTAACAGGACCCCTACTCCTGCTCGCCCCGCTTTCCCTGTGGCCGTTTCTCCCCCTGCGCCCCAGACCTTGACGGGGGAGGAACCTATGCAGCTGGGGCGCACGCGCCTTAGTCCGGCCGAACGGGAGGCCCGGTTCAAGGTGGGTCAATGCCTCTACTGTGGCCAGAAGGGACATCTGATCAGCGGCTGCCCCACTCTGCCAAAAGACTAGGCTCACTGGGGCCCCGGGAGATCCTAGTGAGCCGCCTTTCCTGTTCCCGCCGTCCTGCCCCACAGAACCATCTAGTTAGCGTTACCCTGGCCTGGGCTGACCAGCGGCTCATGGTGGGTGCACTCCTCGTCTCGGGGGCTGATGAGTGTTTCCTGGACTCAGAGTTTGCTGCCCAGGCTAACATCCCGCTAGAGACGCTGGAGAAGCCCATGGAGGCCTTCGCGCTGGACGAGCGCTGCCTGGCCAGCGTCACCCAACGCACTCACCCTGTCTCTCTCACCATAGCAGGTAACCATGTGGAGAGACTTCGGTTCTACATCATCCAGTCCCCGTTAGTCCCTGTGATCCTAGGGCGCCCCTGGTTCATGCAGCATGAGCCACACATCGCCTGGGCCTCCGGTACCATCATGGAGTGGAGCTCCTCCTGTCATGCCCAATGTCTCCAGGCTGCTCCCGCCCCATCCTCCCAATGTGCCCCTAGTGCCCCGCCTCCCGACCTCTCCTCTGTTCCCTCTGAGTACCATGAGTTAGGTGAGGTTTTCAGCAAGACCCGGGCCCAATCTCTTCCTCCTCATCGGCCTTATGACTGTGCTTCCGACCTCCACTCTGGGGCACCCCTTCCCAGCAGTCGTCTGTACAGTCTGACCATCCCCGAGAAGGCTGCGATGGACATCTCCGAGTCCTTGGCAGCGGGGCTCATTCGGCCCTCGTCCTCTCAGGTGGCAGCTGGATTTTTTTTCGTGAAGAAGGAGGACAGGGGCCTCCGACCCTGCATTGACTTTCGCCAACTCAATGAGATAACCGTCAAAAACAAGTACCCCCTTCCTCTCATGAGTTCCACCCTTGAGCCCCTCACCCAGGCTAGAGTCTTCACTAAGCTGGACCTCCGGTGTGCCTATCATCTGGTCTGGATCCAGAAGGGGGATGAGTGGAAGACAGCCTTTAAGACACCCCGGGGTCATTATGAGTACCTGGTCATGCCGTTTGGCCTCACCAACGCCCCGGCGGTATTCCAGGCTCTCATGAATGACATTCTCCGCGACATGCTCGACGAGTTTGTGGTGGTCTACCTCGATGACATCCCCATCTTCTCCAGGACCCTCAAGGAACATGTCCAGCATGTCCGCCGGGTACTCGAACGTCTCCTCCGGAACCGGCTCTTCGTCAAGGCAGAGAAGTGCCGGTTCCATTCCCCTTCCGTTGACTACCTAGGCTTTGTCTTTGAGAGGGGACAGACCCGGGCCGACCCCCGCAAGATCCAGGCTGTGGTGGACTGGCCGATCCCACATCACGGAAGGAATTACAGAGCTTCCTCGGGTTTGCGAACTTCTATCGGAGGTTCATCCGGAACTACAGCCGCGTGGCAGAACCTCTCACCAGGCTGACCTCCCCCTCCCAGCCGTTCATCTGATCCCCGGCTGCCCGCTCTGCGTTCCAGTCCTTCAAGGAGAGGTTCGCCACCGCCCCGGTCCTGCTCCACCCCGACCCCAAGAGGTAGTTCATCATAGAGGTGGACGCGTCAGACACCGGGTTGGGGGCTGTCCTCTCCCAGCGGTCAGCATCTGACCAGAAGGTCCACCCATGCACCTTCTTCTCTCGCCGGTTCCTCCCCGCTGAGGAGAACTACGATGTCGGGAACCGGGAGCTGCTGGCAGTGGTGGCTGCTCTGGAGGAGTGGCGCCATTGGCTGGAGGGGGCGGAACAGCTGTCCACCATCTGGACTGATCATAAGAACTTGACGTTCATCCGGGCAACCAAGCGCCTCAATGGTCGGCAGGCACGGTGGGCCAGCTTCCTCAGTCGGTTTGACTTCACACTGACTTATCGCCCCGGGTCCCGCAACATGAAGGCAGACTCCCTGTCCCGACAACACCCGAGGAGGGAGCCAGCTACACAGGAGCCGACTCCCATCCTTCCTGAGGCCAGGGTGGTTGGCGTGCTTACCTGGGGCATCGAGACCGTGGTCAGGCAGGCGTTGCGCTCCCATCCCGCCCCGAGCCACGTCCCTCCATGCTGCCTATTCGTCCCGGACGCAGTCCAGGCCTGGGTTCTCCAGTGGGGCCATGCCAGTCAGTTTGCTTGCCACCTGGGTGTCCACCGCGCCTTCACCTTTCTGGCTCGGCGTTTCTGGTGGCCCACCATGAGGATTGACATCAGGGACTTCGTAAGGGCCTGCTCCGTCTGTGCTCGCAGCAAGGCCTCTCACCAGGCACCCGCGGGTCTGCTGCAGCCCCTCCCAACTCCAAGCCGGCCCTGGTCCCATGTGGTGTTGGATTTTGTCTCCGGACTGCCTCCCTCCCAGGGTAACACTGTGATCCTGACAGTGGTGGACCGCTTCAGTAAGGGAGTGCACCTGGTGGCCCTCCCCAGACTCCCATCAGCTTCTGAGACGGTGGACCTCCTGACGAGCCACGTGTTCCGTCTCCACGGCCTTCCCCTGGACATCGTCTCGGACCGAGGGCCCCAGTTCGTCTCCCAGGTATGGCGGCCCTTTTGTAAGGGGTTGGGTGCCTCTGTTAGTCTCTCCTCTGGCTATCACCCACAGACTAACGGACAGACGGAGAGGATGAACCAGAGCATGGAGTTTGCCCTCCGGTGCGTGGCCGCCAAGAAGCCCAGCTCCTGGAGCTGGTTCCTCCCCTGGGTTGAGTATGCCATCAACTCCCTGGTCAGCTCTGCCACCGGCCTCTCACCTTTTGAGGTGTCCCTGGGCTACCAGCCGCCTCTCTTTGCTGCGCAGGAGTCGGAAGTGGCAGTTCCCTCCATGCAGGCCAATCTAAACCGGTGTCGTTGCGTCTGGGAGGTGACCAGAGCTGCTCTGCTCCGGGCAGCTGAGCGCGCCAGTCGGGGAGCCAACCGACGCCGGTCCCCGGTGCCTACGTACCAACCAGGCCAAAGGGTGTGGCTGTCCTCGAAGGATCTCCCGCTTCAGTCCACTGGGAAGAAGCTGAACTCCCAGTTTGTAGGGCCCTTTGAGATCAGGAAGGTTCTCAGCCCCACAGCGGTGAGTCTGAAGCTTCCGGCTTCCTTGAAGACCCACCCCGTGTTTCATGTGTCGCGGGTTAAGCCTGTCTCCCACAGTCCTCTGATGCCTCCGGCCCCGGCTCCGCCTCCCCCTGAGATCGTGGATAGGCACCCCCAGTGGAAGGTCCGCCGGCTGCTGGACGTCCAGCGCCGAGGACGGGGGTTCCAGTATTTGGTGGACTGGGAGGGCTACGGTCCGGAGGAACGTAGCTGGGTCTCCTGCCAGCTCATCCTGGACCCTGAGCTGCTCACTGAGTTCCATCATTCCCATCCCGACAAGCCGAGCAAGTCACCTGGTGGCTCCCGTGGAGGGGGGGGGTACTGTTACGGCTCGCCCACCCCGCGCCGTGGCCCGCCCACCCCGCTCCGGCAGCCAATCAGCTCGTCAGGGCTGGGCTTAGCCATCAGGGCTGGGCTTAAGTTTGGTGGCCTCCCACGCGCCCGTTGTCAGTTCGTGTTGTAACCTCCTCGCAGTAGCGGCTACTCTTCCCTCACGGTCCTTTTCTCTCCCAACTCACCCCAGCCCTTGGTTTATGTTTTTTCCCTTGCAAAGTTTCCCCGTGGAAGTATCCTGCCGTGTTCCCATTTGGATTACCCGCGAGTTTTTTCCCTTGGACTTTCCGTTTTTCTTGTTGCTCATTGCCTTCCTGTGTTTGCCTATTTGTACACGTAAGGAATAAAGTACGCCAGTTTTCGGCTAACCCCATCTCTGTCTGGTGTCGTACGCTTGGGGTCTTCCACAAACCCTAACAGACCTGTGTCATTGCTTCCACAGTTCTCAAAAATACTAGAAAAATTTTACTTTTTAAGAATACATGACTTCATCACAAAACATAATGTACTGTATGATCAGCAATATGGTTTTAGAGCAAACAGAACAACTTCATTGGCACTTATAGTATTTATAGATTAAATAAAAATGGCAATAGAAAATAAAAAATATGCAATAGGGGTATTTCTGGATCTAAAAAAATCATTTGACACTGTAGATAATGAATTGTTACTGAAAAAACTACAATCATATGGAATTAGAGGAACTGCATTCTCCTGGTTAACCAGCTATCTAAAAGACAGATATCAATATGTTGAATTACAAAACTTCAAACCTCACCTACTAAAAGTCACATATGGGGTCCCCCAGGGCTCAGTGTTGGGACCATTACTGTTTATTCTGTATATAAACAATATTTGTGAAGTGCCTGAATCTCTGAAAGTCATTTTATTTGCTGATGACGCAAATTTCTTTTGCTATGGGGATAATCTGGATCAACTCCTGGATATAGTGGAAAAGGAATTGGTGAAGTTAAAGATGTGGTTTGATGCTAACAAACTAACATTGAATTTAAGTAAAACAAAATTTATAATCTTTGGTAACCGTAAAATTAACTCAATCAAGAAACTCATGATTAACAATGTAGAAATAGAAAGAGTGACTGAAATTAAATTGCTTGGGGTAATAGTGGACAATAAATTATGTTGGAAACCACATATAAATTAGACCAAGGCTAAAGTATCCAAAATATTGGAATTCTAGTCAAAGTCAAAGATCTTCTATATCAAGCTTCACTTTACACCGTGTACTGTTCCCTCATACTTTCATACATCACCTACTGTGTGGAAGTGTGGGGGAACACATATAAACCAATACTGATTCAATCTTCATTATTCAAAAAAGAGCCATAAGGATAGTAAACAAAGTCAGTTACCGATAACCAACAAACCAACTCTTTATCAAACTAAAAACACTAAAATTCAAAGATCTAGTGGACTTTAAAACTGCTGAAATCATGTACAAAGTATTAAATCATAAAGTACCCCACCAGTATCCTGGGGCTGTTCCAGTTGAGGGAAAGTAATTATGACCTGAGAGGAATATGTACATTTAAACAAAGCCTAGTAAGGACAAATGCAAAATATCATTGTGTCACAACCAATGGAGTCAAGATATGGAACAATTGCAGTGATGAAATTAAAACATGTGAATCAATAATCAAATTTAAAAGACTGTAAAAATAAATTTTGAACAAATATGGGATGGAGCTGTGACATCTTGTTTGAGTTGTTCTTGAGTTGTTTTAATGTTTTCTCTGCACTTGATCTGTTCTTATTCTGTTGAATGAATTATCTTTGTTTGATTTACTATACATCATGGTCACTGGTGGTAGATGATTGAGTTTTCATTTAAATCACACAGTTCACTGTTGAAATATTAAAATAGAAAAAGGGGGTAGGACTAGAAAAGTTTTTTAACTTGTGCCTACTCCTTTTCCAACTGCCGAGATTTGAAACAAATGTTTGATGATGATATAACTTGCTTGTTTTGATTTTGTCTTTCTTTTGTTTTCTTTTATTATACATTTTCATTCTATTTTTTAACGTTAGAAATAAACGGAATATATATATATACACTACCGTTCAAAAGTTTGGGATCACCCAAACAATTTTGTGTTTTCCATGAAAAGTCACACTTATTCACCACCATATGTTGTGAAATGAATAGAAAATAGAGTCAAGACATTGACAAGGTTAGAAATAATGATTTGTATTTGAAATAAGATTTTTTTTACATCAAACTTTGCTTTCGTCAAAGAATCCTCCATTTGCAGCAATTACAGCATTGCAGACCTTTGGCATTCTAGCTGTTAATTTGTTGAGGTAATCTGGAGAAATTGCACCCCACGCTTCCAGAAGCAGCTCCCACAAGTTGGATTGGTTGGATGGGCACTTCTTGCGTACCATACGGTCAAGCTGCTCCCACAACAGCTCAATGGGGTCAGATCTGGTGACTGCGCTGGCCACTCCATTACCGATAGAATACCAGCTGCCTGCTTCTGCTCTAAATAGTTCTTGCACAATTTGGAGGTGTGTTTAGGGTCATTGTCCTGTTGTAGGATGAAATTGGCTCCAATCAAGCGCTGTCCACTGGGTATGGCATGGCGTTGCAAAATGGAGTGATAGCCTTCCTTATTCAGAATCCCTTTTACCCTGTACAAATCTCCCACCTTACCAGCACCAAAGCAACCCCAGACCATCACATTACCTCCACCATGCTTAACAGATGGCGTCAGGCATTCTTCCAGCATCTTTTCATTTGTTCTGCGTCTCACAAACGTTCTTCTTTGTGATCCAAACACCTCAAACTTGGATTCATCCGTCCACAACACTTTTTTCCAGTCTTCCTCTGTCCAATGTCTGTGTTCTTTTGCCCATCTTAATCTTTTTCTTTTATTGGTCAGTCTCAGATATGGCTTTTTCTTTGCCACTCTGCCCTGAAGCCCAGAATCCCACAGCCGCCTCTTCACTGTAGATGTTGACACTGGTGTTTTGCGGGTACTATTTAATGAAGATGCCAGTTGGGGACCTGTGAGGCGTCTGTTTCTCAAACTAGAGACTCTAATGTACTTATCTTCTTGCTCAGTTGTGCAACGCGGCCTCCCACTTCTTTTTCTACTCTGGTTAGAGCCTGTTTGTGCTGTCCTCTGAAGGGAGTAGTACACACCGGTGTAGGAAATCTTCAATTTCTTAGCAATTTCTCGCATGGAATAGCCTTCATTTCTAAGAACAAGAATAGACTGTCGAGTTTCAGATGAAAGTTCTCTTTTTCTGGCCATTTTGAGCGTTTAATTGACCCCACAAATGTGATGCTCCAGAAACTCAATCTGCTCAAAGGAAGGTCAGTTTTGTAGCTTCTGTAACGAGCTAAACTGTTTTCAGATGTGTGAACATGATTGCACAAGGGTTTTCTAATCATCAATTAGCCTTCTGAGCCAATGAGCAAACACATTGTACCATTAGAACACTGGAGTGATAGTTGCTTGAAATGGGCCTCTATACACCTATGTAGATATTGCACCAAAAACCAGACATTTGCAGCTAGAATAGTCATTTACCACATTAGCAATGTATAGAGTGTATTTCTTTAAAGTTAAAACTAGTTTAAAGTTATCTTCATTGAACAGTACAGTGCTTTTCCTTCAAAAATATGGACATTTCAATGTGATCCCAAACTTTTGAACGGTAGTGTATATATATATATATATATATATATATATATATATATATATATATATATATAATAACTATGATATTCTATAGAACGTTTCGCCTCTCATCCAAGAGGCTTCATCAGTTCGTGCCTTTCTGATGAAGCCTCTTGGATGAGAGGCGAAACGTCTTCACGGATATATAACCAAGTCCAGTTGCACTTGATTCAATTCCTTTGGACAACTATGACCTGGATGAATGAGAACATTCACAGATAGTGTTGTGTAGACCTTTAATAGCTTATCAAGAACACAAAGCAAAACAGCAGGTCATCAAGCACAAAACCATGTCCAGCAAGCACTGCCATTCTCCTGAGCTTCAAGACGACCTTACCAATATTCATAGCAACAAGGCACACAGACCTTGGTGAGTGGAGAGCTGGAGGAGTTTTTACATCAAAACAATAGATGCAGAAAATATCCATTTATTAGTCGGACTTTGAAAACAGCTCAGTACAATAAGGTGAGATTCCCATTGTTGAAAAGGAGATATATCATGGTTTTTGAAGGCCTAAATATTTGCCCCATTGGACTGTGTTGAAACTCAGTGAGAAGACTCAGATGGTTTTTATTTTGTCCTTTTCTAACAACCTCTTTATCCATTTAAATGGATCTTTTATCTCTTTTACCTTTATTTTTTCCTTAAACAGGGATTAGGTTTATGGTTAATACATGATGGCTGAGGCCATAGTTGAGGCCAGCTGGATCAGGAAGAGTGTCCTGACTGAACTTTCTCCACCTATTAGTACATTTTGTACTGAACTGGTCTCCTAATTTATCCATGAAGGTGAAGAGAAGACAGTCACAGCAGGTTTTTGTGACCAGCTGTCAGCTTCTTGCCATTTTTAGAACCATGGTAGTCAAATACAGGCCTTTATCTGCTCTTAAGTGCTGTTATTTGGTACAGAACCAACATCGAGAGGGCACAGTAATACCTGGAAAATATGGTAGAGAGATGGCGCATTTTTTGTCATAAGAATGACCTGACTGAGATGTAATCAAACCCTCACAAAGAGAAGATTGATTTCTTCCAGTAGGAGGACTTCACTGTTTGGATTCTCCTGTTGTGTGTGTTGTGTGTGTGTGTGTGTGTGTGTGTGTGTGTGTGTGTGTGTGTGTGTCCGTGTGCGCGCGCGCGCGCGCGCTCATATTTGTTTGTGCTTGTTGTGGCCGCGTTTTTTTAGCCTGTGCAGCAGGCTTTTGTGTTTAAGGCTGAATGGAAAGGAAAGCTGCGACAGTTTAATTTGATGTAATTTATCTGTCTTTTTCTTGAGTGGTGACCTTTTACTCAAAATAGACAGGAGCTTTTCATGGCCTCCATGAATACTTCACCATGCTCAGGTAGGGAGGGTTGGAATCAAAGGCAATGAGGGCTTTCACACAACAGAAAAGCAGACAAATGGAAAGTCTCCAGTGCCCCACAGGGCAAATAACAGGTTACAGCTGAGACCTCCATATTCCATTGTGTGTATGTATTTATGTATGTGTGTGTGTGTGTGTGTGTGTGTGTGTGTGTGTGTGTGTGTGTGCAAGCAGAAAATAAAGACTAAAATGGATGGGAGGGCAGTATGAAAAAAGAGAAGGAGGGGGCACTCTGAGGATTTGAGAGAGGTTGTGCTGCTCTGTCCCCTCTCTCCTTCTTCTTTCTTTCTGTCACTCTCTGTGTTGATTAAGGGGATACTGTCGCCCTATCTGTAGGTGAAACTACCACTGTTAGACCGTACATTTCCTCAGACCACACCTATCAAGATATCTGAGATCTCTAGGAGGGGAAAGACCAAAGAAAGAGGGAGACGAGAAGAGAGGATGGGAAAAGAAGCCTGTTTGCACAGCTGAGGAGCCATCAGACAGAGACATTTTCAATATCTTGCATTTCAAACATCTGAATAGGTGGGTTCAATCTATAGCACTCTGTTGCATTCATTCATGCGCAAATACACACACATGCACATGCATACAGATACAGTTATTTATTTCCACTGTATTTGGGAATGTTTGCTCCATTTTCATTCCATTGGCTGGTAAATGAATTTAAAAAAGAACGTGGAATATGACATGAAATAGTATTTCTTGACATAACATGAAATAGTATTGCTTGTCACCATAACCCTGAATTGGATTTAGAGGGTATATACTACAATAGGTGGGTTGATGGATGAGCAGTCATGCTCATCTACTGTTAAATCCTATTGCTTTATTTTCTGTTATTAAAAAATATCACACGGTCAAAGAAAGAAATGTTCACTTTGCACCTTATCCAGTTATCCATACCTTCTGGTATGGATAACTGGTGATAACTTTGCTGATTGACACATGAAATTATGTATGCTATATATAGTCACCGACTGACTTGATCAAACACAACATATTGTATTTACAAGTGTGAAGAGCTTTCCAGAATTATGTCCAAGCTTTCCCTTCCATGAAGCTGTTTCCATCAGTATGGCACTGACCCTTTTTGGTAAGAGGGTCTGAAGAAATAGATAGAAGATGTTATTCTAGTAGACCGGGAATTGATATTCTCACCTCAAACTGAATTTTCCAACTCAAGATTAAAAAAAAAACAACCTTTGAGAGTACAGTGCGCTGTTTCCCAGGTTTCTATCAGTTTAGTTTCATCATTACATGACAAGCTGTACTTGTAGTACATATCAAATAAGGATTTTCTAGAGATTTACAAACCAAACTACATGGACCACTTTTATTCTGTGGTAGAAACCATCGATGAGAAAAGCCGCACCAGAACCAACATCATTTTTTTTCATAGTAATCAAGTTGACATAAAAACCTTCAATTATATTCTAGCCAATAAAGGGATGAATATGCAGGCTCCCAACATTAATACATGCTGAATCAGATAAGCAAGAAAGACGAGATAAAGATCACCTATCATCAACTCTGACAACACTCTTAATTAGGCAGGCTGTCCTTTTCCGAGTCCTGTCAACTTGCCTCTGACCTAATTTTCTTTGTGTGTCTCACCCGTGATGGGAACACAAAGCTAATGTTGAAAAAGATGTGATCAGCATCTGAGGGAAGGTTGGGAACTTGCAGTCGAGTTGGACAAAGAGCCACTCTCTGAGAGCAGTGCTGAAAAATAAAGCCAGATAAGCCATGATATAGAAAGGATTCAGGGATAAGAGATCAATATGAATGCAAGAAAGAGAAAGAGATGGGGGGGGGGTTCTGTCTGTCTGATTTGCATTTTAAGGGTTCTTAATTCCCATCACGCCTCGGCAATTAGCTGTTGGGTTTGGATGGCATCTGCAGAGGCCCTGACAACGGCATTACCAAGCAAGATGAGTCTTTCAGCTGACAGCCTTTGAACAGACACCATTTAAAAACCCTTTCTCCCTGTCACACACCATGTTGTATGTACACAAATTAAATCCGTATACCAATTGATTTTGGAAACCAAGATTATACACCTGCGGATATTAGAGTTAAAGATCCCCCCCCCCCCCCGACTGCTGGGATAGGCTCCAGCATCCACGCAACCCTGAGAGCAGGATAAGCGGTTCAGATAATGGATGGATGGATGTGTACAGATTCCGGGACTAGCATAAAGTGGCATTTAAGAGAGGTTTCTTTAGGGCAATTAACCTCCTTAACAACTCATTCAGGAGAAAAAAATTAACCCTCTAAACATGAGAGCAATTTTGCATGATGAAAATGTAGTCTGGTAGCAGAGTTTTGATGATGATAGCATTTTCAAGAGGCAAGTATATTTTCCTCCCAAGGCCAAAGGACCCCTAGCGGTTCCTTTCCGTCATAAACATTATGGTATCACTATTTACCAATGGTAACCCTTATATGCAAACTCCCACCAAACCTGCACTGTTACCTGACCTTTTCTCTCATGCATATCGTGTTCTCAGAGGGTCTTGCTGACGTTTAGTACTAATAAAGACTGACTTCTGTGCTCATAGCCGGAAACAAGAGAGAGTAGGCCCAGCTCCGATGTCAAATTAATGTACAGCTCCATCAACAATCATAGAAAACTAGAAGGTTTAACAGAATATAAGTGTAAAAGATAATGGTAATGTCATTTGGCTTCTTTCTGTTTGTATTGATTTCAGAAGAAGAAAAAAAATCACAGCTTAATTGAGAAGCAGCATAGTGATTCATGTATTGTCAGCAGAAAGCACTGGCTTGTTTATCTTGCTGGCAGACTAGCTTTACTTTTCATTACTTCTACCTGGAGAGAGGCATTATCATGTCAACAACTACTGATTGATCTGTGGTTGGCCACGCCATATGAAATGATACCTACTATCGTGAAAATTCATAGCTGTTTCAATGGGGGATGTTTTCTGCAGGAACCGGCAAGACAGGCATTCTTTTAAAAATGGATGTGTTTGTGAATGAGGACCTGGGTGGGCCTGCTAATACCAGCCATGATACGGGAGGAATAAGACAAGGAGAGAGCGGTCTCAACCACAGCGACCCTTTGGACATGTTCTCAGGCATGGAGCTTCTACTGCGTTTTAAGCCTCTCTTCCTGCCTCTCTACTGCCTCATAGTGGTAGTGGCTGGTGTGGGCAACACTTTCCTCCTTGCCTGCATCTTGGCTGACAAGAAGCTTCACAACGCCACCAACATCTTCATTGGGAACCTGGCAGCTGGTGACCTGCTGATGTGCCTGAGCTGTGTGCCGCTGACGGTGTCCTATGCTTTTGACAGCAATGGCTGGGTTTTTGGGAGACCCCTGTGCCACCTCGTGCCGCTGCTGCAGTGTGCCACAGTCTTTGCATCAGTGCTCTCCCTCACTGCCATCGCTGTGGATCGCTACATAGTTGTTGGTAGGACAAGGATTTGGCCTCATTCAACAATCCTATTGATTTGCTCTTTATATTTTAGAGATACCGTTAAGGCACAGCTTGCTGAAAGTCCTGTTCGTTGTGTTAAACCATTTGAAATGCTACTATACGTCTCTATGCCTCTATATTTCAATTCAATTCAGTTCAATTCAGCTCAGTACAAATCAGTTTGCTTTACTGGCATGGCAAAAAGACACCTTTATACAGCCAAAACATGCTCAACATAAGTGCTAACTGTATATTAACAGTAAATATGTCATCCTTCATCCTTTTCTTCTTCATCCTTCTTTTCTGGTTGTCTCAGCTCACCCAGTGCGAGAGAGGATCTCGGTGTGGGGTTGTGGGGCAGTGGCTCTGTGTGTCTGGCTCTTATCGCTTGCTCTGGCCACTCCCCCCTCTCTCCACACGCACTACCTGGACCTGCGGCCCAGTGGCATCAACCTGGTGGTATGTGAGGAATTCTGGCCTGATAAAGGCCATTTGCGTCTGCTCTACTCCTGCTTCATTCTCATCGCATCTTACATGATACCATTGCTGTCGGTCAGTGTATCCTACTGCGCCATCACCATTAGCCTGAAACAACACACTCTGCCCGGGGAGACGTCCCACAGCCAGCAGTGCTGGAGCCAGAGGAGGAAGAAGACTTTCACCCTGCTGGTGGCATCCGTGCTGGCCTTCGCCCTCTGTTGGCTCCCCTTACAGGTGGGTGTTGGCGCTAATCTTACATCCAGATTTATATTCAAGCCATTCTTAGCAGGCCCAATCTAGTCCTTTACTTCTTATCAAACTCTATGTTCTCTAAGTAGCTTCTTGATTTTAGGAGGTAGAAAGGGAAGAAAGATCAAGTTTGTCATCTTCATTGATACTGGCTATTATATCCTAAACCACACAGAGGTGAAATGAGAAAAACTATGAAGCCTTAACAGCCCATGAAATCATAACACTGTACGGATCCTTAACTACTGAAATGATTTTCAATCATCACACAGATGGTCTATATGATTTACCTCATGGCCATAATGAACCATGAACAGGTTAAGAAGTGACCTGGTCACTGGTCATGCTGATGACCGAATGAATGTGTACATTTCAAAATTTAGATCAACACTAGAAAGGCAAAAAGCCTTTCAAAAGACCATGGAAGTTCACATTTCTGCATAGCTGGAACTGTAAACAGCCACATCCTTCCATGACTTCCTCTAAACTTTGAGTTTAGGACATGGGTTTTTGAAAAAACTTTAATTGGAGAGATAATAAAGACAATTTCTGCAATTTCCATCACACTGAACATATTTTTCACTGCATCCCCCTTTGGCTCCACTTATTCTCCTTATCTTATTCAAAACTCAAATACATAGTTGCTTCCTGTCATTGACCAACTATGTGTACAGAAGCGTATACCTGGAATTGGACTCATATTATATTGCTTAGTTTTGTTTCTGTTCATCATTCCACTGTGAACATAATAGTGCATATTAATTTGTACATGGCCATGCAAACAAAAGGGCAGCCCTGCTATCAAAATACAAAACATCATATTGGAACTTGCTATCCTCCCCAAATTGATTGACAAGTCTTTTAATGCAAGGTCTTACACTGAAAAACAACCAAATCTCAGTTTTTTAATGCTTTCTGATGCTTTAAAATATTTGTCTAAATTGGTGATGTTCGTAAACATTGAACTAAGTAACAGGCCCATGTTTACAATTAGGTTGGGAAAGATGAAAAATGCTTATTTCAAACCTGTAAGTGAAACTCATCAATAATGGATGTAAATAGACCTCATTTTACATGGTCAAATAAATCACAGATTGGGTCTTTGACAAAGGTTATTCAAGATTCATGATCCTTTATTGTTACATCCCATTATACAAGTATAAGATAGTGCATGTCTTGATGCATGCTCAATAATCCAGGTAAGAAAATCAGAGAAGGTTGAATCAGTTCATCTGGACACAACGTTTACTGACAGATACATTTCACCACTCATCTAATGCCCCTTTTCCACTACATGGTAGCAGCTCAACTCAACTTTTTCATTTTCCATTACTGGAAAGTACTGGCATTTTGGTAACTGTTACCACTTTTCTGGTACCACCTTTGTCGAGGTTCCAAAAAAACTGGAGCGGGTACCAAAATCAATGCAGACCAGCTACACTGAGGGGGTACTGTTACGGTAATGGAAAACGACACTCTGCGAGTCGAGTTGAGCCTGTACCATGTAGTGGAAAAGGCGCATAAGTGACAACTTGAGTCTAAACTGACTGCAGGCATCCCCACTCTTATAAACAATATAAATGCATAACGACCAAAACTTACAACCTGTTTCATATGCAAATATGTGTGTGACCACTAGTTAGAGTTTCAATGGCCATGTGTACTATTCAAAGAGGATTGGAGAATGGTTGCAATCACACCATTGTAGGATGGTGACAGATGTACTCTTAGTCCCCCCCGGTTCAGAGATAGTGGGTTCCCTCTTCACATAGATGGCCTCTTTCACTACCCGTTCAAACCATCGTTCCTCCCTATCAAGGATGTGCACATCCTCATCCTTGAGAGAGTGGCCACTGGCCTGTAGATGGGTGTAGACTGTGGAGTTCTGGCCTGACGTGTTAGCTCTCCTGTGTTGTGCCATCCTCTTGGCCAGCATCTGTTTAGTTTCCCCAATGTACAAGTCACGGCAATCCTCCTGGCACTTACCAGCGTACACTATATTGCTCTGTTTGTGCCGGGGGACCCAATCCTTGGGGTGGACAAACTTCTGGCGCAGCGTGTTTTAGGGTTTGAAAGCAAGAGTGTGAAAGAGAGCAAGAGAGTCAACTTCTTGTGTTTCAGCTTCTCAACATCGCAGCAACAATAGTAAAAAAAAAAAAACCCAGTAAAAATAGTACTAAAAAATACAATACAATAATAATATAAATAGTGTGCAGCGTATGTAAGGTGCTGTGTGTTTAGGCCCTGCCTTAATAAATCTGCATATGTATATGTAGTTGTTTGCATGTGTTTGTGCATGCCCAGCTACATCTGTGTGTGTGCAATTGTGCGTGTGTGTGTCTGTGTGTGTGTATTTGTGTGCGTATCACAGACAGGTAGGTAGCAGGCCATTAGTGTTTATTTTTCATAAGCCCAGTTGACTGGTGGAAGAAGCAGCCCCAGAGCCTGCTGGCCTTGAGGCTCTGATACCGCTTGCTGGACGGCAGCAGCTGAAACAGTCTGTGGTTGGGGTGGCTGGGGTCTTTGATAATCCTGCAAGCTTTACTAACACACCGTCCATTGTTACAGCGATTTGATTGTGGTTTACTTAGAAAACAAAAGGTTGTGCTGATTTTGTTGTGTTTTACTTTGAAAAAAAATAAATTTCAAAAACTAAAGATGTACAGCATGGTTTAAAGCTACATTGTGTTGTTTTTTTGTTTTTTTCAGTAATTTATTAAGATCTGGAATGATTGGTCAATTACATTTCTTGAGTCATAAGAAGCGGCTGGTGACTCCACATGTATTGGAGGAGGCATATGGCAGTCTGCAACCCTCCCCAGATTGAAAAAGGGGGATGGAGCAGCAACCGGGATGGCTCAGAAGATTTGGGTAATTGGCTGAATACAATTGGGGAGAAAAAGGGGAGGGGAATCAAAAAAAAAGTGAGTCATTATATTGGTAAATTTTGTGTTACCTTACAAGTCAACCTTCTTAAAATTAAATCAACAAAAGTGCAAGTTGAGAATTATTTTGTTTGTTATAATGCACTTTTAACCGACTTAAATGTATCCCGATGTCACCGTGTACTTCAGGTGCTGAACTTGTTGCTGGACCTCGACCCAGACTTCCACATCGTCGGGAAACGCTACGTAAATATCCTTCAGGTCTGCTGTCACTTGGTGGCCATGAGCTCAGCCTGCTACAACCCTTTCATCTACGCCTCACTGCACAGCAAGGTACGCATGCACCTGAAGGGCTACCTCTGCCCTGCACACCAGTGCCGTGATGACGGGGAGGGTGACGTCCAGAGGGGCACCCTGATCTCCCACTGCACCTCCTGTAACACAGCCACCTGCCTTAGTCTGACGTCCAAGGTTCCTAACAAGCGGATTCTTGCTCCAACTGTGTCCACGCCCACAGAGAGAGCAAAAGTCAGCACCTGCATCACCAATGTTAACGTCAATGTCTGAAGGAGGGCGGAGGAGGAATTTTGCCAGCCGCAGTGGCAATTTCAGATGTATGCAGCTATCTCTAGCAGCTTAAGTTGGACATTAAAGCGTCAGTAGTTTCTGGACCTTTTGTGTGCTTTTAAAAAAATTTTTTTTTATAGAAGTTTATGTGGTTTATGTGTGTGTGTGTGTGTGTGTGTGTGTGTGTGTGTGTGTGTGTGTGTGTGCATGTGTGTGTGTTGAGTGTTGGGGGGGTGTATAATGGACCATCTATGGAAAGACAGTGCACAAGTGGATGAGCTGATGCTGTGAGGGTGATGTAATGCAGATCCGCACCACAGTGTAGTTCAGCATGCTGGAGGATACACTATCGTTCCTCAGGAGCTCTGTTTTTATCTTGTGTGTCAGCAGAGCTCCAGCCACAGACACTGAACAGATCTCCCTGCTTAAGAGATGGAGCCAGAGGATAAACGTGATTGGTGCCTGGGGACCTGAGCTGAGGCTACAACCAGAGCTGGGTTGCAATGATGCAGTAAATGTTTGACTCCAAGGAGATGACCGTACGTTGATCCTTTCCCACTACACATGGTTTGAACACCAACCGGGGAGCTGTACAAGGATAGTCTCCTATTTTTTCCTCACTCTGTTGCTGTTTCAGGGATTCTTGCTTTGCTATTTATTTCTCTTTCCTTCATGCGGTGTCATTTGATTGTCAGTTGTACTGTACCTAATATGGTTTTGCTTTTTGAATTCCTCTCCACTGTATGGATTCGATTCACGGCCTGTTTTCATGTGTTGTTTGTGTACAAGCTAACGCTAATATCCAGAGCATGGGCAAGTATAACCTCACACTACTGCTATCAGGCAATATGTTCATAATGGGTCAATTTTTATTGCTAATGCAAAGCCACCATTTTCAATTTAGTTCACATCATGTGGTGGTTATGGGCTGCTTTGTTTGTTCGTGACTTGGATATCAAGTCAGTCACTGAGTGAAACCCTGCACCAGAAAGGCAAAGTCATCCATCCACCCATTACCCAAGCCACTTATCCTAATCAGGGTCGCAAGATGCTGGAGTCTACCCAGCAGTCATCGGGCAGCAGGCGGAGAGACACCCTGGACAGGCCACCAGTCCATCACAGGGCTGACACACACATACACACACAGGGACAATTTAGTATGGCCGATTCATCTGACCTACATGTCTTTGGACTATGGGAGGAAACTGGAGCACCCGGAGGAAACCCACGTGGACATGGGGAGAACATGCAAACTCCACACAGAGGACAACCCGGGATAACCTCCAAGGTTGGACTACCCCGGGGTTTGAACCCAGGACCTTCCCGCTGTGAGGCAACCGCGCTACCCACTGCGCCACCGTGCCGCCCAAGGCAAAGTCAATCTGGTCTGAATGACACGTCATAAAGACAAGTTCCCCCCTATTTTTACCCAAGAAACACCACAATTTTGATTACCTATTGGCTTCTTATGATGAAATAGTAGCTGTACATGATAGCATTACAGTCTGTTAAAAAAAAAAGAAGAAGAAGAAGAAGAAGAAGAAACAATGTCAGAGTTGTAAGAAAAACACTGCCTGGGCAGGTTCTGCCAGAAACAAAACATGAAAGCTTCTCTGTAAGTGAACCTTGAGACTGTGGATTAGACTTGGCTCAGTTTGGTTTATTATTACCTGCATTTTCTGAATGGGTCCAAGTCTTACTGTTTTGTTCTGTGATGGAAAAGTTTGTTGTTTATTTGTTAATTTTTGATGTGGCTTTCCCCTACCTCCACTAAAAAGATATGACCTTTGTTTGTAATCTGAGAGATGCACCGAGTTTAATATTTTCAGTGTCATCCCAGCTAGTACTTGTGATGATCTGTGACAAAATTGTGCAAAGCAAAACAATTTCAGCCATAAAATCTCATCATGATCTCATCCTAAATGACATTTTGCACATCACAACGTCAACACCTAGTTGACAATGTAACTTGGGAGTTTACTTAAAGAGTATAACAGTGCCAATTTGTTGTGAAAACACATTCTGGACTTCTTGTTTTGCGGTGTTTCTATCAGCTTGGCCCCAGTAGTGATTGTGTTGTGATTTTAAGTGGTTTCTTGATTGCTGGACTTCTGGGAGTGCTTGCTGTACAGCAGGGATGTGTCTGTCGTATGGATTATTCTGACAGCAGATATAACAAGTCAGTACGATACAAACCATTTTTTTTTCAAACCATAAGACGTGGAAAAAGTGCACTGTAGCTTACGGGGAGGATTTAAAACTGCTGGCTGAATTAAGAATAAAAGTTTACTTTAAATTACAGACTCGACCTTTGTTTCCTCTACTACTACTACTTTCGGCTGCTCCCGTTAGGGGTCGCCACAGCGGATCATCCATTTCCATTTCTTCATTTCCTCTACCACCTTAAATTAACACTTTTGCATAATGACAAGGTTGAGCTGTCAGTGGTACAGCACCCGTGGTTAGATTTTTTCTAAAAAGTGCCGCATGAGGGGAAAGTCAAACTCCAGTGGTGCGGTTTACTTGATCTACACCATCAGATTACCACCATGATCTGTTATTATGTTTTGACTGTTCAACTCTAACTGTTAAAGTCCACAAATCCAAAATGCAGAGCACATGACAATTGACCTTAAACACTGAGGGATATATAAATCGTGATTTCACTGGAATATACTACAGATTTGCATTCATTTTCAGTTGATAAGATACATGTTGCTCTTTGCATCTTAGAAAGCTGCCAATAGCTGCAACTGTCAATGCTGCACTTGCATTGATGCATCATTGCATGTACAAGCACACTCAGATGCACATCAGGTAGCAGTTAAAAAACCACACAGGAAAACAACACTTCTTTTTAGCAGGTGTGAAGCTGTTGTGAACATATCATGATGCTTGATGTGAAGAACACTTGTTTCCAACTCATCACTAGCTATATAAAGCACACAGAGGCACACACAATTACATACAACAGTTGCGGTAACATCTCATTTCAGCATTTTCATTCTGCTAGTCTGTGTATCAAATGGCAAAGACAGAGCCCTCACAGCAAGCAGCAGAAGGGCAAGTTACAGTATTGTGAATGTGAATTAATTAATAGAGCCTATTAAGATGTCCCTGAGGAAAAAATGATCTTATTATAGTGACCGGATACAACCCTTTGCTCAGAACTATGCAACAGAGAGCGCACAAAAAAGAAATGGAGGGACAGACATGATAAAATCATTCTGTATTTTTTGTAGTATTTTATATGACTCTAATTACAATACTTATTGTAATTAGTCATATGCAGTACTAATCTGATTACAATACTTATTGTAATTAGATATATATAACTGTAATTACAATTTATATAACTCTAATTACAATCTCTGTCACTTTCAACACATATCAGGTTTCTTCTATCTGTCTAGTGTAAAAACTGCTGTGGTAGGTTTATCAAATGCTTGTTGCAGTAGCCTCAGACTAGATGCCTTTCAAAATAGACCAGGGGTCTCAAACTACTGGCCTGCAGGCCACATCTGGCCTACGCTGTTTTAGATTTATTAAGAGACCTGGACCGGCGTATCCATTTTGTATACTACTTTAGTGGGGTTTTTTTCTTTTTCTTTTTTGCTAAACGTTTCTGTGTTTCTAGTTCTAAGTACTCAGTTTAGATTAGTTGTGAGGCCAGCTGCAGATGATGTAGCCTAATGTCATTTTTGCTGTACTCTCTCTCTCTCTCACACACACACACACATACACACACTGTAGCCAGGAAATGCCAGTACAATAAACCCAGTAGACTACCCCACTGTGAAATATCTCACGTGAGCTTGCTAACGTAAACTGTTGTCACTGCTTGCAGATGTTTTGTAAAAATGCCCCTTTCAAAAGCCAAAAGAAATGTTGACCAAGAGCACCGACAGTTCCAACAGAAATGGACATGCGACTACTTCTTCACCGGATTTAATGCATCTGAGATCTGTCAAATTAGCAATGAAAAAGTTGCCATCCTGAAGGATTTCGAGCTGAAGCGACATTACACTAAACATGCAGCGGAGTATGAGTGGTTCAAAGGTGAGGAGAGGGAGGGGAAGGCAGCAAACTTCCAAAAAAGTCTGTCCTGTCAGCAAAACTTTTTTCAAAAAGCCAAAAAAGACTGTGATGTAGCCGTTGAAGCTAGCTAAGTGGTAAGCGCGGCAATAGCGAAGGCTGGCAAGATATTTACAGAGAGACAGTTTCTGAGAGACTGCATGCTGCAGATAGCAAATATCATTTGCCTGGAGAAGGCATCTTAATTCGGAAACGTCAGCGTCAGCACAAATACAATGGCAGTACAGATCAGCGAGTTGTCGGGTGACATTTAGACAGTTTTGCACTAAAGCAAACAATTTCACGCATCATTCTTTGGCACTTGATGAACACACAAATGTAAATGACCATGCTCAGCTTGCTATATTTGTAAGGGGTATGAATGACCGTTTTGAGTTAACAGAAGATTTGCTACCTTTATATCCAACCTTTATCATAGGACTGAGATCGGGTTTTCTAGTTTAAATTGGGATTCTTACAGTTGTTTCTTGCTTTGGACAGTAGCCAGGCTGCTAATAAATGGAAAGTGATCCAGTTGTCTTTGCAACAGCGGTGCAAACAATAAAAATACTTGGAAAAACTTGGGGGGGGGGGTTGAAATGTTGTCTACAGCCGCTTTAAATAAAGTGTGCCATTTTAATGAAATGTCCCATTTGGAAATTACAGGAAAGTAGAGACAGACAATTTCTCTCATTTACTACATGAACACGTGTCATTTATTCTTCCGTACAAAATCGCCATGCAAGCAACATGGGGCTGCTCCAACGATCCTAGTCCTCACTCCACCCTGTCAACCCGGGAACCCTTTCTTAAAGGGCCCGTGTCTCCCTAAGACAGAACGTCAACCAATTATGGCAAACTGTGCCCATACAGTTGGCTAAATATGTCCCCCCAGAATTCACCATAATACAAAAAAGTCAATGTGGAGGGGGGCGGATGGCCCGGCCGCAACAGCTTTGCCGAACAGATGCGGAGGCCGGGGTGCCTACAGGATGGGCCTTAAAGACACTGCGGCGGCGTGGGGGTAGGGCTGGTGGTGGAGGAAGCTTAGGGGCCTTGTTGGGGGGGGGCAGGGTAGGAGCGTGCCCCCACCGTGCAGGCTGGGCAAGTCCAAGAGGTCGGTCCAAGTCCAGATGAGCCGGTTTGAGGCGATCTACTGAAATGCGCTCTGGCTTGTTGCTGACTTCCACAACAGAGTGCTTGTTTCCGGTCTCCAGGATGCGGAACAGCCTGTCATAGGTAGGCTGCAGAGGTCCACGGTGGGTGTCGTGGCAGATGAAAAAGTATTCTGTCGACTGCAGATTTGCGGGGTTGTGAGACTGTGGGAGGCCATGTTGCGAAGTTGGGACCGGTGCGAAAGCTCTGGCATTATGCAAGAGCATGGTCCGTTGATGGGCTGCAGACCAGGGAGCTGTGGTGCTGGGGACGAAATCCCCTGGGACCCACAGCGGTTGTCCGTAAACCAGTTCAGCGGACAAGGACTGGAGGTCCTCCTTAGGGGCAGTCCTGAGGCCCAGCGTGACCCATGGGAGCCTGTCGACCCAACTGCTATCCTTGAGGCTAGCCTGAAGAGCGGCCTTCATAGAGCAATGAAACCGCTCGCACAACCCATTGCCCTGCGGGTGGTATGCGGTGGAGCTTCACCCCTATACTCTCTGTGACTGTGTTCCAGAGTTCAGACGCAAACTGTGAGCCCCAGTCCAAGGAGAGGTCAAATGGGATGCCAAACCGGGTGACCCAGGTCCCGATGAATGCCCGGGCTATGTCGGTGGACATCGTCGATGACAATGGGATGGCTTCTGGCCATCGAGTGGTCCTGTCCACCATGTTGAGGAGGTAAGTAAAACCTTGGGAGGGGGGGGGCCACTAGGTCCATATTTACATGGTCAAACCTCCTTTCATGCACCAGGAACTGTGCCAGGGGGGCTCTGGTGTGGCGGTGCACTTTAGAACACTGACACTCCATGCAGGTGTCAGCCCAGACTCTCATGTCTTTTTTGAGCCTGTGCCAGACGAACTTGACTGCCACTAGTCTTTGAGACGGCTTTTTGCCAGGGTGGGAGAGGCCATGGACAACGTTGAAAACACACCACCTCCAGCCAGTGGGAATGATGGGCTGGGGCTGACCCGTGGAGACATTGCACAGGAGCGTGGTCCCAGCATCGTTGAAAGCCTGCACGTCCGAATTGGTGGCCTGGTCAGCTGCCATGCGAGGCATAGTCAAGACCCAAGTGGACGGCCCCCACAATGGCTCGGGAGAGGCAGTCGGCAACGAGGTTGGTTTTGCCAGCAACATGCTGTATGTTCATGGTGAACTCCGAGATGTATGAGAGCTGTTGTTGGGCGGACTATGGCTCAGCCACCTTGGCCATGGCAAACATCAGTGGTTTGTGGTCCACAAACACCACAAACTGCCGGGCCTCCAGCAAAGAATGGATGTCTCGAACGGCAAGATTGAGAGCAAGGAACTCCTGATCCAAGGTGCTATACTTCCGTTCGCTGGGGAGTAACTGTTGGCTGAAGAAAGCAAGCAGCTGCCAAGCGCCTTTCATCCATTGCTCATGCACTACCCCGACTGCCCAGTCCAAAGTGTCTGTAGTAATAGCGATCGAAGCCTTGGGTAACGGGTGCGCCAGCATTGTTGCGTCAACCAGAGCAGTCTTAGTGTCCACAAATGCCTTGTCCCTCTCCGCAGACCAGTCCACAGTGTGTTTGGTGGCCTTGTGTTTCAGGGCCGCATACAGGGGTCACATGAGTTGAGCAGCTCGGGGGGATAAAGTGGTGGTAAAAGTTCACCATGCTGAGGAACTCCTGTAGGGACTTGACTGTGAACGGTCGCGGTTAAGTTCACGATGGCATCCACCATTGACGGGAGGGGTACTGCCCGTCTTTGGTGAGTCAGTGTCTGAGGAAGTCGATGATTGTCAACCCAAACTGGCGTTTGGCTGGACTGATGATCAGCCTGTGCTGGCTGAGCCGCTCGAGAAGAGTCCGGAGGTGGGACAAGTGTTCAGCTTTAGAGGTGCTGGCAATGAGGATGTCATCTAGATAGACGAAAACAAAGGGCAGGTGCCGTAGCAACAAATCCATGATGCGCTGGAACGTCTGTGCGGCACTCTTGAGGCCGAACAGCATGCACAGGAACTCCAACAGTCCAAATGGGGTAATCACCGCCATTTTGGGGACATCCAGCGGGTGGACGGGAACTTGATGGTATCCACGGACGAAGTCCACTTTGGAAAAGATGACTTGTCCAGCCAGGTGGGTGGAAAAATCCTGGATGTGTGAGATTGGGTAGCGGTCCGTTGTCATCGTATAGTTGAGTCGGCGGGAATCACCGCACGAGCGCCACCCGCCGCCAGGCTTCAGGACGATGTGGAAGGGTGAAGCCCGCGGGCTGTTGGAGCAGTGATTGGTGCCGAGATGCTCCATATTCTTGAATTCCTCCCTGGCAGCGGTGAGCTTGGTTGGGTCGAGGCGCCGAGCCCAAGCATAGACTGGTGGGCCAGTGGTGGCGATGTGGTGCTCCACTCTGTGCTTGGTAATGGAAGACGAGAAGGTGGGCTGCATGAGGACTGGGAACTCAGCGAGATGCCGGAGAAAATCGTCTGCGGCGGAGAGCATGCTAGACAGTCTGATGGAGTCAGACTGAACAGAAAGTGACAGCGTCAGTCAAGCGGCAGTTTCTGACATCCACCAGCAGACGCACATAGGAAATCCGCACCGAGGAGGGGGACGGCCACGTTTGCCATGACAAAGTCCCAACCGAATCGCTGTCCTCCAAAACACACCCCCGAGTAACTAGTGCCATAAGTGCGGATGGAGCTGCCGTTAGCGGCTTCCATGGGGGGGGCATATCCACAGGACAGGCTGTCTACTCTCGATGCGAGCAGGACACTCCTCTGTGCGCTCGTGTCGCACAGGAACTGGCGTCCAGAAATGGACGAAGAGCAGCCTGGCAGTTCGGCCAACGCACATGGCCACCACTGAGCGCCGGCCCCGGCGTTTCCCGCCGCGCTGAAACTGTAAAAACACAGGCCGTGGTCCTGCCGCCACTGAGGAGCTGCTGCTGCGGTGGCGACTGTTGTGTCTCCAGGCAGTGGTGAAAATGTTTGGACAAGAAAAAACGCCGCCGCGCAGTGCAGTTGACCGGCCAGGAAAAATTTATCAGCCTTCTCGGCCAGAGCACGACAATCAGTGATGGCGGTGTCGGCTAAAGCAGCCCGTACCTGAGAAGGCAGCTGTAGCAGAAAAAGTTGGATGAAGAGGAAGTCGGGCTTGTGCTCTCCCAGGAGATCCAGCGTCCTGTCCATAAATTCAGACGGCTTACTGTCACCGAGACCTTGTAGAGAGAAGAGCCGGCTGGCGCGCTCAGCGTCAGAAAGTTCAAAACTTTTTTTTAACAGGTGCGCCTTGAGTGTCTCGAATTTATCCTGCTGCGGAGGATTTTTGGAGGCGGCTCACCACTCTGGTTGCTGTTGAACTGCCGAAAGCCGACACCACATAATAGTATTTTGTGGTGTCCGCGGTGATTTCCCGCAATGTGAACTGCGCTTCTGTCTGGGCGAACCAAGCCGACAACTCCAAGAACTACGGCAGCTTGAGAGAAACCACATTAGTCGTCATTTTCACGAAGAGTTGTCTCTGGAAACATCCAACAGACAAACGTCGGGGTCACCAATGTGGAAACTGCAGGAAAGTAGAGACGGACAATTTCTCTCATTGACTACACGAACGCGTGTATCATTTATTCTTCCGTACAACATCACAAAGCGAGCAACATGGCGCTGCTCCAACAATCCTAGTCCTCTCTCCGCCCTGTAGTCGTCTTCTTCTTCTTGTATTAAATGGCGGGTTGCAACTAGCGTTTAAGGTGCATTACCGCCACCTACTAGGCTGGAGTGAGGGCCAGAGTATTAAAGGATGAACGGCAAGAGAGGAAAAAAAACCCTAATAATAATAAATAATAATAGCACTAGATCCTCTTCATTATGCCAATTTCTTTTAAGAACACAAACAATAGTTTATATTTCTCCCCCTCAATACTGAATAAATTATTAAGATTAAATACTCCCAACCCCAAGGCTGGATTACGGACTGGGCATGCCGGACGAGTGCCCTGGGGTCCCACAAGGTCAGGGGTATTGTGTTCGCATATAGTAGGGATCCCCAATCATACCCTACAAGGGACGTTTGTTCCAACCCTGCGTCACGATGCAGGGCCCAAGCTAGTCTCTAATGATGTGGGGGCCCCATCGTACAGCCTCTTGATGCAGGGGCCCCAAGCTATAAAGTCTCTATTAATGCGGGGCCCCAAGCTACAGTCTCTACTGATGCAGGGCCCCAAGCTTGTTACCATGTTACCATGTGGGCTATTTGCATTAGTTTTACATTTAACAATGTTTAGTATTGTTTGTGTAGCCTATGATGGGGTGGGGGGGAGCAATGGACATGTGTGCCCCAGGGCCCCCTGGTGGGTTAATCCGGCTATGCCCATCCCAAATGTCTTGAGTTCCTTCTTCAGCTTTTCTCTGTGTTGAGTATTTCTGGCAGTGACAAATAACATGCTCAACAGTTTCTTCTGATCCACATTCACAAAGTCCTGATGGATGCTTCCCTAATAGGTACATTGTTCCATTTAATCCTGTGTCTTCTGGTTTTATTTTATACAAATGACGGCCCTTGTTTCCCTCATCCCATAACTTTTGCCAAGCGGTCATTATTTTGCTCCTTATTATTGTTTTAATTTCAGCTTTGCTGAAGGGCACCTTAATGACTCTATCCTGCTTCAGGGCTTGTTTAGTCAGTGAGTCTGCCATTGTCATTCCCCTCTATACCCCTATTAGCTGGAATCCACATAAACCGAACTGCTGTTTCTGCTTGATGTAGTCTGAATAGTGTCCCATACATTTTGTAGATTATATTTGGTCTGCATTGAGATGACATGGCTTGTAATGATACCAGAGTTGACAATAAATCCGAACACACTATGACCTTTTTAAGCTTGTTTTGCTCTACCCACTGTAATGGCAATGCAATAGCCAATATCTCGGTTGCATATACTGTTAAGTGATCTGGTGTTCTTTCCTTGATATGCATATCTAACTCTGGGATAACATAAGCAAATCCTGTGTTTCCTTTTTTTGGTTCCTTTGATCCATCTGTATATATTGGAGAGAATGACTGATGCATTGTGTTTAACCTACTGTCCACTATCTCTGCCCAATTACCTCTTCCTTTCACTCTTTTCATTTCTTCTTGAATATAGCAATCTAATATCACAGGGGGAAATAACCATGGCGGAGTCACCGGGTATAACACTGTGGAACAATAACTTCTCCCATGTAATCCCATGTCGTCAGCCATTTCAGCCAACATTCTCCCTTTACTTTCCTACTTTCCCAGCATGGTTTGAGGGCCTTCACAGTAGGATGGTCTTCCCTATGCCCTTGTAGACTTGCCCAGTAGTTCACCATGATCTGCTTATACTTTAAAGTCAGTAGCATCTCTCCTATTTCCACTTGAATGGCTATATTAGGGGAAGGCTTAATAGCTCCACAGCATAATCTCAGTGCCTGAGTTTGTATCACTTCAAGCTTTTTTAATTGTGGTTTTGCTGCTGACCTGTACACTACACTTCTATAATCAAACACTGATCTTATTAACGCAACATAAATAGTCATCAAAGTGCTCCTATTTGCTCCCCATTCTGACCCTGTCAAATATCTCATTACACTGAGAACCATCTTGCATTTTTTTATGTATATTATTAATATGATCCCTCCAGGTCAGCTTTGTGTCAAATAAAACCCCCAGAAACCAAAAAGCCTTTAGTTGCGCTAAGTGTTCCCCATACATCTTTAAACCTGCTTCCCTTATTTTCTTCCTACTAAACACCACCTTTGTCTTTTCTACAGAAAACTTAAATCCCCATGAGTGTGACCATTTCTTTACCATCAAAATCACTTCTTGAATCTTCCTTCTAAGTAATACTGAAGTCTTCTCCATCTTACATAAAGCCTCGTCATCAGCAAACAGTGACTTCCCGATGTCATAATTTATATCAGCAAATACATCCTTAATCATAATAGAAAAAAGGATTGGGCTGATAGCACTGCCCTGAGGAGTTCCATTATCTACCCTGTATTTATCAGATAATGCTGTTCCAATTTTAACTTGAATAAATCTATCAAATACATTTTTTGATCCAATTAAAAGTTCTTTCAGTTATTCCCATGTTTCTTGACTTGATCAACAATCCCTCTTTCCTTACCATATCATAAGCTTTCTCTACATCAAAGAACACTGCCATCACTGATTCACTATTAGCTTGGGCTTTTCTCATTTCAGTTTCCAGACAAACTACTGGATCCATTGTTCCTCGACCTTTCCTTAATCCACTCTATAAAAGGATAATAATCCTCTAGTTTCTATGTAGAATGTCATTCTCTCAATAATCCTCAACCCTGTCATCCCAGAAACCCTTTCTTAAGGGGTCCATGGCTACCTAACGCAGAATGTCAACCAATTATGGTGAATTGTGTCCATATAGTCCGCTACACCAGTAAACTATCCAATAAGAAATGACCCGGGCAACAAATGTCTGAGCCTCTTTGTAATATGAGAAATAAACATTGAATTTAAGGCTAATTCACTTGAGGTTTTATCATCCAGGAACACACAAGGTGTTATTCAAAAGATTACATTTACTCTAATTAATTGATTTTTTTTCATCCGTCATGAAGTAAACACAAAAATGAAGAGCAGTATTCAACAGAAATATTACATTATATTACATTACAGTCATTTAGCCGATGCTTTTATCCAAAGCGAATTACAATAAGTGCATTTAACGTAAGAGGTCATAAGTGCATCTTCTCTCTAAACAAGCATCTAAGAGTAAAACTGGTGCTAAAGTAAAAGCGCAAGAAAGATCTTTTTTTATAAATTAGTGAATACAATGAGTGCTAAGAGCAAGTAACAGGGTAGTAGTTCTTGAAGAGGTGAGTTTTCAACCTGGGCCAAAAGATGGGCAGCGACTCCGCTGTTCTGACATCAGTGGGGAGTTCATTCCACCACTGCGGGGCCAAGACAGAAAAGAGCCGTGACCGGGTCGATCGGCAGAAGGGGCCTCTAAGCGATGGGGCAACCTGGCATCCCGAGGCAGCAGAGCAAAGTGGTCGGGCAGGGGTGTAGGGCTTGACCATGGCCTGGAGATAGGAAGGAGCTGTTCCTTTCACTGCCCTGTAGGCTAGCACCGGAGTCTTAAACTGGACGTGAGCAGCTACTGGGAGCCAGTGTAGGGACATGAGAAGGGGAGTTGTGTGGGAGAACTTAGGGCAGTTGAACACCAGACAAGCTGCAGCTTTCTAAACAAGCTCCAGAGATCTAATGGCCGACGTCAGGATGCCAGCAAGGAGGGAGTTGCCGTAGTCCAGCCGGGAGATGACCAGAGCCTGGATGAGCACCTGTGCCGTCTCGTCGGTGGGGAATGGGCGAATCCTCCTGATGTTATACAGGAGAAATCTGCAGGAGTGAGCAACCGATGCAACGTTTGCAGCAAATGACAGTTGGTCGTCCAGGGTCACACCTAGATTCCTCGCAGTCCGAGTTGGCATCACCATGGTGTTGTCAATGGTGCTGGCCAGGTCCTGGGGCAGGCAACCTTTCCCTGGGAGGACCATCAGCTCTGTCTTGTCCAGATTGAGCTTCAGGTGGTGTGTCGCCATCCACTCCGAGATGTCAGTCAAGCACACAGCAATGTGTGTCTCTACTTGCGTGTCAGAGGGAGGAAAGGACAAGATCAGCTGGGTGTCATCAGCATAACAATGGTAAGAGAAGTCATGCGAGCGCATAACAGAACCCAGGGATGTCGTGTACAGGGAGAAAAGGAGAGGACCCAGAACCAAACCTTGTGGAATCCCTGTAGTCAGTCTGCGAGGCTACGACATAGATCCCCTCCATGTCACCTGGTAGGAACGACCCGTCAGGTAGGATGCAAATATTGAAAGTACAGAGCCTGTGACTCCCAGCCCCTCGAGGATAGAGAGGAGAATCTGGTGGTTCACCATGTCGAACGCAGCTGACAGGTCCAGGAGTATCAGGACAGAGGACAGAGAGTTGGCTCTCGCAGCATGCAGCGATTCTGTCACTGCAAGGAAGGCCATCTCTGTTGAGTGACCCACCCTGAACCCAGACTGGTTGGGGTCCAGGAGGTTGGTCTGGTAGAGGTACAAAGAAAGTTGGTTAAAGACAGCACGTTCGAGAGTTTTGGGTAGAAACGGTAGAAGGGAAACTGATCTGTAGTTTTTGACGTCAGAGGGGTTAAGTGATGGTTTCTTGAGAAGGGGGGTGACTCTAGCAGTCTTGAAGGCAGATGGAAAGCATCCTGCCTGGAGGGAGGTGTTGATGAGTTGGGTTAGAAAAGGAAGGAGTTCAGGTGCTATAGACTGAAGAAGAGGGGAGAGGATCGGGTCAAGGGAGCATGTGGTGGGGCAACTGGATGTGATGAGGCTGAGGACCTCGTCGGGGGAGAGGGGAGCAAGGTGGAATAGGGTGGGACATGGAGAGTTGAGGGAGGGTGCAGAGGGTGGGCCAGTGCAAGGAGCGCTAACCGGGTGGTGTGAAAAGGAGGATCTGATGTCGTTTACCTTCTTGTCAAAGAAGTTGGCAAAGTCATCAGGGAGAAGGGAGGAAGTTGGAGGAGGAGGTGGGGGTTGAAGAAGTGTAGAGAAGGTTTCAAAAAGTGTCTTAAGATTAGAGGCAGAGGATAGGATTTTAGAGCGATAGAAGGCAGCTTTAGCAGCAGAAAGGGAGGAGGAGAAAGTGGAAAGAAGAGATTGGAAGTTGAGAAGGTCCTCTAGGAGTTTGCCTTTACTCCATTTGCGCTCTGCCACTCTTAGGCTCCGTCTGTCAGTACATACTGAGTCAGACAGCCAAGGGGCAGGTGGAGTTGGGCATGCAGGCCTGGAGGTGAGGGGACAGAGATTGTCCAGAGAAGAGGAGAGGGTAGAGTGAAGAAGATCAGTAGCAGTGTGAGGGGGTAGGAGAGAGAAAGATTCCGGTTTCGGGAGGATAGGGGTAACAGAGGAAGAAAGCTCAGTGGGGGAGAGAGAGCGGAGGTGTCTACGGGTGGAAACCATGTGGGTAGGGGGAGGGGCTGAGGGGGGAGAAGAGAGGGAGAGAGAGTAGGACATGTAATAGTGGTCAGAGAGCTGAAGGGGAGTAACAGAGAGATTGGAAATAGGACAGTGTCTAGTAAAGATAAGGTCCAGCTGGTTGCCGGCCTTGTGGGTAGGAGGAGAGGGTGAGAGGTGAAGGTCAAAAGAGGAGAGGAAAGAGAGAAGAGGATCTAGCTTGTCAGTGTGGATGTTGAAGTCACCGAGAAGGATAAGCGCAGAGTCATCAACTGGGAAGTGCGAGACAAGTGTGTCAAGCTCCTCCAGAAACTCACCAAGGGGGCCTGGTGGGCAGTACACAACCACAATGGCGAGTTTGACTGGATAAGAGAGTAACAGCATGAAATTCAAAAGCGGGCGGAGAAAATTGTGGAATGGAAACAAGAGAGTATTTCCATTTCGGGGAGATTAGCAGGCCAGTACCACCACCTCGCCTCCCAGCTCTGGGAGTGTGAGAAAAACAGTACACATCTGACAGAGCGGCGGGTGTGGTAGTGTTTTCTGGCGTGATCCAGGTCTCAGTTAGAGCAAGAAAGTTGAGGGAGAGAAAGGATGCGTAGCCTGAGATAAACTCAGGTTTCAGCACCACAGACTTGCAATTCCAGAGCCCTTCCGTCACCATTTGCTCAACGTGAGTAGAGAGAGTGGGATACATGAGATTGGTAGGGTCACGGCGCCCAGGAGTGACCCAATGTCAATGCCAGCCCCAGGAAGAGGAAAGGACAGGAATGCGAAGGAAACACATAGTCTATACTAGGTACACAAAATACAGATGACTGACCGGATCTAAAAAGAGCAATCCTTGCTTGACAAAATCTTGGCTTGATGAAGTCTTGGCTTGAAAAAGTCGCGTTTACCTTTGTTCACTCTAGACTTCATTCAACCTAGACCTGTTTGCCCTCAGCTTGTTTGCCTGACGCTTGAAAGCTGATACATATCTAAAGCTGATAGCTGTGTTTATTTGTTATTGAAGTGCGGTTTTATTCATCCTATAGTGCTCTTGCTGATGCTGAACCGCAGTCCATACATAGCATGAATTTTTAATGTAGTCAGACCACCGCTGCCATTGCTAATTGGGATGGTAATATGGATTTCCAGATGAGTCTGGCGTTGGCCCCATGCAACTTTTTAAAAGTTCCCTCTGAAGTTAATGGGTCTGCTATACCTGTGTCTTGATAATTTGTCATGTTGGACTGCTGCCAGAAAACATTAATGAAAAAAAACTTTCAAATTATGAACATAAACTTTCTTGATTAATATCACTGAGTTACCTAAGGCTTTGACTAGAGAGTACATTTGGATACCAAATTAAGGGCGAGGAATATTTTTGGGGCTGATTTCTTTTTGTATTCTTTCACTCTCTCTGCCTCTCTCTTTTCTCCCGGAGGACATGAACCAAACTGACTTTAGCAAAATCCCCAAATCCTATGTTAGAGGTAATAAATATTTTCGAGTGCTGGGTGGTAAAAGGAAATCGTGCACCTTAAGTGGTAAAAAATAAATGATTGTTAATCTCAAAGGTCAATGTTCTTAAACCCTGCTGAAAAAGGGCAGCCTGTGGAAAAACTAAGGCTCTCAAAATCAGCACCACTTTTATACCGAGCACTTGGCCTTGCAAGAGTATTGACGCACACTGCAAGGAACAGTATTGAAACCACAAAGAGATATCGTATCTATGTTGGAAAGCCCAAATGAAACCATTTCAGTCTCTGTACATGGTGTGTCTCTGTCAGTATCTGTGTGTGCATGCGTGCGTGCATGCATGCGTGTGTCTGTCTGCGTCTGCCTCCATTTCCTGTCTATAACTCGACTCTGAGCCACAACTTTTAGATTCTTTAGTTGTCTCTTCCATTTCTTATTTTTATCTTTTTCTTTCTTCCCCTCTTTTCTCGGCCTCTCCCCTCTCTATGTCTGTCTGGGTTTAAAAAGACACAAAAATAATGACTGACTAACAGCAGATTCAACAGATTGCACAGGAGCTGGCTATGAATCAGTAGGAGAGGAGCCAACAGAGAGAAAGGCGGGGGGGTGAATGATTGTCTTCACCACACATAAACACAGATGATTAAAACTTCCTACTTATTTACTGTATATGACTGGTGACAGGGATCTTGAGCTAGGCTGTATTAAACTAACACACAGTATATTGGTTTGTAATGTTATCTTTTTACCTAAACTTAGAGGTTTCAATGTAGACAGATGATCTACCCCCCCATCCCACCCCTCAAAAATAGAATATATAAAAAATACTCTTTAATTTTTATATGAAAAGTCGCCAGACACCACTAAAACATATGCACAGTACACGCATGCAAGCATACACACACACACACACACACACACACACACACACACACACACACACACACACACACACACATACAAATTCAGTTCAGAGTGACCATAAAGTTCATTAGTTTCATCAGTAGATGTGTTAAAAGCTTCTTGGTCAGATGTAGGTTTGTAACAATGCATTCCTTCATTTTAGTTCTGTGGGATGGTCGGGACAGGAGCAACAGAGAGGTAGGAAGAGAGAGAGACCTCTGGCGTGGTCTGTTCTTCTTTGCTGGTTTGATCCAAGATAGCAATTTTCATTATTAAATGGTTGGAGATATTGACTCAGTCAACAGTGCCATGAGAAATACACCTCATTTCCAGTAAATTAATTCTTATTCAAATCACACAAAGGCCATGTTCTCATTTGAAAACATTAGATTTGTGTCAGTTGTCCTGCACTTTGAATAGTTTGGCCCGGCCAGATAAAGGTTGGATCAATGTTGTTGTACATTTAAAGACTAAAAAAAAACCCCTCACATTTGCACGCACGCACGCGCACGCACGCACGCACGCACGCGCACACACACACACACACACACACACACAAAACAAGCTTGCTTGCACACATATGTGCACACACACCAGGAGCATAGTAATGTATGCCTCATGATAACAGCCTGTTCACATTTCTTTATTAGATGGTAGATGATAAGTACAGTTATGTTGGTGTTGTGACCAGCATGATGTGTGAGAACTTAGAGGCTAATTGCCTGAATTAATGTGGGGGCTTAGAATTCCTCAACACAACTGTTTTCCAAGATACATTTATTATATGATACCAGAACCGTTGGTAACAAGAAACTTTCGGCACTAGTAAAAAAAAAAAAAATCAACTCATGCTCCATCAGTTTATTTGAAGTTATTTTTGGGGTTATATTAAAAATATTTCATGGAACCTGTCACACATTGAAGATGATGTCATGCAAAATGATGGGTGTCATTAGTCATGATTCAAGGATATGTACTAGTTATATAATTGTCATGGATTCAACCAGAAAATCGCTGAGTAGATCTGAGGGAAAACACAAGGGTTTTCGAAACCCAGCCTTGTCCATCAGAATCAGAAGAGTCAGTCCTTACAGAACTCGTCAATTTGACAGCAGAATTGCGGACAACAGTTTCATTAACCAGCATCCCACTGCATGTTATAAACCCCCTTGGTCTGCAGAGCACTGGATACAAGGAAAAAAATGACCAAGACAGAAGCAGCAGTCTAACTAGCTCAAATGGTCAGCAGCTGTCTGATGGGCAATGGATGAGGGATAAGGAGAATAGGTTGAGTGAGTGCATTGATCACTTCCTATCTTCAGAGATGCTGACATTAAGTGAAAACTGCTACGCATGTGCATTGACACATAAGCTCCTATCTACAAATTCCTATGTGAGTGCATATGACGTTAAGCTACACATGCATATATACAACAATACATACAAGCTGCTCTTCATATAACCTTCATATGAATTTTGTAGCTGTAGTCCTTCTATTGTATGTTTCCAGAGGATACCCTCTCTTTGTCTTTTTCTTTCTCCCCCAAGTCAGTTTCATCTCCTCTCGGACCCCATCACTCACCAGAACATAGAGCACAGGGTCCACTACACAGTTCAGACTGGACAGAGCTAGTGAGCATGAAAAGTAGAAGTGCAAGTTTTGCTCAAACTGACAGTATCCACTTTGAATTGTTGAGTTTGTGCTGAGATAGAAGACCAGGGAGCGTGCTAGCAGGAGGATGTGGTATGGCGCAAAACAGACGGAAAAGATACCAATCACCCCATAGGAGAGCAAACGCACCTTCCTTTTTGCTGGGGCAGTCAGACCAGGGCTCTGTCTGACGGTGGCCAGCAACTTCCAGTAGCTAACACCGAGAATCAGAAGGGGAATCACGAAACCCAGCCCCACCCTTAGCAGATTGAAGAAGGCCACCGGCCTTTCCATGGGATAGGTCTCATAACAGCGGTCATTGTTATTCTTCTCATCATGGGCATCCTTCAGATTGTCATTGACCAGTACCAGGATGTGGAGGGCCCCCACGAGGATGTAGACAAATATGCACACTGCCCAGGTGTGGCACGAGGTGCGGTAGGCCTTGAAGCGAATGGGAAAGTTGACCACCAGGCAGCGGTCAACCGAGATGCAACAGAGCAGGAAGATGCTGATGTACATGTTGGTGTAGTAGAAGAAGCCAGCTATGCTGCAGGAGATGGGACCTAGCTTCCAGTGGTGGTCCTGGTAATAGTAGTTGATCCACAGAGGCATGGTGAGGATGAAGAGCAGGTCAGAAAAGGACAGACAAAGAAGGTAGATGCCCAGAATGTTCTGGCCTCGTACTTGTTGGTAAATGGGGCCAAAAGTCAAGATATTGACGATTAAACCTAAGATAAAGACCAGGATGTAGACTGCCATCAGGAAGTCACCAATATGACTTTCACCAACATTCACACATGTGTTGTTCATTGTTACAGATTTGCTTGTTAAGCCATTGTTTTCAGTCCGATTATAGAAGTCCATCTGCAATATAAAGAGAAAAGTTAGTATGCAGTAGCATTGTGTATCAAGTTGGCCAAGCTTAAACTGACAGGTGAGACTCACTCCCAACCATAACATTTTAGTATATAAATTTACTATTTGCTTCCCCATCCCTATTTTATAGCGCAATGAGCTCAAGAGATGAAATCATTTGGGCTATCATCTCTGAAGTCATTGAATTTAAACTAGTATGGGATTAGTAATGAGTTATGGGCAGGGGATTGAGGTCTGTCTCCCTTTAGAGAGGGTCATAGCTTAGTCGTTCTCCTTGAAGATTAAAATTCACACCCAAAACTCCAATAGCAACGGTGATAGCCAATTCTCTCCTCTTTCTCTCTCAACTGTTGCATGGCAAATATGTCAGCTGCTCATGATTGTTTTTCCTAAATCTACCATATTAGCATTTTTAACCTCAGTTTTGTAGAAATCCAGCACATTAGGAAACAAAGGCTTCATTTCAGATAAAATAATTGCAATTCCATTCAACTTTCATCCCCTTATTGAATGCATCATTTTATGTTAATGCCAATTTCACGTAATTGCATCTAAAATAGTCTCCTTTATTGCAGTGCATGCTCTCAAACTAAGTTCCAGACAGGGGCAATACAGACTATCAGTCACGATGTGAGCATTTGCATTTTGCTGAAACCAGTGAATATTACAGGTCGCACAATTTGAATTTACCTTTTGTGTGACGATCAATACAATGTCGTGATAAAACCCACTGATTCATGTCTATTCAAACGTATTCTTTTGAAGACTTACTTGCAAACCCATTTTAGTGAAAGACATGATTATCGTCATTAAAACAGGATTAAATTGTGGATCTCTCCCAGAGAATTTTTTTTTTTTAGCTTTTTATCGTGGCATAGCCTATGCAGTTGTATTCAAACTGTGGTTCAGCAGGGGGCCAAGAAAGTTGTGGGATGTTCACACAATAAACACATTTTATTTGGAGACAGAGAAAGAAAATGCACATTTATTTTCTTTTTTGTGATCAAATATATAAAAATACACACACACACATTTTTTTGGGGGGGGGATTTTCCCCCTTTTTCTCCCCGATTGTATCCAGCCAAGTACCCCACTCTTCCGAGCCATTCCGGTCGCTGCTCCACCCCCTCTGCTGATCCGAGGGAGTGGAATACTGCGCTGATGAACAGCATGGAGGGGACTGGTAATTGTCTCGCTTTTTGACAGGTCACGAGAATTCGTTGTTTATGTTAATGCACAAAATATTTGGTGGGTCCTGAGGCAAAAAGTATCTTTGCAGGAAGGTATGAAAACATTTGGGGGCCTCTGCCTAGCTCTCTCTGATGACATTGCTTCCGTGGTTCACACTGTAGACACAAAGACTACATCTTAAGATAGGCGGGTGTCTTCGTTTTCTTGCCTGTTATGTCCTGACTATCAATCTGAGTTACTCCAGGCTAAAACTGGGGGGGAAAACCACACACACAACTGCTCAGAACTAAGCAAGACTCTCAGAATAAATAAGAATTAACAAAAACTTCACATTTCAGATTTTGTTCCAACAAGAGTAATAATAATGTCACTAGTTTGTCCCACACTGTGGCATGGCCATGGGATAGGATGAGATATGCCAGCCCGGTATCACGCCAAAGCGTGTAATATACACGCTGGTCCAGCCTCATATGCCATGGGTGTGGACTTGGCTAAGTGGATGGTCCTAGCAATTAACCAACTGATGAGTTTGATTTTCGTTGTGGTACATTTCTTAATAAGATAGTGAAGATGTTTTGCCATTCATCCAAATTCCTGTTCAGTGTAGGGTGACCAGATTTTCAAAATCCCGAACTAGGACCCTAAAAAGTTTACTGCATGTTCGTGCACGCGCACATGCATATGCACGCGCTCACAAGCTTGTCTGTCTCGCCGGACATGATACATTGAAGGATTGTTATCCCCAGAGAGGCGAAACGTCTTCACAGATATATACCAAGTCCAGTTGCACTTGATTCAATTCCTTTGGATAACCATGACCTGGATGAATGAGAACATTCACAGACATTGTTATCCCCTCTCACCAAAAAAAGACAGGCTAGAGTAGCCGAGTTCTTTTTTTTATCTTCACACATACAACTAAATCAGTGTTTAATTCAGATACGTTGTGCATCGTTTATGTTTTTTGATTGAATTAGGTAATAATGAGAGGAACCGAACATGGGCAACGTCTCTGTATGCGCTGAAAATAAATATAATATTCAATATTTTTTCAACTGCCGTGAAAACCGGGTAATTTGGGGGATGGATGTTGAAAACCGGGACATTTTACTATTATACAGATATCTGTCGGGACTCGGGACACCCAGCTTGAAACCGGGACAATCCCAGACAAACCGGGACGTCTGGTCACCCTTGTTCAGTGACACCGCTGTGCCATTCATAAGCAAAAAATGCTCCTGTTTGCCTCCCAGCATATTATCTGTTTTAATCACAGAGAAACGTTGCATCACTCATCTCACGCTGGCTGCTAACACCCACTAACATCCGCCTTTGGTGGTCAATGTAAAAGGTTGCTGCTAGAATACATCGTCCGGAGGGAGGTGGGAGGGAACTCCGCTGTGCGTCATCAAATGCTCACAGTGGAATCGACCAGTCTTATGATTGGGTAGGGGCTAGTTCAGTTTAGGAACAGCGGGAAACAGTAGATTGACGTTAGACGCAGCTCAGCCCTTCGGCCCTGGCGCGCATTCGCTCATCCAGGACCCCTCCTTGCTCCTTGGACGCAGCTCGGACTTTCAGCCCTCGCACCTTTACTAACCAACCCTATGTCAACGTGGATTGTAAAAAAAACACACAGCTAAATAACTAGAAAACGAGCATTAAACTACGCTAGCTAGCAACGTGATCCGTGACGTCATATGTAGTCGAAGGACCCCGAGTCGATATTGGTCGTGAGCATTTGATGACGAGCAGCGGACTTCCATCCCACCTCCCTCCGGACGACGCATTCTAGCGCCAACCCAACGTAATAGGTTGACACTAGAACCAATGGGGTGTAGGCACGGAAATAGCCGTGATTGGCTGTTGCGTCGGCCAATAGAAAGCGCGGAACCCTGAAGCGCATTGACTTGAAACAAACGATGCGCACTGAAACATCGGGTCCTTCGACTACATATAACGTCACGGATTATGTTGCTAGCTAGCGTAGCTTTATAGTTATTTATCTGTGTGTTTTTTTTAAAAAAATCCACGTTGACATAGAGTTGGTTAGTAAAGGTGCGTCTAAGGAGCAAGGCCGCAGGCTCGGGGGGGGGGGGGGGGGTCCTGGACGAGCGAGCGTGAGCTGCGCCTAACATCAATCTACTTGCCCCCGAAGGCCCGAGCTGCGTCTAAGGAGCGAGGCCGCACGCTCAGGACCCCAGGTCCTGGATGAGCAAACTCACACGAGGGCCAAAGGCCTGAGCTGCGTCTAACGTCAATCTGCTGTTTCCCGCTGTTCCTAAACTAAACTAGCTAACTAACGTTAACTTAACTCGCCCCAACTATTGCTGTCTCGGTCGGGCAGTCAGTGCGCTTCGAAGTTCCGCGCTGTCTATTGGCCGACGCAACAACCAATCACGTCTACGTCCGTGCCTACACCCCGTTGGATCTAGCATTAACCAATTAGTGGGGCAGCTTAGCTTCAATATTCATAAGGATTGTGCATTTTGTGATAAAAGCACCAAACTTGGTACATATGTAGCTTAATATATTTAGAAGAAATTTGGATATGGAGCCACTGAATTTTTTTTCCGCTTCCGTTTATTTCGAACATTCTAAAATAACAAAATAAAATACACAGGCAGGAATACAAGAACAAATGGAAATAATAGTGAACATATTTTGCAAACTCTGTAACAACACAAGTAATAACTAGACCATGTTCGAAAAGGGCGTAGGATGAAGTAAAGAACTTTTCTGGTCCTACCCCTTTCTTATACTTTATCAATCAAATCAAATCAAACCAAAACTTTCAAGACGAAACAAAAGTGGAAAAAAAGAAAAGAAATGCCAATGCATAGAGATCTAAATAAACAAAACAGTACAAGTCAAACAAGGCACCTTTCACGTCATGTATCATGTCATGTTATTCCAGTCCACCTCTTTGTTCATCCATCCTATATCTATTCAATATGTTGTTTTTAAAGAGTTGTTTAAACTTACTTATTGATGTACACATCTTCATTTCATTTGTACAGTTGTTCCATAGATTGACTCCTTTGATGGATATACAATGTAGTTTTGCATTTGTCCTCACTAGTTGTTTTTTGAATATACATATTCCTCTGAGATCGTGTTTACTTTCCCTCCTTTGGAACAACCTTTGGACACTGTTTGGTAACTGCTGATTTGTTTACTCTGTACATGATTTGAATTGTTTTGAAGTCAACCAAATCCTTAAATTTTAGTGCTTTCAGTTTGATAAAGAGTGGGTTTGTAGGCTCTCTGTAAGTGGTTTTGTTTACAATTCTTGTGGCTCTTTTTTGAAGGATGAGAATTGGATCTGTGTGTGTTTTGTATGTGTTCCCCCACACTTCCACACAGTAGGTGATGTATGAAAATATGAAGGAGCAGTAGAAGGTGTATAGTGCTGGTTGATGCAGGAGATCTTTGGCTTTATATAGTATTGCAATTGACTTTGATATTTTTGCTTTGATATACTTTATATGTGGTTTCCATCATAATTTATTGTCTATTATTACTCCAAGAAATTTGATTTCCGACACTTTTTCGATTTCTACATCATTTATCATGAGCTTCTTGTTTGAGTTTGTTGACCGATTCCCAAATATTATGAATTTCGTTTTGCTTAGATTTAGTGTTAGTTTATTTGAATCAAACCAACTCTTTAGTTTCTTCAATTCATTTCCCACTGTATCCAAAAGTTGTTCCAAGTTGTCCCTACTGCAAATTAGGTTTGTGTCATCTGCAAATAAAATCATTTTTAGTGCTTTTGAAACCTCACATATATTATTAATGTACAAAATAAACAACAACAGCCCCAACACTGAGCCTTGAGGAACTCCACACTTAACCATCATTAATTGTGATTTATAATTATTAATTTGCACATATTGGTTCCTATTATTTAGGTAACTGGATAGCCTGGAAAGAGCTACTCCTCTGATTCCATATTTTTGTAGTTTTATTAATAATAAGTCATGGTCAACCGTATCAAATGCTTTTTTTTTTAGATCTAAGAATACTACAGCATATTATTTCTTTTCTATAGCAGTTGTTATCGCTTCCACAAAATCAGTGAGTGCATATGATGTAGTCCTATTGGTTCTAAATCCATACTGTCGTTCACACAGTACATTATGTTTTGTGATAAAGTCATCCAACCTTGAGTAGAATATTTTTTCCAGTATTTTAGAGAATTGTGAAAACAAAGAAACAGGTCTGTAATTTGAGAGTGTGTGTCTATCTCCAGCCTTGTATATGGGTATGACTTTAGCTGTTTTCATTTTACATGGAAAAACACCGGTTTTCAGAGATTGATTGCATATATATGTAAGAGGTTTCACCACACACTCAACAATATCTTTAACTAGTGACATTTCAAACCATTGCAGTCTGTTGACTTCTTACTCTTAAATCTTTTGACAGTGTCAGTAATTTCTTTTTCATCTGTTCCCTTTAAAAACAGATTCTTTTAGCTGTACATCTTTACTTGCCACGTCATTTCTACAGCCAGTGCTTGCAATCTCCCCAGCCAAACCAGGACCAACACCAACAAAAAAAAACATTGAATCCATTAACAATTAAGGCCATATCGTTGATAGTTTTATTATTTTTGGTTAGGAAGTATTTGGGTTTCCAGTTTCCCCCTTTTTATTTTTAATAATATCATTCAATACCATCCATGTATTTTATGTTGTTTTTATTGACCTCTAGTAATTTGCTGTAGTAATCCCTTCTGCTGTTTCTCATGATTTTTGTCAGGTTGTTTTTATACGTCTTGTATTTGTGTTCCAATTATTTTGTTCTCTTCTTTAAAAAGTCTTTATATAATACATTTTTCTTCCATGGTTACTTCGTTAACCATGGCTTTTCAGTAATTTTCTGTTTTAGTACTTTCTTAACTAGAGGACAGTTTTTTCATAAAGAGCCATTGTTATTGACAAAAATGTGTCATAGGCTTCGTCTACATCTTCCACATATATTTTATTCCAGTCTTGTACCATCAGATCGTTTTTAAAAGAATTGTCCCTTCTGTTTTTTCTCTAATTATTTTTTGTGTTGTAACATCCTTATTTGCCCCTGTAAGAGAGAAATTAACCCCGTAGTGGCCATGGCAGGCATGGCCGTTATTAGATCGCTTTTAGCGGGGCTGTGGCCTCCCTAAATTTCATATCAGCCATTATGACAAGACAGAGGAGAATGTTACCTTTCCAGAGATACCAATATTATTGTTCTAATCCAAATAGAACCAGATATATGCCATTTTACATATCGGATGTCACCAATGCATGTTGAAAAAACTAAGCAGTTACTTTTGTGAATAAAATAAAAAAACAATAAACGCTGTTGAAGTACTGAATTGCGTATTGTTTCCTGCAATCGCTGGTTCTAAACCTTGACCAACAGAAGAGGAGTGTTTAGGTATAGATGTCTATACATAGTGTATAGATGAATAACAGAAGGGACTGGGAACTTAGTTTTTTCAACGTGCATTGGTGACATCCGATATGTAAAAATGGCATATCTCTGGTTCTACTTGGACTAGAACAATAATATTGGTATCTCTGGAAAGGTACCATTCTCCTCTGTCTTGTCATAATGGCTGATATGAAATTTAGGGAGGCCACAGACCCGGCAAAAGCGATCTAATAACGTCCATGCCTGCCATGGCCACTACGGGGTTAATTTTCAGTGGCTCCATACCTCTTCTAAATATATTAAGCTACATATGTACCAAGTTTGACGCTTTTATCTCAAAATGCACAATTTTTATGCTAAGCTGCCCCACTAAATGTAAAAGGGTATAATCGGCATGCCCTGCCGGGTCAAACGACTCTGCAGTAGTCACGGGTATTTATCGGCTCCACCTTCGATCGGCATTGATGTAAACGCGACACCCGGGTGGACACGCCAATTTCAGCGCCGTTGGCTAATTTGCCATTGTCCGTGCGTCATAAAATCGCGCCGAAAACTGAGGGAAAACATTTGTTTGTGGGCAGTGTTGCCAGGTCCGCAGTTTTCCCACGGAATTGGGCTACTGTCAAGATGTTGCCGCGGGTTGTTTGTTTGTTTTTTGCCCACGGGTTGAGGTTTTGCATGCAAATTACATTAATTGTATATTTCAATAAAATAATTTCAAAATAGGCTATATTTTCAACACATTTAAAATTCAGCAATTTACACAACTTTAGCACTGACACGGTCGTACTCAAATCCTAATCTTCACCTTTAATGAGAAACAAGCCAAATTGACTCTAGATCAGCACTTACACACATGGCCATGGGACACGCCCCACACTGGTTGGCACACAGAGTGAGCCTGCGCTCCTGCTTGACTCCCACTCTCACAGTGACTTGTTCAGCTAACGGAAGCTACGCTACCTAGATATCAATCCGGTTAGAAAGAGATGAAACCCGGTAAGTGGGCAAAATATGGAAAGAGATACAATAAGGAGTGGGAAAGTGAAAACAGCCTGAAGGATTGGATATAACGTGTGGCCGGGGATGAAACCAAAGCTTTCTGTCGGTACTGCAGAACTGAGATTCGAGCGTATCATGGTGATCGCCAAACCCACAGCAAAACGGAGAAACACATTCATTGGGCTGTTGTTTGGGCTAGTCTTAGTTGACATTGGGGTAGTTTTGATTGGCTAGTTTTGATTGGTTAGGTTAGGCTGGTTTTATCACAAAGACCTGGCAACCTTTTGTGGGTTTCCGTCTTCGTTCAAGCAGCAATCGAACATCGTTTAGTTTGTGTGGTTTGAAAGAGATACAAATACAAGATATAAAAAAGTAACGTTGACCACAGCCTCTCTGGTTTCCATTCTGCTTTCTACTGTTAACTTCCCCGTTTTCCGGTCATGACGTCAAAGATCACACGACAGAAGAAAAAAAAGAAATAAGCTCACCCGGGTCTGCTGGCACTGTGAAAGGAGTCAATTGCCTATTTTTAGCAGGTATACCCGCGTTTAAAAAAAAACCCGCTTACACACGCTAATTTTGTTGTAAAAAGGTATAAGTAGCCTCTTCAGTGTCGACTGAAGTGGCATAATGACCGAAAACAATGATGTTTCATATGCAAATTGCCGTGACCATTAACTAGTTTCATTGGCGGCTATTCACAGAGGATGTGAGAGGTGGGGGTACCTGCAGTCAGTTGACATTGACAAGGTTACTTAGATGAGCGATGAAACCTTTTTTTGGGGGGGGGGGATTCTTTGTTTTGTTTTTGTTTTTTTTAACATTCATTTGGGAAGAGGCAATTTACATTAACCAACATTCGAAACAAATGTAAATATACCCGAGTTAGCAAAGAGGCTAGTTTCCATTGGCAGCCCCTTTGCCTGATGTTGTTGGGCATCAGGCAACAAAAAAAAATCTATACAACATAGTTAATATGCACTAAAATGCAGTAACAAAGCTGATCACGGGCTGCAGTAGTATCACAGCTACCCAGCAGAAAAGTCTGTCTGATTTATATAACAAGCGGATGTTAAGGAAAACAGAATCAATCCTGTCTGACAGCACCCACCCCATGCACCTAGAGCATCAGACCTTGCCTTCTGGTTCCTGCTTCAAATTCGCAGTAGTCAAAACCAATAGATACAAACACTCCTTCATTCCCTTAGCCATTTCACTGCTAAACTCCAACAGTAAGCGGTAACACCAGCTCCACCTTGATAAACACTGTTTACTGTTGCATTGCTTTTCGTTGGCTTTGTTCTCCTCACTACATGATGTATTTATTTGTATTTATTTGCCTTATGTATTCTGTGGAGCATTTGTGTGTTTAAATGTTGCTGCTGCTACACAACAATTGCCCCTCTGGGGACAAAATAAAACCTACTTGACTTGACTACTTGACTGGACTTATTATACAACACAAGAAAAACAAGAGCAAGCAAACAAGAAAATATATACAGAATATACAAATAATGTAGAAAAAAGATAATACAGATAATATAGAATATATATAAAATGCAGACATACAACACAGCTAATGTACAATACAGTTAAACAACATGTTAAAGGTGTGTGTGAATAGCATCAAGCATTGAGTTTCTCTCAGTAAACGTTATGTCCAGATGAACTGATTCAACTTTCTGTGATTTTCTTACCTGGATTATTGGGCTAAATAAAAACACTATATGTTTTAATGTTTTTGTTACTGATGCCATGTTTTGTTGCCCATTGTGTGACATTGGTTATTTTTCATAAGATTCTCTTCATACTCGGATATAAACCACAGGGTAGGGTCTGAAAAGAATTTTGTTAAAAGTGTGGAGATATTTTTTGACATTGTTTGACGAACCCTCCCCACAAGTGCAGGGATAAATAATGAAACTGTCATGTTTTGATCCTTGACACACACATGGATATGGTTTTTGACATTTCAGGCCTGAACGTGTTGCTTCTACTTGACCTCTCATAACTTAAATGCTTTTCATTTCTCAATTTCACTTCGCATTACTTAGTGCCTGGTATTTACTATGGTCTCTCACTTTGATATACATGCACACCATGTTGGACATTCTTCCATAAAGTAAAGCAAGCTTAACATTATCAAGTGACAGCGGGGGGGGGGGGGTTCGTTGTCGGGTAGGAACTGTGTTCTTTTTGCGTATTTATGTAAATTGTGAAATTCAATAAAAAGAACTTTAAAGTATTTTCTTCATATAATAAAACCATCTGGTCAGTAAGCTTTTCAGAGAATGTGTGTTTAGCTTTAGCCTATAGCCCCATGATTTCCTACTATAAGAATATGATAATAATTGAAGACTGGCTTGAAGACCTTAAGAGAGCCCCCCCCCCCTTGTATTAATCTCCATCTCCAACATCACCAAGGTTTCCACAACAGGAAATTGTGCTACATTCTGTATCACTGTGGCTGTACCTTTTTACCTCAGAGGGGTTTTTTTTATGTTTGTTCCATTTCCCTGCTCTGGTGTAGCTCTTGGGCTTGGCTGTGATCTGACAGCAGAGAGCATCTAATGCCATTAACTTCTGGGCTGATACTTGCTTTCCCGTCCAAACTCAATAATGGAGAAGCTATTTGCAATCACTGCATAGCCTCCTCCGGTGTGTAGGTGCATCAGTAATTTGATCGATATTTCATAAATTTGTCAAATAATGCAGGTTATACAGCTATGCAGACCTACTCATTAGATCAGTTTGAAGGGGAAATTCTTCAGCTAAAGTTTCTCAGCAATTTCGATTCATCAGACTAGTTTAGTTTAGTAGGTTTGTCATCAGTACAGCTGGTATGACTAACTGCAGGGTGATCTTTCCCCCTTGCTAACAAAATGACTAAGAAAACAAATTTCCACTTAATATTCATGCTTTCTCTCATGTGCGACTGGAAACTGGCTGACGTTAACTTATACACACCTGACAACTGAAAACGATTGACTACTTTTGATGCTTATACATAGGTATTAACATATTTATTAATGAATCAGATGATGCCGATTGCTCCATGAACCATATAACCCCTAGTAAACATAGCCAGGAACACTTAAAAGTGCTATTCTAAGCTTGAGTTATTTGTGTGTTTACCTCATGTGTAGTATATGTTGGTTAATACTAACATACTGGGATGAGCCTGCCTGCTATGACATCATCGACAACAAGACTTATAAGCAGCAAAACTTGTCCTTTCAAGCAGTATGTGAGATGCGCTCCTCTTACATTCGACCCAAAACTGAAAGATCTCTGTTCTGCTGAAAATATTTCCTAATACCAAGAACTCAATTTGACAGCTGATGATTGCATATGGCATGAAACAAGCTTGTACTGTCTCATAAAGAATTTATTTGAATCACTGGATTATTTTGCTCCTTTTTTGTTGAACACTTTTCCTATCGTTGAGTGTTTCTTTTAACAAAGTTAATGGCAAGAACTATGTTTCCAGAGCATCATGGTAATTCTGAGCTACTTCTGTAGTCTAGTGCTTGTTGCGGTGACCACCGGTCGTATATATTTTTACATTTTAGCCAACAGAGAGCATAGACATTTCTGCTATTTTTATTTTTGCTTTGACTCATACCTCTATAAGCCTCTTTTAGATCAGCCCATTTGAGAAAAGATAAAAGGTGAGAAAGAAACATTTTGGCTCTTATTCACAGAAAAAAAAGCATCCTTTTGAAGCCGTACCAGTTTTGTTTGGAAACTACACTTTTTAAACATTTGATTACTGTTTTTATCATCGAATAAGCCTTTTTTAAACTCGTACATTTTTTAAGATGTCCCCCGTGCCATAATTGTAAGTACCTATATGTCCTCACCTGTTACTTTTGAGGAGGGGTTTGTCTTCAGTGTCAAAGATGATTTGTCACAGAGGATGAAGAACTTCATACACATTCCAGATGTTTCCCTGGCCTGTGAGAGATCCGCTCGGGAATTCAAGGGACAATCTTCAGGAAGAAAATCCTCACAGCTGCCTATTTGGGACCAAGCAACCCCAGTGGCACATGATGCACTGAGCTCAGCACTACAACTCTCGACGTTTTTGTGCCGAAACGAAAACAACAGATGGTGTGTGGTTTTTTTATGTCTCTCCAGACATGTGCTGAGGTCGAGATGACGTGCTGCCTGGTGCACTGAGGCGCAAATGTCATAAGGAAAAACAGAAACGGAGAAAGGCAGGGGGGTGAGAGAGAGAGAGAGCGAGTGAGAGAGAGATACAGTTACAGGAGGGGAGAAAAGATGTAGGGGGAGGAGGTTTGCGGCATGTGTTGTACGTGTGTGCATAGAGAAAGTAGATTTAGGGGGCGGGGAGAAACAGCAGGCTACAGTGGGACAATTGATGCAGATGTCAATGCCACTGAAAGGTTTGAGAGTGTAAATCATCTCTGTCCCTGCAACCACAGTTTCCCTATTTAACAGGGAAGATGAAACTAGAAACTATGCTGCAACAGTGGCAGAGAACAGTAAAAATGCAATGGTAATTTCCTTGTCTTTATAGATACAATGCTTAATTTAGAGGTAGACTAACTGGTTGGCCCACAAAAAAACAAAAAAACATAGGTATGGAACCTGCTATCACTCCCAAATTGACTGACAGGTCTCTTAAAATGACAACTAACTAAAAAACTAAATTAAAGTTTCTGATGTTTTCCTTTTTTCAGATTTTTCCCGCCTTTTTCTCCCAATTATATTTGGCCAATTACCCCACTCTTCCGAGCCGTCCCAGTCACTGTTCCACCTCCTCTGTTGATCCGGGGAGGGCTGCAGACTAACACATGCCTCCTCCGATACATGTGGAGTCGCCAGCCGCTTCTTTTCACCTGACAGTGAGGAGTTCCGCCAGAGGGACGTAGTGCGTGGGAGGATCATGCTATTCCCCCCCAGTTCCCCCTTCCCCCTCAACACGCACCCCGACCGACCAGAGGAGGCGCTAGTGCAGCGACCAGGACACACCCACATCCGGCTTACTCCCCACGGACACGGCCAATTGTGTCCGACCAAGCCGGATGTAACATGGGTACTCGAACTGGCGATCCCCGTGTTGGTAGGTGTGATGGCCACGCCTGTGGCCTCACAACTGATCTAAATGTCGGTAACCCTCTGGCACTTACACTTTAAGTTTCTTTCAGTTAATTTAGTTTACATTGTTTGAAGCACATCACAAAGAACAACACACATGGGTTTTGTTTTATACAACATACACACCTTTTATTTAGCATTTTCACAGTACATTAGTTCTATTTGTAGCGCGCACATTTAGTTAACTTTTGTACAATCATTATTTTGTTTAACTGCTTTTTCTAATTTATCTTTTTTAAGTTACCAGTGCAGAGGGTGCTGTTGCTGCCGATAGACCACTGCACTTCCGCGTTCGAACGTTAGAGCGGGGGGAGCTAGAGGGGGATAGAAGCCATCAAGTTTGAACACGGTTTAAATGGCTAACTATGTCACTACGTTGGCTGCTGCGGACAAGAACCAATATTTGCGAAAAATTCGCAGTATCGGTGGCCAGTGTCCTTTCAATCGAACAGGGGAATGGGTTAATAACCCCACTCAATGGCGTGTCTTATGGCGACATCTACAATTACCTCATCGAGTCTCCAGTTAGGCAAAACATTGATTTCTGTCATCTAGCCAGCTAGCTAACGTTAACTAGATATGCCTTTTCGTGTCAAGATATAGGCGTAGCTACGTCTACAACTTAGTCTGTCCACTTTATATTGAAGTCATAATATAACCCTATACACGTAACTACAGAAACATAGAGCGAGCGGGAGAGTATTCTCCTCTCCAGAGAGAGGGGGTTGTAGCCAAAACAATGGTCAGTCGTCGTGTCAGAAATGACATGCAGATTAGGCTGCACCTGTAATGTAGCTACGATTGACTCCTGCTTTTGACTGGGACACTAGCTATGGTTGATGTTAGTTAGGCCTATCTAATGGACGTGATTTGATCATGTTTGAATAACCACCTTGTCCGGCGGAGGGAAGTTAACTTTACTCCCCTTAAAATCCGACAGCTTTCAGTATAAGTAATGTAGGCTATATAATGAATGTGAGCACAGCACCTCAACCTGATTTGAATTTCCATGGTCTCATACAGGTATTTCCACGGCGAAGAAAATGAAAAATTACAAATCACTGGAGGCTCACAAGTTTTTTCAAGTGGGTGGGTATCTGTTGTTGAACACTATAATCCATCAAAGGACATTACCGTATTCAGGATCCAGGTGAAGCCATCGTATAGAGTCACAGAGAAACCCCACAATACATGGGTTGCTGCCAGGAGCAATTCTGAGTGCTCACTGCGATTGCATGGCAGGGTAAGCTGACTAATAATACCAACACTACTATAAATAATAATAGCTACATTGTTTGAGGAAAGTAATGAGTTCTACATCTCAATATAACATATTGAATGAAATGACTGTAGTAAAAAAAAATCACTTCCATTTCAGACTCGGAGAGACATGCTCTTATGTGGCTGCATTGCTATTCAAACTGGAGACATCAGTCCATTTAGGCTACACAAGTGTGGCACCCACCAGTATAGCCTGTGCGTGGAATAAAGTGTCGACTAAAAAGGTGGAGGCCGGCAGAATCTGCAACATCAAATTTTATTCAGAAAGCGCAAAAAGGAAGGAAGGCAGGCCAAGGAAGAGGGCAATTCCAGATACCACCCCACAGGAGCAGCAGCAGTTCCTTCAGCTGTTGGCTGGGACTGGAGAGCTCTCCGTAGGTCATAGCCCATTTCAAGGGTTTTCTCTGCCATTCAGGCCAACACCCTGGTTCTCTGAACTGTTCATGACCGAGGAACAAGTGGAGGCCATAGAGGAGGCTACTTTAAATCAGTCAGAATGCGCTGCATGGCACCAAGAGAGGGTTGGGAGAATCACAGGAACATCGGCGCACAGAGTGCTACACACATGCCTCGACAAACCATCTACAGCACTATTGAGAGACATACTCCACAAAGGCTCAACCAAAGACAGGCTCATGGCCCCTGGAGTTGTCTGGGGTAGGGAGCATGAGTGTGATGCCTTGGAAATGTATAGATGTGCTATGTTTCTAGAAGTATCTACAGCCCAAACCTGTATCAAAACAACTGAGGAAATTCACAAGGTCCACACAAACCTGACCACTCAAAAAGCTGGCTTCCGTGTGTCAATAGACAGACCCTATATAGATGTCAGTTGTGACTCATATGTGTCATGTGAGTGCTGTGGGAGAGGAGTAGTGGAGGTGAAGTGTTCCTTGAAGTGGGTCGATGTTGCTCCAGAACATTGGCCTACAGACAAGACCGGCCATCTTGACACTCTATTGACACTGAGGAAGAACCACAGCTACTACACACAGGTAATGCAGTCTCCCACATATATTAATGTTATGTTCTCCTTTTGTGGCTAGTTGGCTACACTGTCTTTTTTTAATCACAGGTTCAGATGCAGATGTATGTATGCAGGACACAGTATGCAGACTTCATTACCTGGAACCCGAGACACACTGTCATCTTCAGAGTCCGCCGTGATGAAGACTTCATCAGTGAAGCAGTGGACACCATAAGCCGTTTCTGGGCCAGGCATATCCACCCTCAGCTGGTGGGACCCTCAGCTCAGGTTCCAGAGCTACAGGTAAAATGCACTGCTTTCACATTCCTTTTAGGAAATGTGGCAACATTTTCAGGAAAAGGCTCGTTTTACCCGGTGATGGAGGAACAGAGTACAGATTGTATGATGGCGGTGTAGAAGGTGATAAGCAGCTCCTTGGGCAGGTTGAACTTCCTGAGCTGACGTAGGAAGTATAGCCTCTGCTGAGCCTTCTTCCTCACAGTGTCAATGTGGGGGGTCCACTTCAGGTCCCAGGAGATGGTGGATCCCAGGAACTTGAAGGACTCTACCGAGCAAGCAGTATAAACACTTTTCATCTCTGTGCATGCAGTATGGAGTAGCGAGACCTTGCATTGTTGGCCCATATCTTAGTCACATTCACTAGTTATGGGTTAGACCGGTAGACCTAGGCTAACTATAACTGGTCTAACCCACTACCAGTGAATGTCGCTCAGCTGTTTGTTAGCTGCAGGTGCAGGGTCACTGGTGGTGTGTACTGTCCCATCTCATGAAGCACTCCCTGTTCTTAATGCTCATTGCTCTTAATTGGGCAATGTATTAAAATGTCTACTGTTCATCTGAATTCACAGGAACAAGAGGTGGAGCCCTGAGACAGTGCTAGGTGGAGAACAGTGCAGTGAGGTAGACAATAGAAAAAAAGGGAGCATACTTTACACAACTTCAAAGAGTGTTTACAATAAGAATTTAATCGTGGTAAAAATAAATTGTAGCAAATTGTTTGTTAGCAGTCATAGTACAGGAACTACCCCCCACACGCACGCACGCACGCACCCAAGCACACACGCACGCACACACACACACACATATTCGAGATACCCATACAGAGTAGAACAAACATTGTTTGATCTTGTTTGTTTCATATCGTTGCTGTATCCAGTCTAAACTTATCTAAGATCCCCCTGCCGGTTCTTGTTGAAGACAACACTGTCTGACATGTTGACCAAGGCAGCACAGACACGCACTATTTTATCTACATTTGCTAATGCAGAGTCTTCAATCTCCTCTTGCGGGGTCTTCACAGACAGCACTGGGATTGGCCCGTCCAGAATGCAGAACCTGGTCTTGAGGACGCCAATCACACGTTCTGTGAATTACAATTTGAAATAGATTTTCTTTCAGTTTTTCATATACATATTTCCAATCACATATTCTGTGAAAAAAATGTAAATAATAATTTTCAACATATTTTATATTACTGTATTTCCATACCTTATTTATTACTACATGAACATGACTAATAAAAGAACCTACCAATGTGGATCCGGATCCTCGATTTCATTCTCAACTCCTCAACATCTTTCGCGGGGAGTTGCTTCCTGCCACGAGTGAAGGCAGGAGTGTGGAGTGTGGCTCCAAGTAGAGAGAAGTCATCCTCCAAGGTGAATCCTCGATCTGCCAAGATCTGAAACAGTTGTGTGTCAGAGCAGGTATTGTTGAATGTGTTTGTAGTAACGGATTAAATTAAAACTGATCATGTGTAAGCATTTAAACCATTCATTAGGATCATGATACTGTGTGTAGAAAGCAACATTACCTGGTCTCCTGGTTGGTGGTACTGAGGTGAGAGGAAGCCAGACTCGCTCACAATTTTGACATCCGATGCTCTCCCACACCAGCCTCTGGAGAGGAAGATGATGCTTCCTGCAGGACTACATGCAATTAGGTATTTTACTGTGGTCCATTTTTTATATGAGGAGTAACATTTAGCTCTGGCCTTGAGGGACTTTGGGTGATCAATACGAATTTCAAAACAGTCAATGATTGAAGTAAGGCGGGGAAATTTGGCTTTCCTTGATGGGGGGATCGGGTCTCCCATGACGTTTCGGTTGGGCCAGTTTACATAAAATCCAATCTTGGTATGGAGTAGATTCAGCCAATGCTGAAAGATGTCCCGCACTGTTGACTCCCCTACTCCAAGAACTTGACTCAGCAAACTCAGGGATGGATTCAACCGCAGCTTAAGCAAACACAGGACGAGCTGGTCTTCTGTTGACAGTCGTAGATGTTTGGACTCGGAGGATGTAACGAATGGACTGAGGTACTGATGAAGAGCACTGAACCTCTTCCAAGTGAGGCCAGTCATGTCCATGCACTTGGTGTCATTCCCTCGGAGAGCATCTGCAGACAGTCGCTCTTTGGACCAGTTCTCCAGCGCAGCATCTCACTCTCTCCTGGCCTCGTCTCGCTCTCTCCTGAGATTTACCATCTCAACGACCTCCGCATTCTCCTCCTGGCTGGGCACGGGTGCTTGCTCTTCAGGAGAAACTGTGTACGTATGGTCATGTTTAACAGTGCTGTCTGGTGGTGTGATGGTGTCTCTTTTTTTGGCACTGTGAAACCGCCTGATCTTCTCTGCCCCTGCTGAACTACGGCGATGGGGGAATATAGAGGGACAGTAGTCCGGGTGCATGGGGTCCTTTGCATTACACCCTGAAATGATAAAAGGCAAAAATTAAATCACACATCATGACCTCGAGCAGCCATGGGGAAAAGACATAGGAACTAGGCTACATTTTCAACAAATGTTTGCATTTTATTCAATTATTACTTTTTACTGGATTACACATGACTGCATACAATGATGCATGATATACTACTCAATAAGTATGACAATAATAATGTGATAACAATGTTTGCATTTTAACTGGGTAAGGGAGACTGGGGTAGTTACCCCTTGTTTCTAGGAAAGATAAACAAAATTGAGCATGTGACCAAATATTCAGGGGGGAGGGACCATTTTATGATTTTTAATGGATAAAAATACATATGGGTTTGAAGAATGTGATCCCATTCAGACAGGTTTCGCTAACTGTGGAATTCCATATAGCCACCGGCTCAACCTGCGCCAGACCAAACTGTTCCAGGGAGGGAGAGAGAGGGGAAGGGGAGGAGGTGAAGGAGGGGCCAGAGCAGGTCTTAGAAAATATGAGTGGAGGAGGGAAGGCAAGGGGAGGGGAAGATGAATCAACCTACCCCGCAACTGAGTTTCACATCTAGCTGCTACAGGGTAGCTGAAGGGAGTCTGGCGAGGGAGACTACAGTGTAGCTAACATTATGTGGGTTGTAGCCTAGCTAACTCGGCTACATCTCGTTCAATGTAGCTAGCCTATTACACTGACTAAATTCGTTTTCCCATCTGGGCCCACTGATCTATTGGCATTCTAACTTGACATTTTGGTGATTATAAAATGTAGAATAGACGTAACCTATTATTAGCTAGTTAAACTAGCTGACATTACCAGTGATGAAGTGCAGACCACAGACGTAAACATGTTTGCTGTCAGGATCCCAAAGTTGTCCATCCTTGTCTTTCCTTCTGATCGCCTGGAGCCATTTCAATCGTTTTTCTCCCTCCTTCTGCCTTTTAGGCAATACAAAAAACGAATATTTGGGTTGTTTTTCTTGTTAACAGTACAGTCCACCACACAGCAACTTTTGGGCATCGTAGCTACGGCTAGGCTGCGTATCTAATACAGTGCGGCTTGGGTTTTCTATCCCCCTCTCCTGGTGTCCTGTTGTCAAGGTACCCGGAAGTGTTCCGGTGATCTATGGGCTTCCTGTGAGGCTTGGGCAAAAGGATCCGCCCCTGGAAGCACAGCCCTTTTATGGAGGAAGTGGCCAATTGGGCCAAACCAAGTGCCAGCCACATCATGGGGGGATTTGGGGATTTAGTTTAGAGTTTAGTAATGTTTTGGGTTGTATTAGTTCATCGATTTATTTTGTTAGGTTAGAAGTTGAATGTATTTATACTGGCTATCTGATTGCCTTGTTTTCTTTTGTTTGTAATTTAGTCAGTAGTGTTTAGTGTTTGTATGTCGCCCCTCCTTGTGTGTAGTTGGTCTGATCAGCCACTATATACGTATGTGTCCCTTTGTGTCTCGTTAGGTAGGTCTGTTTTGTCTTTTGTTGGGCAGTCATTCTGTTAGTTTGTTTCAGTTAACTCACTTTATATTGAGTTTATTGCTTGATTTAAGTTCTGTTAGTTTGACGTCTTTTATGGGCCCATACTTTTGTTCTACCTCTTGTAAAGTACTTTTTTTTTTTGCATTTTTGGGTAAATAAAACCTCTTTTTTTCTGGAAAACACCTGTGTCCCTCATCCTCGCCGGCTCGGTCCCCTACAGTAGGCAACAGAATAGACCGCTATGCTACCTGGACACCCATTTCTGATATTTTCTGATGTTGTAAAAGGTTTGTTTACATTGGTAATCTTGAAAAGCATTTGAATAAAACAGGCCTGTATTTTCCAGTTACAATAGGCTGAGAAAGAAATAAAATGTCATAGATTTTCTAAAGCTAAATCTATCAATCTATAACTTAAATTCTTCAATTATGATGTACTGCAAATATACCTCAAGTTTATATGGTCAAATAAAACACACATCGGGCCTTTAAGTTTAGAATTAGCAAGTCTTCTTCACACACTTGGGTTGACTCCTTATCAAGATGAAATTCTCACTTCACTTTTCACACGTGTTTTACTAGTTTTAACACACATTGGAAAAAAATAGTTAAGTAAGAAAAGGAAAGGAATTCACAGGGGAATTTCAGCTTTGTTTTGCACGAAGCACCATATGATACTCACACACTGCTTATACTCAGACATACTTTCAGTTTAAAGAACAAAGAACACCTACCTGACTTCTTTCAACCGTTATTCACATTAAGACCAAGATCAGGAAGTAAGCTCAGTTCATGTTGGACTTTGTACCAGGCAGCAGCATGCAGCATCTGGAGATCATATATTACAATCATAGCTACACCATGTCAGTTAACATTAACAACTCTGTTTATGCATCATGAGAGAGAATATGCGACCCAGGCTAATAGCCAGTAGGCTGAATAAACATTTAAACCAGCTGTAAACATTGTGTATTTTCTCAAGGTCAAGAACGCATACCTGTGGCAGAATATAGAGCCTATTTTGATTGACTGATTGAGTCTTTATTTACACATATGAAAAAAGATACAATATATAATTGGAAACAGAATGTGAAGGAGAATTGCCTAAAAACCCTCAAGGGGCTATTTCAAGAGAGACAGCTATGAAAGGAAGACTAAGGAGCAGTGATAAGAAGGATGACGGGTTACAGACAGGAAATACTTAATTTTTGTTATCTTTGAAACTTGAAATGAATGGACGTGTCTTTCCCGGCAGAGATATCGCCTCTTTCATTTGCAACCCTATTGGCTTAGAGAGCATCTGACTTTGCAGTGAATCATATCTGTGATAAACTGCAGCCTCTTAGTAACAGTTGCTACTACACATTTAAAATATTCCTTCCTATCTACCAGCGACAATAGCAGTTCAAATCATGAAAAAAAAGCTAACATAAACGATGTTTTTACTGATAATATTGTGTGTGTGTGTGTGTGTGTGTGTGTGTGTGTGTGTGTGTGTGTCTGCGTGTGTGCTTGCATTCTTTTTTTTGAGTATTTCATTTTGGTTTTTGAAATAATATACAAATCATACAGCCATACATTGATAATACAAACACACTCACTGTACATTACAGATGTCTCAAAAATAAATTAATAGACAATAAAATAAATAACAATTGAAATAAAAACTTAACTACTAAGAGTAAGTAAAACCATAAAGAGAGAAGAAAAAAAAACCTTGAGAGATAGGTTAGCTTTAATCACAACTGAATGGTATTTTACAACACTAGTGCGTGTGTGTGTGTGGGGGGGGGGGACTATGCAGATGATCATCCAATCATGTGAGATTGGAGATTCTTCATGTACACTACCGTTCAAAAGTTTGGGATCACCCAAACAATTTCGTGTTTTCCATGAAAAGTCACACTTATTCACCACCATATGTTGTGAAATGAATAGAAAATAGAGTCAAGACATTGACAAGGTTAGAAATAATGATTTGTATTTGAAATAAGATTTTTTTTACATCAAACTTTGCTTTCGTCAAAGAATCCTCCATTTGCAGCAATTACAGCATTGCAGACCTTTGGCATTCTAGCTGTTAATTTGTTGAGGTAATCTGGAGAAATTGCACCCCACGCTTCCAGAAGCAGCTCCCACAAGTTGGATTGGTTGGATGGGCACTTCTTTGAGCAGATTGAGTTTCTGGAGCATCACATTTGTGGGGTCAATTAAACGCTCAAAATGGCCAGAAAAAGAGAACTTTCATCTGAAACTCGACAGTCTATTCTTGTTCTTAGAAATGAAGGCTATTCCATGCGAGAAATTGCTAAGAAATTGAAGATTTCCTACACCGGTGTGTACTACTCCCTTCAGAGGACAGCAAAACCAGGCTCTAACAGGTACTATTTAATGAAGATGCCAGTTGGGGACCTGTGAGGCGTCTGTTTCTCAAACTAGAGACTCTAATGTACTTATCTTCTTGCTCAGTTGTGCAACGCGGCCTCCCACTTCTTTTTCTACTCTGGTTAGAGCCTGTTTGTGCTGTCCTCTGAAGGGAGTAGTACACACCGGTGTAGGAAATCTTCAATTTCTTAGCAATTTCTCGCATGGAATAGCCTTCATTTCTAAGAACAAGAATAGACTGTCGAGTTTCAGATGAAAGTTCTCTTTTTCTGGCCATTTTGAGCGTTTAATTGACCCCACAAATGTGATGCTCCAGAAACTCAATCTGCTCAAAGAAGTGCCCATCCAACCAATCCAACTTGTGGGAGCTGCTTCTGGAAGCGTGGGGTGCAATTTCTCCAGATTACCTCAACAAATTAACAGCTAGAATGCCAAAGGTCTGCAATGCTGTAATTGCTGCAAATGGAGGATTCTTTGACGAAAGCAAAGTTTGATGTAAAAAAAATCTTATTTCAAATACAAATCATTATTTCTAACCTTGTCAATGTCTTGACTCTATTTTCTATTCATTTCACAACATATGGTGGTGAATAAGTGTGACTTTTCATGGAAAACACAAAATTGTTTGGGTGATCCCAAACTTTTGAACGGTAGTGTAGTTGATAAAAGGTTTCCATATTTTGCAGAAATAAATAATCTTATTCCTTAGTGAATAGCTTATCTTTTCCAGAGGTAAGCAATTGTTCGCTTCTGAGAGCCACAATCCAACTGGAAATGGGAGATCTGACTTCCATTTCATAGCAATACATTTTTTGGCGATGGCCAGAAGGATTACTGCAAGCTTGATGGGATGACTATGTATAAGATTAGAATTTGAGAGGCTGCCCAAAAGGCATATCTCAAGATGCATTGGGAAAGTAACTCCATGAATTGTGGATAAAGCATCAAAGATCCCCTGCCAAAAACCTACTGCCAAGTGGAATGAAGGAAACTGCCCTCTAGACCACATCTAAAAGAAAGGGATGAGAGAGTGGGGTAAACTCATGTAGCTTTGAAGGGGTGAGATAAATCTGATGTGAAAAATTGCACTGAATCAACCTATATCTTGAATTTAGTGTACACGTAAAACCATTGCTACATAAATTCCTCCATAGTTCTGAATTCCTCTCCCACCTCAGTCTCGATATTTCAGGAATTGACAGGAAAATTAACAGAGCTTCACATACCCCAGGGATGATTCTAACCACTGGTTGATCATCATGAAAAATAAGTTCAATGGGTGACACTGTGGGTAGTTTCCAATGTCCATGAAGGTTAACCCTTATGAAATTTCTTAACTGTAAGTATTTGAAAGAAAATTTGTCAGGTAGTTGATATTTCTGCTTAAATTGCTGGAAGGACATAAAAAAATCCATCCATATAACAATGTTCCAATCAAGTGATACCCTTTTTTAGGCCAAGACTTGAAGTATCTATTCTGGTACAAGATAGAGCTCAGCCTATTTCCCCACAAGGTTGTCTTGGGAGACAGAAAAAAAACATTTTGCCCGAACATCTTATGTATTTTGACCCAAGTTTGGACTGAGTGAACAATGAAAGGATTTTAGGTAATAGTTCAGTTCTGATTGACTTTCCATCCCATTTATATAAAATATCAAACAGAATGATCTCATTCATTTTTAGACTCCCAATGTTCAACCACGAGGTTGGGGGTCCCCATCAAATAGTTGAGCCAAAAATCTAGTTTGTGTCACCATATAATACAGTCTAAAATTAGGAAGTTTCAACCCTCCATTTGCATAGGTAATCTAGGTTAACACATTAGAGGTAAATCCCCAAGATTTACCTCACCACATAAAACCATCTGGTCAGCTTGTCCAGTGAAAAAGAAAAAAAAGCAGAGGGGACATGAATTGAAAGGGATTGAAACATACAAAAATTTAGGCAAAACATTCATTTTTATAACATTAATTCAGCCTAATAAAGCAAGGGGGTGGTTCAGCATCCTCAAGTCAAGCCAAGTCAATTTTATTTATATAGCCCAATATCACAGTTAACAAATTTGCCTCAATTGGCTTTTCAGGAATACAAATTCCTGTCCTTAGACCCCTTGCATCAGATAAGGAACAACTCCCTAAAAAAAAAAACTAACAGGGAGAAAAATACATAGCGAGGGAAAGTTAGCAGGAATTTGACCAATCTGGGAAGTAAAGTGTTACCAATAAATTTATTCACCAATGTGTTCCTTAAGGTGTGTAGTAACATGTATTAAAGTGTTGAAATTCAACTCCCGGGGGTAACCTCCGAAAAAATTGCTCAAAGTCAGGGTACCGATAACAGATTTTCGAAAATTGAAAAAAAGCTTAAATTGGACTTAACTTACGTTTGAGGGGTCAAACTAGGAATTTGTCATGATTCTAAGTTGATTGAAAGCATTTATTTTTCACCAAGACCCTGGTAGAAAAATATTCACATCCACTTTCCCACTCATCACCCCCCCCCATGCCGTAGAGGGCACCCAACATGTTGAAGCCATTTACATCCTTTTTCTCTATTGATCACGGGCTGACTGAATATACTGCTTTCAACACCTGATACGTACTTATTCTCAACAATTTTTCTAACAAGCTGAAATGTTTCTCTGCACAACACTGATGATTCTCATTTGTTACATAAAAGGTATAACTTTGCTTGTTCTTGTTAACTAGCTAACAGTAAGTAATTTGATCGGCTAACGTAAATGTTAACTTCCACTAAAAGTTGTCATTACTAGCTTAACAATACTTGTTAGCTGGCTCATAGTTGTCATAAGTTGTCTGACTCTCATGTGTGTACTATACTCCAAAACCTACATCTGATTTATTTATTTAGTTAAATTGCTAGCCGTCTGCTCCATTAACTACCTAGCTAGGTTAAAGTGGTGTAGCCTGTACTACCTCAGATTTTTTTTTGATTTATTGTTATGGTTAAGCAAATCTATTCTTTTACACCTCGGTACAATATTTCAGAAACTATGCCTCTATAACAGATTCGGTCTTTATTCTACTTTGTGTAGGCTATGGGTCTTCAGTAGGCTAATATGGAAGACGATGTGAACCCACCTCTGCTCAAGTGCTTCTGTGAAGGCCTGGAAACGCCAGGTGAGAGGCTTTTGCAAGGAACTTCTAAAGGCTACGCTACTTTATTGAAACATGCAGAAGCCATGGAAAATGCTACAATTTTGGAGCGTATGAAGAAGGATGAAAATGAAGGAAGACTTAGATACCACATAAAGTGTAAAGATTATTTGTACAAGTTTGTCAAGGTCACCAAGACGTCAGCTCAAGCATCAAAGGCAGAGGAAGAGACAGCAAAGCTGAAGCGAAGGTGCACTTGCTCTGAGTTCAGTGCATCAACTGCATGCACCTCTTCAAGTTCACGGTCCGTTCAGCTTCTGTACAAGAATGTATGCATTCTTTGCAACCAACCCGCTCATCTCTACGAACATAAACCAGCAGATGCTAGAAAGAAATATAGAGTGCCTGATAATGTGACTGCAGATAGACTAAAGGCAAGCTTGCTGAAGATAGCAAGGAGTCATAGAGATGACTGGGGCACAGAAGTCCTTGGATGTCTGGAAGGGATCAATGACTTAGTAGCAGAAGAAACCTTGTATCATTTGCGCTGCAAACTTCTTTTTGAAAAGGGTAGGCCTTACTCCAAGACTGCAGATGAAGGACCAAGGAAGAGAAGACAAAAGAAAATAGATGATGAGCGAGAGGTTGTTTTTATCAAATTATGCGAATGGCTAGACACAGAACTCGAGCATGGGGTGATGACGCTTGACCAAGTCCACGAAAAGATGCAGCAGTTTGATCAGTCACCCGATAAGAGCCTCTCTTATTCAAAGAAATGGCTAAGGATGAAACTTCAAGAGAAGTATCATGACACACTGTACTTCACATCACAGTCGAAAAGGGCAGATGTACTCTGCCTCAAAGATAACACAAGCAACCTTCTGCGAGAGCATCATGCTAATCTTCAGCAAGGAGATGAGAAGACACAAATCATAAAGACAGCACTAAAGTTCACATGCAATGACATCGCCATGATTAATCTAGATCCAAAGTCATACCCCACTGCATACAGTATGGCTGATATCCAGAGTCAGCTGGCACTTGTTCCTGAGAGCCTCCAGATGTTCTTGAGACCAATAGTGAAGACCGATGAAAGAGTAGCTGTTTGGGGGCAGAATTTTATCAAGGCTTGTCGGCCTCAATCAGGAGTATTGCCATACCAAATGGGGCTTGCCATACAACTTGATCATAGATTTGGGTCAAAATGGATGATCGACAAGTTACACCGGCTAGGATACACTGAGTCTTACTCAGAGACACAAAACTACAAATACTGCTTCCTCAATGACAGGAATGGAGATGGCATCCCAGATACATCTGGCCCACTCGATACCATTGTAGAAGAAACTGATGACCAGATCAATGATGAGGCTGCGATTGATGCCGCACTTGAGGATCCAACGGTTCCGACCGCCAGTGAAAGTGACAATCAGGTGGTCTCCATGGAGGTTGCGGAAGCAAACAATGCAGTCACTCAGTTCGTTGGGGACAATATAGATTTAAACATTGTCTCTGTCAGTGGAAACACCCCGTTTCATTCAATGGTTTGAAGAAAACAACCCATTCGACCACGATCGAGACAAGAATATGCTTGTATCTTTCTCTACAGGATTCACAAGCACGGGGGATGACTCAGTCAGTGCGGAGAGAGCAGCTGAAGTAGGTAGAGAGATGCAGATAAAGCTGGATGGACAGTCAGCAACATCAACCATGGAGGTGAAGTCAAATGTACAAGCCCTGTCATCACTCAGAAAGATTCCCAAGATCAACGAGAAGAAGATTCATCTTGACTCACTCAAGTTGTTCAACCGACTGATCATTTTTGCTCAATGGGATATGACAGTTGAGACAAGCTTGGAGTATGAGCTAACTCCCGTCCCATTGTCCCTTTTCAGCAAGAAAGATCACAAAATGAACAAGGCAAACAAGGCAGGGTTTTCCAAAACTAGCCTGAAGGAGTTGACTGATCCACTTGAACTCACTAACCAACCCTGTTCCACTTTGATGGTTGATGGAGGATGGCTTCTCTACATGGTGAAGGGGGAACAAGGCCAGACTTGGCAGGAGATTGCCAACAGTTACCTAAGGTACGTGCAGCGTCTTGGTTATAACTCTCAAAGGATCATTGTGGTCTTTGATGGCTATAACAGATCACCAAAAGATCATGACCACATCCAACGTAGCAAGAAATCATGCTGTGATCTCCAGATTCAACCAGATATGATGCACTGGACACCAAGAGCAAAGTTCTTGGACAACATCCATAACAAGTGAACTCATTCACCTCCTCTCCTCAACGTTCAGAAAACTTAACATCACTGTGGAGCAGACTGACAATGATGCTGACACTTCAATTGTGAGAGAGGCATTGGTTGCTGCTAAAGATGGCTCTGTTGAGGTCAGTAGTTTGTGCAGATATTTAACTTTCATTTGCTTAACTACTTTAAAATAAGAGTTGATTTTTTAAAATATTTTCACATGCTCTCTTTACAGTTGCGAGCAGAAGACGCAGACGTGCAGGTAATGCTGGTGCATCATAGCTCGAGCACCAACCACCCACTCTTCTTAACCACATCCAAGGGCTCTTATGATGTCAGGAGGATCTGGGAAGCTCTCTCAGAAAGAAAGAGACGCTACCTGCTCTTTTGTCATGCGTTCACTGGGTGTGATACAGTTTCTGCTATTTCTGGCCATGGGAAAACAACTCTGTTTGACAGGTAATAATAGTAGGCCTATAATAATAAAAGTAATTGTATTTTAGTGAAATATTTGTATATTGAAATATCTTTTAAAAACCTTGAAATGCACTTTTTCAGGTTTTGTGCAGGGGACATTGATAAACATATGGACATCTTCATGGACATTCATGCTACTAAGGGTGCAGTGGTTTAGGCTGGAACTGCGATCTTCCAATATATTTACAATGGACCAGGTACTACTCTGGGTGAAATTCGGTACACCATGTTCTCACGGAAGGCAGCGGCTGGGCTGATCAAACCAGAGACTTTACCTCCAACAGAGGGTGCGGCTGCACAGCATTCTCTCCGTGCCTACCTACAGACCCGGGACTGGATTCTTCTACAGAGCATGTCTCTGGACCCCAGTGACTACGGATGGACATTCGGTGTTCATGGTTATGAGCCAGTTCCAACACTAGATAGACCCAATGGCTCCTGAGGAGCTCCTCCAGTTCACAAGCTGTAATTGTAATGGAGATTGCAGCAACAGGCGATGCAGCTGCAAGAAGAATGGTGTCAAGTGCATCTCAGCATGTGGAGTTTGTAAAGGCATTACATGCAAGAATGGTATTCATGATGGTCTTGAAGAAGACTCAGACATTGACTTGTGAAGCATTTGACATGGATTTTCTCTGACTATTGCAACTATTGTAATAAATGCAAAAAAATATATATGCAAAAGTTGGCATGGCAGTTATTCCACTAAGGAGTAGATCTAGAGAAAATTAAATGCTAGCAATCAACTCAGAATCATGAAAAAAACAAAAGTCTCTGCAGCATTGCTGTGATTTGTTATGATAAAAAATGATTTACCTAAATCTTTTTCAAAAAAATCACCCCCCTCCCCCACTTCCTCTCTATTTTACTACAATATTGTAAACTACTAATAAGACACGTTAGCCCCTAGCTAATGGGTCTAACCCTTTAGCCGAGCGGTTAGTGATGTCGCCTTGTGGTGCAGTACACCCGTATCGAATCCCGCACCGGGCAAGAAAATAACCGGTTACAATATTTTCAAAACAAAAAATGAAAATAAAAGAATAGATGAATTAAAGAACAAGGGTCTCTCACTGGGAGGGGGTAGATGGAAAGGGCCTTAAGAACGGGATAAAAAAATAAAAAGAATAAAAAATAAAAAATCTTTTAAAAATCATTAAAAAAAAAAATCACACGAGTGAGTTAGAGACTTACCCCAAGAGACTTTTTTGTTCAGAAAATTATATACAAAAAATGTTTTGGTAGCCTTTTTTCCTAAACCGGAAGTTGATGTTTTTTAATGCTGGTGTCAATACCCCAACTTTGATCAGGTTTTCCCCCTGGAGTTGAATTTCAACATTTTAATACATGTTATTAGACACCTCTATGAACACATTCATGAAGAAATTTCTTGGTAATGCTTTACTTCCCAGATTTTCCTAACTTTCCCTCACTAACAGGAAGAAACCTCAGGGAGAGCAACAGAGGAGGGATCTGTCTCCCAAGCTGGACAGGCGTGCAATGGGTGTTGTGTGTACACAATTTACAGAATATATTGAAAGAGGAAAACAGAATTATAAGATTTAAGAAGGATATGATGAGGAGGATGCCGAGCAGTGGAACAACTCAACAATCCTTCGACGCCACTGCTCTTATGGTCTTGAATTCATCAGTTTGAAATGCAGCCACATTACCTTCCGAGAGAATTCGCTTCAGCTGTTGTTTACATTCAAACACAAGCTGATGCTAGCCATTAGCGAACTCTCGCAACACATTTCTTATGTTGAAAACTCCAACACTGACACGTCTGTCATCGTGTTATGTAATTTCAACCATACGAACCTATCCCTCAAACTCCCGAACTATGAGCAACAAGTCATTTGCTATAACAAAGATAACAAAACATTGGATCACTGCTATATCCCAATTTAGAATGCTTACCGTATGTGACGTGGTCAAATAATGGATTCTTCAGACAATCTTTCAGCGTTAACCAGCAAGCTCTTAATGACCGTAAGACAAGCAAGTGATAACAGAATCAGGTTCCTATTGGTCTCAGCTTCCCCCCCTTGAATGGCCGCAGAACCATACCTTAACTATCTGCCCGCTCTTTACACCCGTGGTGGGAAACAGCATGCTGTCCAACACAACTTTTCTAATAACGTCCCCATTACCTTCTACAACATCCCCGCTATCTGTAACAAATATGCCCCGTTCTTAACATGTTCAATATCCTACAATACCCCCATTTCACGCCGCGGCCATCTTGGACTTAAAAAAAAAAACAAGTGGTGGGAGTTTAGCCACGCCCCCTTCTTACTCAATCGGAAATCAATGCAGCTGGGGCCAGCAGCAAACATGGTTTGGACTACCAACCTCGAGCACCTACCGTCATTTACCACAATATGAAAATTAAGCTGGATCTTTTCTTTTTCGAGTACTTTCTGCCTCTCCTGTGCCAGTGAGGAGAGACACACACACACAGGGCTGTATTCAAAGAAGCTGTTTAATCACAATAAAATAAAAAATAAGATACATTTCATTTTTATACTGTACATTAAATATTTATACATTAGATTGTCCCATCTACAATATTTTCATTCTTTGTCCTTTAACTTTAACAAAACTGTTGGTTCATTTTAAACTAAAATATGTTCAGTCAACTGTCATTCTGTTGTAGCAATAAACTGGAACTCGCTACCAACTCAAATCATCAATTGTTTACTAAACTAAGATAGTGATTGCTCATCTCAAGTTGTGGGCTAAAAAATGGGACTGTATTGAAATGAAGTTAAATATGTTTCAATCTATCTAAGGTTTGTGTGCACTATTTTCTTGTCAGCTGAATTTAACAAAGGTTTAAAACAGTGGTCCCAGAAAATTTGTTAGGAGAGCACACACAGTCCACAGTTGGTTGACTGTTCCACTTAGTGAGAGGGGTATGACTCCATCAAAAACGTGGTACTCCTTTATGCGTCCTATTGACCGTTCGACGTGTACTCTCAAGCCAGCAATACTCTGTCTGTGAGCTCATCACAGCTAAACTGTCCACTTGGGCCTAAAAATGCAGGGATGACAAGTTTTACATCTATTTCATCGAGCAGGTCTTTGATAAGGAAACCCTTATCGGCCATGACCTCATCACCTGACTCTAAGAGGTCCAGAACACCTGACCTCTTAGTTATCTCCTTATCAGAAATACATCCCGTGTATAGATTACTTACCAGGCTAACTGACCCTGAGGGAGTGATCCCAATTAGGGATTTCAGTGTAGTGTTACTTTTATAATGGGAGTATGTCATGGTGTTCAAAACCTTCGAACTAGCTGTCTCGATGCGGATTTCTGTGCAGTCTAGTATCACTCTTGTGTTTGGGTAGAATTCCCTGAATACTGGTGGCATTAGCTCGTCTACTGCTGCTCTGCTAGGCCATATTGGGAGGGTCCCTAACATAAAGAGCAAATAGTTGGCCCACGTCGTACAGTTCCTGCTGACTGTGGCCGGCGACACATTGAATCGTACAGATAAATCCAGAGCAAAAAAGCCCTGCCTCAAACGGCACAAGAACAGAAAAAACTGATAAATCCGCGATAAATGCTCTGCATGGAAGCCAGACACAGAAATGTGTTCTAGGTTATGGCTGTTCCTTTGCATTAAAGTCCATCGCACCATGGACTCTGCAGTAGGCTGTAAAGCTAGGAAGAGTGCTTTGAGGGTGTGGTAATCCTTAAAACCAGTGTAAAACCTGATCAGATTGGGCGCACACTGGAAGCGTTCTAGACCAAAACGCTCACTTTTCAGCTTTTTATTTTCGTCCTCCAGGAAAGCGATGCATTTCTTTACTGCGTCAAGCTGGTCTTCCACAGAAAGGGGCTTCACGTCATAGTCATGATCAGGTAGAGTCGCCCAAACCTTACTGGACACATGAGGATATGTCATACATGTGGGAAGCAATATAAATCCACACATTTTCCTGTTATCAAGATGATGCGTCAGAACAGAGCTATCCACTATTGAAAGATTAGTTTATATATATATATATATATATATATATATATATATATACACATATATACAGATTTATCTCTTTCCCTTCTTTGATAGGAGTTGCAGGATGGTACACAGCAGTACGACATGTTGCTTCCAGCAGTGTTTTCAATTAAGTAAGAAGGGGGCGTGGCTAAGTTCCCACCGCTTGGTTTTTTTAAATCCAAGATGGCCGCAGCGTGAAATGGGCGTATATAGCACAAACATTAACGAGCTTCAGCTGCATTATGGGTAATATGCAAATGAACCCCCTGATTCCCAGCAAGAACACTCCAACAGAATTCGCCACACGTGCCTTCCGAGTGCGACTTGGTTGTATTCCGGAAGATTTTATTTTTTTGGGGGGCGGGGGTTCTGTGTGTTCGGCAGATCAGAATTGTCACGACAACCTATAAATAGCCTCACCATTTTCAAGTTGAAAATGGCAGAGATATTTCTTTTTCTGTGGCTCTGCCATGTCGATCGCGGTTCGGGTTAACGTTAATTGCAACTATAAAATGCTCTCTATAGCGAGGATACTAGCTAACTTTAGCTGTAGACTAGCAACGACATGAACGTCGTCAGCTAGCGATTGTGGCAGCGTCACCTGGCGCCCTCGCGTACACGCTTGCACACGATTTGTTTAAGTGTTCAAATATCACAGCACCAGTCTTCAAAAAATCTCCCGGATTGGATTTGCTGCTGTCCGGGAGACTGGGGCCAATTCCGGGAGACTCCCGGCCAGTCCGGGAAGGTTGGCAACGCTGAACTGGGGACGTCCGAAAGCTTAAATCCATCAAGAAAACATACAAATCTGTCGGGTCCTGGTCCGTGGATGCCATCGAAATGCTTCGAGGACGCTTTGAACACGCTAGCTGGAATATATTTAGTGCCGCTTGCGACTCCCTCGATGAACTCACTGACAGTGACGTCATGCACCAAGTTCTGCGAGGAAATGTGCATCCCTACCAAAACCGTGACATTTTATGGTGATAAAAAACCCTGGTTCTCCAAAAAATTACACCTCCTACACAAAGAAAAGAACTGGGCATACAAAAACGGTAACAGGGATCAGTACAGAGCAGCCAAGTATAAGTTGTGCGCTGCAATAAGAAAACAAAGTCCAGCTACGCAACAAAACTCGAACAACAATTATTTTCCCGTAACTCCAGATCAATATGGAAAACTCTTAAGGAAATGACAGATTATAAAAAACGCCCCTGATCCCCTTCAGATAATGACCATAACCTCCCAGACAAATTAAATAAGTTTTATGCAAGGTTTGAAAAACCTATTCCACCAGCCATCCCCCCTACCCCCACTCCAATACCAGCCTTCTGCATCCAGGAGGATGGGGTGAGAACAACATTCAAGAAGCTGAACATCAGGAAAGCAGCAGGGCCAGATGGCATCAGTCCTGCTTTGTTGAGTCACTGTGCAGCAGAATTGGCCCCATTATTTTCCACCACATTTAATGCCTCTCTAAGCCAATGTACAGTCCCGCGGTGCTTCAAACTCTCTACCATCATTCCTGTGCCAAAGTCCTCAAAGATCAACTGCCTCAATGACTTCAGACCAGTTGCCCTAACATCTGTGGCCATGAAAGCATTTGAGCGTATCATTCTGTCATACTTGAAGTCTTGCACCTCCCCAATGATGGACCCATATCAATTTGCCTATCGAGCCAACCGGTCTGTTGAGGATGCAGTTAGCATAGCCCTGCACCATGCCCTGCAACACCTGGAATCGCCAAACACCTACACACGCATCCTGTCCATAGACTTTAGTTCTGCCTCCAACTCCACCAGCCCACTCAAACTCTTTACCATACTCTTGGCTATGAACACTGACCCAGCCATATGCCACTGGATTCGGAGCTTCCTGGGGAACAGGCCACAGAGGGTCAAGTCAATTTTATTTGTGTAGCCCAATATCACAAATCACAAAGAACCACATCCAAGGATGTAGGGTAGCACTCATCAATTTCAAAAAGGACAGGGACAGTGCCTCATTTCCACCAATTTATTTTGGCCAGCTAAACATGCTAACGTTTCAGCCTACTGCTACAGGCCTTCATGATGAAGGCCTGTAGCAGTCCCTTTCCCTGCACCGTCCCTATCCATTTTGAAACTGGTGAGTGCTACCCTACATCCTTGGATGTGGTTCTTTGAAGTATATGCTCTTTTGGGTTTAGCACTACAGTAAGAATTTCTTTTTGGGAAGGCACATCCAACTCCTCCATTCCAATCACAAATTACAAATTTGCCTCAAAGGGCAATGGTTAATAACCTAACCTCACAACCTCTTACCCTCAGTACAGGTGCTCCTCAGGGCTGTGTTCTCTCCCCCTGGCTCTTCTCATTTTACACCACCCACTTTACATCCACAGATAGTTCTGTGAAGATAATAAAATACACAGACGACACAACCATTGTAGGCCTCATCTCCAACAATGATGAAACCCAGGACCGCACTGAAGTAGACAAAGCTGTCACTCGGTGCACAAACAACAACCTTCTGCTTAATACACTCAAAACCCAAGAATTCATTATTGACTTCTAATGCATGCCGAATCCCAAAACACCTATAAAAATGAATGGAGACCCCATCACCACCATCGACTCTTTAAATTCCTTGGAACATACATCAACAATAACCTGAAGGGGAAAATTAACACTTAACACATCATTGCAAAAGCTCAGCAATGACTTTACTTTCTTAGGCAGCTGAAAAGATACCAGATCAAACATCAACTTCTTGTTCTGTTTTACTCAGCCATTATCAGGTCCATCATAACATCTTCTATTACAATATGGTACAGCAGCATTGACAGTCAAAAAGGCATCCAAAATCATAGGCAACTCAATCCCCTCAGTTGAATCTCTACATACTCACTGGACTATAAAGTGAGCAAAGAGGATCATCACCGACCCCTCACATCCTGCTCATCGCCTCTTCCAGCTCCTCCGCCCGGGGGGCTACAGGTCACTGTCCACTAAGACTAAACGCTTCACAAACAGTTTTTTCCCCTAGCTATCAGGACTCTGAATTCCTCCCTATAGTCCCCTCCTCACACACCATTGGCATGCATACTACCATTCACCTAATTATTGTGCATGATATGTTTGTTTCTGCTACTGTGTAACTGTATTGTTCATGATAATATGTGGAGTGTCTGTTGTTGTCCATGTATGTATTGTGCTGCAGTTTAATGTGTTTTGAAAACAATTTCCACTGGCCTTGGTCATGTGGCTAATAAAAAAATCTAATCTAATCTAATCTAATCTAATGTTCCAGAAAACACTGAGGAAACTTAAAGATGTGTTGCCAACCATTGGTCTTTCTCTGCAATGAGGTTTAAGAGCACCACATAGTTTACCCGGTTTGATGAGCCAGTGCTTTCCTTGTTTCCCCTGAAGGCTAATTCCTGTTTCCCTAAGTAGCAAGTAGCATGTATCAAGTCCTTCAGAATCTCACAATTTTCCCTCATCTTCATATTGTGCGCAGAGACCCCTGCTGTTTGTTTGTTAGCCTCGTTTAAAGCTAGATTGATCGGAGTGCAGTTTCCAAAGGTTTTCAATGCTATTTGATGTTGAATCTGTGAAATGGAATGCTTGTGTTTGACTAGCACTGCAGGCAGGTTGTTCAGGTCACAGTAGACGGCACCTACCCATACATTGTCCCGCTCTCTGGAAAACAGCAAACAAGGGAAGCAGTACAGCCTGCTGGTAGCATTGGAGCTGCAGTCGCATAGCCACTCATTCCTTATGTACCACTCTAGCTGGAATGATCGGATGATTTTCTGCCCTTTACGCTGGTGGAGGTCAGGGACAGCTGGTGTAGGCCTGCCTTGCTTGATGACAAGTAATTTTTGCTGGTAATCAATTTATTAAAACTCTGAAGACATATGATGGTTGACATTACTGATTTCGTTCTGAAGTGTAGCTAAGCTGCTCAAATTCTATACATTGTAGCAATTTAGCACCTTGATGGCTCCGATTGGCTCACACTCCCGCCATAAGCAGTGCCTTTCCTCATCCGTTGATTTCACCTTAAACTACGCAATACGCATACTGAAACTCTAAAATTCACAACATTAACAGTAATCCTGAAAAGAAAAGAAAAAAACAGCGCCTACCCTTCCCATTGAAAAGCTTGTGCGCTATACAGCGTTTTGCTCTTAGAAACTTAAGGACTTAAAAGGGACAAGGACATAAAAAAGAATCATTAAAAATACGTTATAACACAGCATACTTAATAATAATAAATCAATATTATATAGCGCTTAAAGTCGCTTTACAATAAATGGCGTGAAACAAGATGACAGATGAATATAACACAGACATACAGGGGTGGATGGGAAGGGGGGCTACTTGTAACTAGAGTAAGATTTTGACATGTTGTTATGTTTGTTGTGTGCTTATTTTGATTAAATTGTCACAAGGTAAGCACTGCCTACCCTGCCTACTCTTACCACATGTCATTGGGCAGGATAGTGATTGAAATCAATAAAAAATCACTGTCCTGGAAGCTACAAATGCACAGCGAACTCACCCTGTGAACAGCTATAGACATGGTTAGACACTCCAAGCTAGTGAAATTACAAAACGTAGAAGGCACAGTCAAAGTGGAGCATGCAGAGGAAGTGACATCAATCAAATGGAGAGAGCTAGCTAAAAATAGCTATGACAGAAATGTGCACCGCCTGAACCAAAACAACAGAGGAGTTAAGTGTACCAGATGTGGGCACAGCCATACTAAGGGACCTGTGTCCAGCAAAAGGAAACAAAATGCATGAAATGTAGGAAAAATTGTCATTTTGTATCTGTTTGTCATTCTAGAAGCATGCATGTAGTGTCAGAAACTACAGAGGAAGATTCATTAGTCCTGGGCTCAGTCACAGAAAATGACCCTGATGCAGTGATAACAGATAACGAGCCACCACGGAAGGAAACAGTCATAGTCAATGGGAACCCAGTGTTGCGAAAACTAGATTCAGGGGCAGTTACCTCCATCATGAATGAGGCAACATTTTATAGCTTAAAGAGAAATTCAATGTTGAGACCACAGAAAGTTCAATCTGTTCATCTGAACACAACGTTTGTTGGGAGAAACGTTTCATTACTCATCTAAGTGACTTCAGTCTCAACTGACTCCGGGTATCCCCACCTTTATAAATAGCACAGTGGCATAATGACCAAAAACATCCATTCCATTCCATTATCCAAATCTCTTACCCTGCTCTCAGGGTTGCGGGGATGCTGGAGCCTATCCCCCCCCCAAAAAAAGAAAAAAGGATAGAGCATGCACAGCTCTACGGTGTATCCGCTCTAAGACACATTCTAGTTCCACTAATTCCAAAAGTACAGGAAGAACTAAGGAGAATGGAACAAACGGGAATCATAGAAAAAGTGACAGAGCCAATGGAATGGTGTGTGCCAAAGGTTCCCATTCTCAAACCATCAGGGAGAATCTGCCCATGCGCTGATTTGTGGCAAAACTAACAAGTATGAGCCGACCTAACATAATAATGTATTTTCACAGGCAGTTTAAAAACATTTTTCAAATACAATAACTGTAGTTATGAATAAAACTAATGTACACTAGCAGTACTACACTGACATTTTGGAAGTCTCCATCAAATGAAAAAGCATACAAGGACATGCAGGTGGAGAGAGAGGAATAGTTGAGCCAGTGGGGATGATTAGGTGGCCAGATGGAGAGAGCCAGGTTGGGAATTTTGCCAGGACACTGGGGAACCCCCCTACTCTTTGCGGTAAGTGTCATGGGATCTGTAATGACCACAGTGAGTCAGGACCTCCGTTTAATGCATCTCGAACAGCACAGTGTCCCTGTCACTGCACTGGGGCACTGGGATTTGATATTTGTTGCTTTTATTAGGACCAGAGGGGAGGGTGGCACGGTGGCGCAGTGGTTGGCACGGTCGCCTTACAGCAAGAAGCTCCTGGGTTCGAGCCCTGGGGTAATTCAACCTTGGAGGTCATCCCGGGTTGTCCTCTGTGTGGAATTTGCATGTTCTCCCCGTGTCGGCATGGGTTTCCTCCGGGTGCTCCAGTTTCTTCCCACAGACCAAAGACATGTAGATCAGGTGAATCAGCCGTACTTAATTGTACCTAGGTGTGAATGTGTGTGTGCCTGTGTGTGTGTCTGCCCTGTGATGGCCTGGCGGCCTGTCCAGGGTGTCTCCCCGCCTGCTGCCCAATGACTGCTGGGATAGGCTCCAGCATCACCGTGACCCTGAGAGCAGGCTAAGCGGTTTGGATAATGGATGGACGGACCAGAGGGAAGACTGCCCTCTACTGGTCCACTAACACCACTTCTGCAGCAACTGTTTTCCCGGGAGGTCTTCCATCCAAGCACTAGCCAAGCCCATACCTGCTTATAGCTTCCGTCATTTGGCAGAGCCGGGGCACATGTTGGTATGGCTGCCGGCAACTTGCCGGCAACTTTGCAGATAAGCAAACGCAGGAATGTTTTAAAGCAATATGTAACCAACCACAACTATGCGTTTGAAAATTTGTATATATTTTTGTTATTCTCTGTGCTTTTTACAAACCTCGCAGAGGGGAGATTCCAGTAATTGCATAAAGGAAAGCTAGGTGCCAGTTTTTTACAGTCTTGGTCTTGTCTTCGTAGTTTTTTGTCCAAGAGGGCTACACATCACTTACAGGGCAGTTGAACACGAGCCTTGAACCTGTCGTTCCAACACACACACACACACACACACACACACACACAAAGAAAAAACCTAGTGCCTCATTTACACTATGCACATGATTTCCTATTATTGCCTCCTCAGTTGTGCTGTGGTAGTTTGTTGATGGTTACCACAACCTATGGTAAGTATAGGCTGGTCATTCCTGCAAGATGAACCAGGAAGTAGCTCAGCACTGTGATAACACTAATATTCGTAATTACGAGACATTTCGGGTAAAAGCTTTTAACATGCATTTTAATTTTAATTTACAAATATGTGGTTTAGATAAAATTCTGTTTAATTGGACTCGTTGAAACATGTCTGATGCTCATGGTCAGTGCCCCATAAGATGCCATTGTAAAGCTGTGTCCAGCGGTGGTCCCGACTCCAACATTTCCAAAATGAAGCCAGCGAGTAAAATGATATCATACCCGATATGCAGTATAGCAAAAGTCGTGAAAATAAGACTCATGTTGTAAAAAAAAAAAAGACAAGAAAAAGAAAAGAGAATTTTCCTTTAAGGTCATAAACACATTGGACGTGTTTGTGTGGGAGATATATCTCACTAATCCCAGTGCAATTACTGAGTGTACTATTATGCACTCCGTAACTATCGTGTTGATCTGGAAGACAGAGGCATGATACTCGGCTGCAAGCCTCTTCAGAACAAGACCAATTCTCTGCCAACTTTGTTAATATATATCACTTGACCATGGTCAAACTGAATTACTCTGTCTAACCCTATAATCAAAAAGATTTGAGGGTATGGCATCTCATCCCAGACAGGTCTAGTAGGAAACACTGGGCTCCGTGCTTTAATAACTGAAGCATAAAACTGATGACCACTGGGTGGTCTGAGAGGCTTGGGTCACGAAAAGTGGTCAATTACTCTTCTGTCGGAGACACACATGGAAAAATACAAATCAGGCTGCAGACCAAGTTGAAACGCTGACAGCAGGAATCTTAAATGCAACTTGGATTCGAGTGCATTTATTTCATGGATGCCATGTTACTGTCAACATCCATGTCCTCATAACATCTAACCAATATCTACTTTAAAGTGGGGTGAAGTGGCCACACTTTAAATGCCGGTGAGTTTATTTATCCTTCATACTGTTGTGTCTTGAGGAAGGAGACAGAGACAGACAAACACTTTTGAATAAATAGGAATAGGAAGAGATTAAGCTGCTGTCCTGAACCCCTTTCTTTTCAGTTGTGTTAAAAACTGTCAATTTTTCCAAGTGCTTGCACTAATATCTACTTTAATCTTTGTACCATGCATGCTTTTATGTTTGTCTGTGGAATTGTCCCCTCATACGCTGGGAAATTAATATCCATTGAGTACATATTTTGGAACAATGGATGGACTCAGTTTCCATGGCAGCTGAAATCATGTTGCCAATCTTGGGCATCCGGTTAGCATGGTGGTCTATTCTGTTGCCTACCAACATGGGGCTTGACGGTTTGAATCCCCGTGTTACCTCCGGCTTGGTCGGGTGTCCCTACAGACACAATTGGCCGTGTCTGCAGGTGGGAAGCCAGATGTGGATATGTGTCCTGGTCGCTGCACTAGCGCCTCCTCTGGTCGGTCGGAATGGCGAGATCCTCCCACGCACTATGTCCCCCTGGTGAAACTCCTCACTGTCAGGTGAAAAGAAGTGGCTGGTGACTCCACATGTATCGGAGGAGGCATGTGATAGTCTGCAGCCCTCCCCGGATTGGCAGAAGGGGTGGAGCAGTGACCAGCATGGCTCGGAAGAGTGGGGTAATTGGCCGGATACACTTGGGGAGAAAAAGGCCGAAAAATCCCCTCCCCCCCAACAAAAAAAAATGTCGCCCATCTTGCCTTCAATGGGACAGTCCTTCTCTTCATCAATACTGTTTGGAAGAACTTTATGAAGTTCACTGGAGGAATAATTTTTGCTGCCCTGCATTGGATTAAGTAAGGCCACTCCACGACAATGCACACTGTAGAGTGGATTAACCCTCACATAGTCATTTCTCCTTTAATTGCCAATATTATCATCAGGAATCAGGAACACTCTGTTATTTCACCTCATGTACTTGCGCACATGAAATGAAACGAAATGCCGCTTCCCCAGCCCACAGCAGTGCAACATAATGACAAAAACACATTCAACAACTACAAGAACACACACTTATTTAAACTAACACATATATCCAAACTAAAAGAAAAAAAAAGAATTCACTGTCCAAGGGAACAAACGCCAGCCAGGATGACTGTTGGAACCGCCGGTCTGCATGGGCTAGCTGTTAGCCTAGCCTGCCCCGATTACACGTCTTGTCAGTCCACCCTCCGTGTTTCCTCCTTAGGTACAGCTCCAGGTAGGGCCCGTGGTGCCTGTGGCAACCGGACGAAGCAGACCAAGCCCTCCCAGCCGATCCAGCGCCAGATCTCCCACCCAGACACCCCTGACACAACTCCCTGCTCTCCACACGATTTTATGTCCATTATAATTCTGTTATCCTCTTTCAATGTTGTATTGTGTAAATTGTGTGAACACAACATCCATTGCACGCTGTCCGTCTTGGGAGAGAGATCTCTCCTCTGTTGCTCTCCCTGAGGTTTCTTCCTATTTTTTCTTCCTGTTAAAGGTTTTTTTTTAGGGAGTTGTTCCTTATCCGATGAGAGGGTCTAAGGACAGGATATTGTGTTGCTGTTAAGCCCACTGAGGCAAATTTGTAATTTGTGATATTGGGCTATACAAATAAAATTGATTTGATTTGATTTTTGACATCAAAAACACCACAGTCAATGCCAGGTGAGGCTGCCGCCAGACCGCCCTCGGTGTTATCGGAACTGCCGGTCTGCATGGGCCAGCAGTTAGCTTAGCCTGCCCTGCTTCTGTGTCCTTTCAGACCGCCCTCGGTGTTACCTCCTTGGGTGCAGCTCCAGGCAAGGCCGCGGTCACTGGGCCCACAGCGCAGCAGACCAAGCTCTCGCAGCTGATACAGCGCCAGCTCTCCCAGCCAACTAACAAAGACAAATACGGTACTGGGTGAGGCCGCCGCAAATGGGAATTTGCACCACCATCTTCCCACACCAGTACTGGGTGAGGCCGCTGTGAACTTGAATTCGTGCCACCATCTTCCCACACCAGATAGGGGAACTACACCAAGACATTCAGTTGGTATTGTTGAAACCGATTAAAAACCTTCCCATAGATGAGAAGAAGAAAGATAAGAGCGAGGGGAGAAATAGAGAAAGGGCACATGATCTGGCTCATGCAGCTAAAGGACATTGATGAGTGTGTAAGAGGAAGAAGAGTTGTTATGTCATACCAAGTGGCTCGTTGAAGTGTTTACAACCCAGTGAAAACAATCCCTACAGCATCCACTCACGTGGCACTCAGTATGAGGAGTAAGAAGTGTAAATAGCAGTCTTTGTTCCCTAACTGGTATGTGTGTGTGTATAATGCCCAATGACAGGACAGCTACAGTAGCTACAGCAGAAGATTAATAAGCCTACTCACTGTCAGTGAGGGATAGAGCAACATTTTTGTTGAACTGTGGGTGGAGGAACTAATCAGTTTTTGCTGTGATGTGTTATTCAGTTAGCGCCTCTTGGCAGAAAAATATCTGAGTAGGTGTCTCAGGTAATTGCCCTCTACATCTCATACTAGTTAAGTGTAGATAAAAGGAGACTTGTCACTATATGAATGACAAGATTGGTTCTTATGCAGAGCGACGTTGCCTATGATCAGTCCTATATGTCCAGAGTTGAGTCAGTGGTTAAATTCTGCAATTAAAAAGGAACATTCAAGACAAAGATATTTTTGTTCAACATCTGTATTATGTCTTACAAAGCCTGAAATCATCCAACCATGTTATACATTCTCTACACATAACACTACATAATTAGGCCCTGTTTACACCTGGCATTAACATGCATGCATGCAGAACATGCCTCACAAGTGGACAGCTCTAAGTATGTCAGTTCACACCTGGCATTAGAATGCGTCTCCACATGCGTCCTGAATGACCACTTGTGATCAGATCTCACTTCCCTGCTCTATATGCAAATAAACACATAAATCATTTCCATTTGCAAAGACCAAATGCGTTCTTGTTTTTAACCGGCGGGAGGCAGCAATGCACTTCCCGTGCCTAGTCTGCCGGAAATTAAATGAAGAAGTGCACTTCCCGTGCCTTGTCTACCAGAAATTAAAAGAAAATCAGACAGCATATTTTGTGTGTACTCCATCCATAACAACACATTTTGCCTGTTGTTGTAGCTTCCTTTAATGTGGCCCAGGATACATTTGCATACATACTGCTAAAAGAATGTGGCCATATGCGGCCCAGACCACCCCCAAATGTGGTCTGAGTGATCAGATCTCAATATGTCCTCAATGAGTCTTGGGTGCATTCACTCCTGTACTTAGAGCTGTCCATTTGTGATTGGATCACCCAAGTTGCATTTTAATGCCAGGTGTAAACAGGGCCTTAGGTCTACATGTGTTCATAACAGGCCATCTTCTTAACCCATTAACTATATCTCATGTTTAGTATCTAGATAAATGTACTTCATATAAACATGCAACTTATTGACATGATGGCTGCAGTAAGTCAGTAATCAACATCACTTTACATACATGACCCAACTCATGTCTTCTCATATCTGCCATCCATGAGTATCTGTTCATATACTGTTTGCTTTACAGCAGCATATAAAAAAGTGTGTAGAGGCTAACCAATGGAACATAAACCACAGCAACAAAAAATGACAACTGTTTGACTTAAGAGATGACTGAGAATGGGAGACTGAACATAAGCAGTTTTTATACCTAATGCGTTAACAGTCATCATGGTTGATGTGCTATAATCTGTCAGTCTGACATAATACATAGTAAGCTATCTAGCCTTGATAGGCAAGAAAATTGTCCAAGAAGAAGATAGTTAAGGCCAAGACTAATTTAATTTCACCATGAAAAATAATTGCACTCACTGAAAAACTACAATTAAGCATTGCTTTCATTGCAGCAATGTTTCCAGTTCTCATTGTAAGGCACACACTTATGAGAATTCACTTGAAAAGTGACTTGTGTGAATCCAAGCCACTATTAAATCAGCTTTGAGGAACTCTGCTATCACCGTTAGCCTTGTGTCACTGTGAGAGAGAGGAGCTGTTCTTTAGTGTATGACATTGGAGGGAGGACTACAATTCAAGACACCATATGAAATTATGCTCAGAACAAATGGCTTTTTTCCTCTAACTGGAGTTAGTTCTTAGGGTTTTGTTTCCATGTCAATCCCTGTTAGCCGAAAAAAAAAAAAAAAAAAACAACAACCGATATGCACTTATACAAACACACACACATACACATAAGAATACACATACTCACAATTAAGCATCCACCACTCTATCTAGATTTAAAAACAAATGTACACTCCCACACAGACACGGGCAAAAATTTCCACACATTTTTATCTTCATGTCCTCCTTTTAAAAGATTCGGAATTCATCTTGCATCCTGAAGCACCGTGATGGCAGAAAAACATCTAGGTTTGCCTATGTAAGGAATATTTCTTTTAGAGTGACTCAATCTGCAACATATGAACCCAACCCTGCAGTGGTGCTACAAGGAGTCAAACTGCCCCATTTCACTGAAGTATCTAAAGGACAGCACACACCAGCGCTGGCTGACATATGTCATGAAGAACACTGCTTCATTTCAGTTTAACTCCCTGCCCTGGTGGCATCTAACCTTGAGCCGACGTGTGACTACTTGGTAAGTTGTAATTCCTCAGAACAGTTCTCTTCCCAGGCACTGCCACTACTACAGACTCGCATTTTCTATGGGAATAAGGTGCTAAATACAGCGGCTTTCATATTTGACAGGTGTAAGCTGGCACTTCTGGTATGTACTATAGGCGGCCCTTGAGTAATTTGATTCTACACTATGGCTTTGCGACAGTGTGGGCCCGCCTCAAAGGTTCCTTAGGTCAGGTGTTTAAAAAATTGTCCTTCCATGGAATACAGCAGAGAAGTGTCCATTATTATATAAGTTCCACATTTATTAACACACAAAAAAAGGAAAAAAAAAGAAAATTAGAATTAAAAAAAAAACGAGGGAGTGGAGAGAAGCTGACTCACAAGCTTTTGCAGGCTTGAATTGTATCACAACATCTGGAAGTAACTATTATTAAAACATTATGATGCTCAATAACATTATTTCTCATCCATCTGCACAACAGTCTCTCCAGTCCAACCCTCACTTCCATCTCCTCTCTCAAGTTCCAGGCTAGACGGAGTCCCTCCCTCCCTCTCTCTTTCGCTCTCTCTGGTCAGATGACCATTTCTTAGAGGATGCTGACCTTCTCAGTGAGGCCCTGCATGTCTGCATCTTCCCCGGCCTCCTCTTCATCAGAGGCAGGCGCAGGTGGGGGAGGAACCAGATAGGCTGGATACGGCAAGGTGTGATCCCGTGCAAATATTTGCCAGCGGCTATCGTCACTCTCGTGGGTGATGTAGCGCTCCCCGAGCTTAGTTTCCAATTCCCGTAGGTCGAGCCACGTCTGGTAGTCCTGAGAAATGATTGAGGAAAAAGTGTAGAGGTGGGAGGAACACACAATAAATTGGGAACCCTAAGATGGAGTCAAAGCCTTTTTTTTTTTTTTTTACCTCAACCAGTATTTGTTTCAGGTGTGAGTGGGTGCGAAAGACAGAGAAAAGAGTGTGTGTGTGTGTGTGTGTGTGTGTGTGTATGTGTGTGTGTGTGTGTGTGTGTGTGTGTGTGTGTGTGTGTGTGTGTGTGTGTGTGTGTGTGTGTGGTGGGGGAGGGGGTCTAACATGCGCTACCTGTAAATAGGCATGGCTGAGACTCTTGTCCACACTATAGCGTTTCCTCATCTTAACCTGTAGCAGGTTATTGATCAAGTCAATCGCTGGAAAAAAAAAACAGAGCATACAGATCGCACAGTAAAATATGCAGCACTTCCACCAGACAAAACAAAAAATAACAGGCAACTCTTTAAATTACAGGCCACACAGAAATAAATGAGTAACTTGTGAGTAGGATGTAACTAATCTATGAAGAGTGGTAATTGCTGAATAAAATATAAGTAGAACAGGGACTTTTCTATTATCTCTAATTTGCTTCGCCATCATTATAATGTGCTGTTAAACTTAATCTTCGTCAAACACTGTATGGGACAAATACACAAATCACATTGTACCATACATAAGTATTTTGAATTCTTTGTGTTGCAGGGATGAATATATGAGGTGACTATCAAATGTCATGCTGTCTTAAATGTAGTCACGTTACTCAGGAGGACATTCAATAGTCCTTACTTAATTGTACCCAATAATAGAGATATGACAATGTGTGTTGTTGTTTTAACTTAAAAATTGGGCTTATGTGTAAATGCCAGTCCTGGTGTATGGGCCAAAGGGCTATTACAAAATATCCAGTATATTAGCAAAAGCACATAAAAGGATCAAATTCTGCACTCTCTACCCCTTTCTCTGTTTACCATCACTGGAGATCTGTTTCCAGGGGTTAGGAGGGTACATGAAGGCTGCATTGTGTATCTGGTCATTGATGTCTTCATCCTCGTTAAAGGGGAACGTTCCACTGAGGCTGACATACATAATGACACCCACTGACCACATGTCAAGGGAGCGGTTGTAGCCCTGATTCAGCAGAACCTCTGGGGCCAGGTAGGCCGGGGTGCCCACCACCGAACGGCGGAATGACTTCTCACCGATGATACGGGCAAATCCAAAATCACACAGTTTGACCTGGGCAGAGACAAGGAATGCAGTAGTGGCAGGGTGGAAAGAGTGTGACGCTGACTAAATGACAAGTGCAGCTAAGAGTGCTGATGGCACTAAGACATCCATCCATTATCCAAACCGCTTATCCTGCTCTCAGGGTCACGGGGATGCTGGAGCCTATCTCAGCAGTCATTGGGCGGCAGGCGAGGAAACACCCTGGACAGGCCGCCAGGCCATCACAGGGCCCACACACACATTCACACCTAGGGACAATTTAGTACGGCCGATTCCCCTGACCTAGATGTCTTTGGACTGTGGGAGGAAACCGGAGCATCTAGAGGAAACTCAAGCAGACACGGGGAAAACATGCAAACTCCACACAGAGGATGACCCAGGACGAGCCCCAAGGTTGGACTACCCTGGGGCTCAAACCCAGGACCTTCTTGCTGTGAGGTGACCGCGCTAACCACTGCGCCACTGTGTCACCTGCACTAAGACATGGTATTCAAAAATGATGGAGAATGGTATGACATGACAACAGTATGTACAGAATGAGCAGTATTGACTGGTAACAGGGGTCCAACAAGGAGAGAAAGCAATGAGAAAAAGGGATGTGTGGATAGAGTGAACAAGCAAGAGTGACAAAAGATGTCCAAGAAGTTGTGCTATACATGCACCTGCCTACTGTGAAGAAACCTGGTGGATAATGAGAAAGGTTTTGTGTGTGTGCATATTTGTTGAGTGAGTGTGAGCAAAGTGCCATGTACCTGTGGGAAGGGCTCAGCAGAGGCAAGCAGCACATTCTCAGGTTTCAGGTCACAGTGAACAATGTTCTTGAAATGTAGATGTCTCAGAGCTGCTAAAATCTGCACACAAACACAAGGGATATGGGTTAGGCCTGACAAACAGAAAACCGAAGGTGAACAGAGTTAAAAATTTGATTTGCACTTGATATATGTATGATGATGGACAAGATGGACATTGGCAAAGAGTCTTCGGTCACATTTATTTCCACGGTGTTAATATAAACATCAATAAACACAGCATTGTAATGCTTGTGGACAACATTCATTAGATGTTGAAGAAAAACCACAATGCTGGGGATAAGACAAACCTTCAAACACATGCCTTCTGCCCTCTCACATGCATCCTCTGTCTGTCTCACACTTTCTCAGTCATTCTCTCTCAAAGGCAAAACACACACACGTGCACGCACACGTGTGTGCGCACACACACACACACTTGCTTGCTTTGTCCATCGTATCCGATGATGACCATCTTCTCCTATTTGTGAGTCCTTTGGTGGCTGAATAGTATGATTCTGGATGCAAAGTTGCGGTTGCAGACCGGGTATGTAAAAATGGTGCTGGGGGGGGGGGGGGCAGGGGTAGCTTTGCGAGCATGCCTCTTCACATGCTTTGCTACACGGTGCTGTGTGTGCTGGTTTTCCATATACTTCACTCCCTGTGAGACATGAGAGCACCAGATGGTGCGGCAAGAGGAGAGGGGTTGATCTGGCATCTTTTCAATGTGGTCTTCATTTGGTCTTTGAACCGCTTATTCTGTCCACCAGCAGTGCGTTGACCAAGGTGTAGTTGGCCGTACAGGACTTTACGTGGGAGTCGTTGGCTGGGCATACGAATGACATGCCCAAGCCACTTGAGTTGATGGTGGCTTAGGGTAGACTCCACGCTGCAACTGTCTGCCCATCCTAACAGCTCTGTGTGTGGCACTCTGTCCTCCCAAATAATGCCAAGGATCCTCTGGAGACATCTCACATGGAAGGCCTCCAGGCTTCTGAGATGGTGGCTGTAGATGTCCAAAGGAGTTGAATCAAGTGCAACTGGACTTGGTCTATATCCGTGAAGACGTTTCGCCTCTCATCCAAACGTCTTCATGGATATATACCAAGTCCAGTTGCACTTGATTCAACTCCTTTGGATAACCATGACCTGGATGAATGAGAACATTCACAGACACGTGGCTGTAGATGGTCCACGCCTCACATCCATATAGTAGTGTGGAGAAGCATACTGCTCTTTAAACAAACACTTTGGTGTGGAGATTGAGGTTGCTGTTCTGGAAAACATTTCTCCTTAGACGAATAAAAAATGTTGAGGCTTGTTTGAGGCGATGCTGGATCTCATCATCCATTATGCAGGTTTCAGATCGTATGCTTCCCAGATATCTGAAGGCAGGAACAGTGGCCAACTGTTGCCCTTCTGCTGTGAAGGTTGTTGGGTGGCTTGGGAGGCCGGCACTAATCTGACAGATTACCTCTGTCTTTTGAGTGTTGAGAATCAGTCCCATTCTTCTGTATGCAGTTACAGCTGCCAACAGAGTGTTTTGAAGGGCTTCTGGTAGGCTACCAGGGCACAATTGTCAGCATATTGTAGCTCAATGATATTCTCAGAGGTCAACTTGGTGGTTGCCTGAAACCTCCTGATGTTGAATAGGTTACCATCAAGCCTGAAGTCAATGGTGACTCCAGCCTGCTTCTCCATCCTCCTTCGTAACAGTGTTGTTACACAGACTAAGAAGATATTGAACAGGACTGGGGCTTGCACACAGCCTTATTTGACTCCAGTCTGCTCACCAAAGGGCTCAGAACTGTGGTTCCCCGCTACCACTTGGGCCATCATTTCAAAGTGAAACTGTCCAAGGATGGTGAGAAACTTGGGTGGACATCCAAATTTCTTCAGGACTTGCCACAGCAGGTCCTGGTTGACTGTATCAAATGCCTTTGAGAGGTCTATGAATGCCATGTATAAATCATTGTGCTGTTTAGGCATTTCGCCTGGAGTTGGTGTGTGATAAAGGTCATGTCAACTGTCCCTCTATCCTTTTGGAAGCCGCACTGTGACTCTGATAGGACCCATTTGGCTATTGCGAGTGTAGTCTGCGGAACATGACCTTGGCTAGGACCTTTCCGGCAATGGCCAGTCATGAAATACCCCTGCTGCTGGAGCAGATGGATTTGTCTCCTTTGTTTTTATAAATGGTCACAATGTTGGCATCTTTCCACTGTTGGGGTACACACTCGCGACTCCACACCTCAAGGATATAGAGATACAGTGTCCTAGTACAGAGTTAGCCTCCTTCCTTGAGGCTTTCAGCTGGAATGTTATCAGGTCCGGGGGTTTTGTTGTTTTTCAGCGTCTTGACCACATTTCTTTGAAGGTTGGTGGGAGGTCTAGGTCTTGCAACATAGGCTGTTCAGGGAGTTCTGCCAGTACAGTTGAGTCAACTGGGGTGGGCTGGTTGAGCAGGGTGTTAAAATGCTCGGCCCACTGCTCCACTAACAGGGCCTGGTCCTTGATAAGGGTTGTTCCATTAGCAGACCCAGCAGGTGCCAGAGAGCAGTTTCTGGGGCCATAGATGATCTTAACTGTGTCATTGAAACCGTGCATGTCATTCCTGTCTGCATGAGCCTGGATTTCGTTGGCTTTCAAAATCCACCACTCATTTTGCAGATTCCGCAGAGTTGCTTGGGCCTCAGAGTGGCAGTCTTGCCATTGTTTCTTGAGGTTGGGATAGTGGGTTGCTGAGGGCAGCTCTGTGTGCCTTATGCATGTTGTTCAGGAGGGTGGAGATCTTTCCGGCATTGCCATCAAACCAGTCCTATTGTTTTTTGGTTTTGAAGCCAATGGATGGATTGGGCTGCAATGTCAAAGAGGGTGGTGCTCGGAGAGGTCCACTTCTCATCCATCCCAGACTCTGAGTTGATCAGCTGTTCAACGTCAACTAACTTGTCAGCTAGAGAACAACGGAAGGTGTTTCAGGTGTCGCTGTTGGAGAGTCTGGCGCAGTGGAGTGGTTTCTTCTTTGGCCCAGATTGGCGTCTCAAGGGTCGGACATGCACTCTGACTTTTGTCAGGATCATGCGGTGGTCTGTCCAGCAGTCTGCTCCTCGCATAAGGAGCATGTCTTTAAGATCAGCCCGCCTCACGATAGCATAATCAAACAGGTGCCAGTGTTTGGATCTGGGATGCCTCCAGGATGCCTTGTATTTATTCATTTGTTGGAAAATGGTGTTTGTGATGGTGAGGTCATGTTCCGAGCACAGACTAAGAAGTCTTACGCCATTAGAGTTGACTTTGCCAATGGCATGGGCGCCAATCACTCCATTCCAGTTTTGCATGTTCTTCCCAATTCGTGCATGAAAATCATTACATTACAGTCATTTAGCCGACGCTTTTATCCAAGCAACTTACAATAAGTACATTTAACGTAGGAAATCAGGAGAACTACTAGTCATCAGAGGTCATAAGTGCATCTAAACAAGCATCTTTTTTTTCTTTTTTTTTTTAATGAGTGAATACAATAAGTGCTAAGAACAAGTAACAGGGTAGTAGTTCCTGAAGAGGTGAGTTTTCAACCTGCGCCGAAAGATGGGCAGCGACTCCGCTGTCTGACATCAGTGGGAAGTTCATTCCACCATTGTGGGGTCAGGACAGAAAAGAGCCGTGACCGGGTCGATCGGCAACAGGGACCTCTGAGCGACGGGGCAACCAGGCGTCCCAAGACAGCAGAGCAAAGTGGTCGGGCAGGGGTGTAGGGCTTGACCATGGCTTGGAGATAGGAAGGAGCTGTTCCTTTCACTGCCCTGTAGGTTAGCACCAGAGTCTTAAACTGGACGCGAGCAGCTACTGGGAGCCAGTGTAGGGACATGAGAAGGGGAGTTGTGTGGGAGAACTTAGGGCAGTTGAACACCAGATGAGCTGCAGTTTTCTGAACAAGCTCCAGAGGTCTGATGGCCGATGCCAAGGCTCCAGCAAGGAGGGAGTTGCCGTAGTCCAGCCAGGAGATGACCAGAGCCTGGATGAGCACCTGTGCCGTCTTGTCAGTGAGGAATGGGCGAATCCTCCTGATGTTATACAGGAGAAATCTGCAGGAGCGAGCAACCGATGCAACGTTTGCAGCAAGCAACAGTTGGTCGTCCAGGATCACACCCAGATTCCTCGTAGTCCAAGTTGGCGTCACCATGGTGTCGTCAACGGTGATGGCCAGGTCTTAGTGCGGGGAACCTTTCCCCGGGAGGAAAATCAGCTCCGTCTTGTCCAGATTGAGCTTCCAGTGGTGTGTCGCCATCCACTCCAAGATGTCAGTCAAGCACACAGCAATGTGTGTCTCTACTTGTGTGTCAGAGGGAGGAAAGGACAAGATCAGCTGGGTGTCATCAGCATAACAATGGTAAGAGAAGTCATGCGAGCGAATAACAGAACCCAGGGATGTTGTGTACAAGGACAAAAGGAGAGGACCCAGAACCGAACCCTGTGGAATGCCTGTAATCAGTCTGCGAGGCTCCGACACAGATCCTCTCCATGTCACCTGGTAGGAGCGACCCGTCAGGTACGATGCAAACATTGAGAGTGCAGAAATCACCAAGCAAAATAACTTTGCCGCTCTTTGGGATGTTGATGAGTATACCATCGAGTGACTGGTAGAAGCGAGCTTTCTCTTCATCATGGGATGGTAAAGTTGGAGTGTAGGCACTCATCAAGGTGATGTATCGGCATTTTGCACGGGGTATATGGAGAGTCACCAGCCGTTCACTAATGCTCATTGGTGTTTCTCCGAGTTTGGGTAAGAGACTGTTCTTGATTGCAAAACCAACTCCATGAATATTTTGACCTCCTAGGGGGTATCCTTTCCAATAGAATGTATCGCCCTCTCCCATTTCGTTGAGCAAACCCTCTTCGAGGAGCCTGGTCTCACTGAGTGCCACCACATCCACACAATAGTGCTTCAGCTCGCTGGCAATAAGTGCTGTTCTGCGTTGAGCTCTGTCTGTACCATGGCTGACGTCCAGGAGTGTCCTTATGTTCCATGCTGCAATTCCTAATGGTATACTGTGTGTTTCAACCGCATAGTGGAATGGCCCGGCAGGTGTGCTTACCTGCCCAGGCACAGTGTTGAGTGGGCAATTTTTGGGCCACCTTTTCTAGGCTGTTCTCCAAATGGAGTGAGCAGTGCGGTCCCTAAACAGGGCTGCTCAGATGCACAGGGATCTGCTGGAAACAGCTGCCGCTCAATCTCAGCTGCTAGCAACCATTGCCCTGTGCCGCTGGCATGCAGAGTTCCAACTAAGAGCGCCCAGCTCATTCGGACCTGAACCGGTCCCTGGATACTCCATTGCTGCCAGAATTTGTGAAGTCAGGGACTCAGGTAGCAGAAGAAGATACCTGCGCAGAGATGGTTTTTAAAGTGGCATGGGGGGTGCGCTTCTCCAAATGCCAGTGACTTGATTGTAGAGATGGTTCTGATGACAAGGGGGACCCCTAGATGACCAGCACCTCCACACAACTGCAGGAGGCTGTCAGAAATCCAGTTTTTCAGAAAGTGCCTCAAAGCATGCCACCACAGCTTGCTTTTCTGTTGGGGTAAGCTCCCTTAGCCTTTTGTCTTCTCAGATTCATCCACAAGGCAGCGGGTCAGTGGTTGATAGATGCCAGGGCATGTCTACCAGGGTGGGCCTGCACACCATATCTCTGGGGCCCACTGCTGCTCCGAGATCCCCTGCCCAGTTAACCTGGGGCCACAAGACCTCAGATACCATGTGTGGCCGTGGGGAGGCCTGGCAGGAGTCTTGGTGAAGGAGAGGCTATGTACTGGCAAGGGAAGGCTTACACGCTAGGATGCTTCCCTATTTGCCACAAGAGCTAGCCAACGGCAGCCGCTGGCTACACATACACACATACATACACACACTGGCTACACACACACACACACACACACACACACACACACACACACACACACACACACACACACACACACACACACCTGAGTGATGAGAAACTTAGTGAGCCTCTCCGGTAGCCTGCTTTTCTCACTCGAGAGGATCATCTCCAGCATGTCCCCGTGCAGCTTCTCCATCACAACAAACACTTTTTCCGGGGTCTCGAACATACATTCCAGATTAACGATGCCAAGGTGACGCAGACTCTGGGGAAGGAGTGGGACAGAGTGAGATTCAAAGAACGAGAGGAGACCTCACAGCAAGTAAGAAGAGAAAAGGGTACAAAATTTTTATAAGTGAGATATGTTTTGAGGAGCAGTGGGTGAGAGAGAACGTGTTAGAATGGGGAGTACAAAACAGGCCAGGTGGAAATATGTGTGAAGACACAGAGAACGTTGAGGGGAAATTAAATGTTCAAATGGAATAGTGCAATAGAGTTAAAGAGAAGAGCCAAAAAGTGGAAGATAATGGAAATTACCAACAAAGCTGTGAATTAAACAGAAACAAAGAGTCATATATATATGTATAACTTTGTTATAAGAAACACTCAACAGTAGGGAAAGTGCTCACCCAATAAGGAGCAAAGCTGTGAATTAAACAGAAACAAAGAGTATATATATATATATATATATATATATATATATATATATATATATATATATATATACACTACCGTTCAAAAGTTTGGGATCACCCAAACAATTTTGTGTTTTCCATGAAAAGTCACACTTATTCACCACCATATGTTGTGAAATGAATAGAAAATAGAGTCAAGACATTGACAAGGTTAGAAATAATGATTTGTATTTGAAATAAGATTTTTTTTACATCAAACTTTGCTTTCGTCAAAGAATCCTCCATTTGCAGCAATTACAGCATTGCAGACCTTTGGCATTCTAGCTGTTAATTTGTTGAGGTAATCTGGAGAAATTGCACCCCACGCTTCCAGAAGCAGCTCCCACAAGTTGGATTGGTTGGATGGGCACTTCTTTGAGCAGATTGAGTTTCTGGAGCATCACATTTGTGGGGTCAATTAAACGCTCACAATGGCCAGAAAAAGAGAACTTTCATCTGAAACTCGACAGTCTATTCTTGTTCTTAGAAATGAAGGCTATTCCATGCGAGAAATTGCTAAGAAATTGAAGATTTCCTACACCGGTGTGTACTACTCCCTTCAGAGGACAGCAAAAACAGGCTCTAACAGGTACTATTTAATGAAGATGCCAGTTGGGGACCTGTGAGGCGTCTGTTTCTCAAACTAGAGACTCTAATGTACTTATCTTCTTGCTCAGTTGTGCAACGCGGCCTCCCACTTCTTTTTCTACTCTGGTTAGAGCCTGTTTGTGCTGTCCTCTGAAGGGAGTAGTACGCACCGGTGTAGGAAATCTTCAATTTCTTAGCAATTTCTCGCATGGAATAGCCTTCATTTCTAAGAACAAGAATAGACTGTCGAGTTTCAGATGAAAGTTCTCTTTTTCTGGCCATTTTGAGCGTTTAATTGACCCCACAAATGTGATGCTCCAGAAACTCAATCTGCTCAAAGAAGTGCCCATCCAACCAATCCAACTTGTGGGAGCTGCTTCTGGAAGCGTGGGGTGCAATTTCTCCAGATTACCTCAACAAATTAACAGCTAGAATGCCAAAGGTCTGCAATGCTGTAATTGCTGCAAATGGAGGATTCTTTGACGAAAGCAAAGTTTGATGTAAAAAAAATCTTATTTCAAATACAAACCATTATTTTTAACCTTGTCAATGTCTTGACTCTATTTTCTATTCATTTCACAACATATGGTGGTGAATAAGTGTGACTTTTCATGGAAAACACAAAATTGTTTGGGTGATCCCAAACTTTTGAACGGTAGTGTATATTTGTTAAAAGAAACATTCAACGGTAGGGAAAGTGCTCAACAAATAAGGAGCAAAATAATCCAGTGAGTCAAGTAAATTCTTTATGAGACAGTGCAAGCCTGTTTCATGCCACAAGCAATCATCAGCTGCCAATAAAGCTAATATAACTTTAAAGACACTTTAATTTGTACTGTCTCATAAAGAATTTACTTGACGAACTGGAATATAGATAGATAGATAGATAGATAGATAGATAGATAGATAGATAGATAGATAGATAGATAGATAGATAGATAGATAGATAGATAGATAGATAGATAGATAGATAGATAGATAGATGTAGGAAAAAACGTTTAATACATAGCAGCACTGACATTAGCAGCTGATGAGTACGCGACGCGGGAAACACGCTTGTACTGCTATGTATTAAGTTTTTTTCATCTACTCATATATTTTCGTAATGTGTGTGTGTGTGTGGTGTTAGTGTAGATAGCGGGACCGAAAACTAAAGCACTTATGATCCTAATTCTTTTTGGAGGTGGTAGGTATTGTCTCAGAGAGTAAGGGAAAAATCCCAGAAAATTAAAATTATGCATAATTATGCATAAATATGCAAAATATGCATTTTTCTAAAAATGGCTAAAAACCACTTTTCTCGGCATTTCAGATGATTCTGAGCATTTTTGATTTTTTCACCTACAGTGCACCCGGAAAGTATTCACACCCCTTCACTTTCCCCACTTTTTGTTATGTTACAGCCTTATTCCAAAATGGATTAAATTCCTTTTTTTCATCAATCTACATACAATACCCCATAATGACAAAGAGAAAAAGGTTGTGTAGAAATTTTTGCAAATTTATTAAAAATAAAAAACTGAAATACTGCATGTACATAAGTATTCACACCCTTTACTCAGTACTTGGTTGAGGCACCCTTGGCAGCGATTACAGCCTCAAGTCTTCTTGGGTATGAAGCTACAAGCTTGGCACACCTATATTTGGGGTATTTCTCCCATTCTTCTCTGCAGATCCTCTCAAGCTCTGTAAGGTTAGATGGGGAGCGTCGCTGCACAGCTATTTTCAGGTCTTTCCAGAGATGTTCAATGGGGTTCAAGTCTGGGCTCTGGCTGGGCCACTCAAGGACATTCACAGACTTGTCCCGAAGCCACTCCTTCGTTGTCTTGGCTGTGTGCTTAGGGTCGTTGTCGTGTTGAAAGGTAAACTTTCGCCCCAGTCTGAGGTCCTGAGCACTCTGGAGCAGGTTTACACCAAGGATCTCTCTGTACTTTGCTCCATTCCTCTTTCCCTCGATCCTGACTAGTCTCCCAGTTCCTGCTGCTGAAAAACATCCCCACAGCATGATGCTGCCACCACCATGCTTCACTGTAGGGATGGTATTAGCAAGGTGATGAGAGGTGCCTGGTTTCCTCCAGATGTGACGTTTGGCATTCAGGCTAAAGAGTTCAATCTTGGTTTCATTAGACCAGAGAATCTTGTTTCTCATGGTCTGAGAGTCCTTTAGGTGCTTTCTGGCAAACTCCAAGCAGACTGTCATGTGCCTTTTACTAAGCAGAGGCTTCCGTCTGGCCACTCTACCATAAAGGCCTGATTGGTGGAGTGCTGCAGAGATGGTTGTCCTTCTGGAAGGTTCTCCCATCTCCACAGAGGAACACTGGAGCTCTGTCAGAGTGACCATCGGATTCTTGGTCACCTCCCTAACCAAGGCCCTTCTCCCCCGATTGCTCAGTTTGGCTGGGCGGCCAGCTCTAGGAAGAGTCCTGGTGGATCCAAACTTCTTCCATTTACGAATGGTGGAGACCACTGTGCTCTTCGAGACCTTCAAAGCTGTAGAAATTTTTTGTACCCTTCCCAGATCTGTGCCTCGATACAATCCTGTCTCGGAGGTCTACAGACAATTCCTTTGACTTCATGGCTTGGTTTCTGCTCTGACATGCACTGTCAACAGTGGGACCTTATATAGACAGGTGTGTGCCTTTCCAAATCATGTCCAATCCATTGAATTTACTATGGGTGGACTCCAATCAAGATGTAGAAACATCTCAAGGATGATCAGTGGAAACAGGATGAACCTGAGCTCAATTTTGAGTGTCATGGCAAAGGGTGTGAATACTTATGTACATGCAATATTTCGGTTTTTTATTTTTAATAAATTTGCAAAAATTTCTACAAAACCTTTTTCACTTTGTCATTATGGGTATTGTATGTAGATTGATGAGAAAAAAAAGGAATTTAATCCATTTTGGAATAAGGCTGTAACATAACAAATTGTGGGGAAAGTGAAGGGGTGTGAATACTTTCCGGATGCACTGTATATAAAAAACATTTTCTGGGACTTAGAAATGTTTTGGCATTATGCAAAATATATGCATTTTTGCAAAAATGCACTTACGTTCCTAATTTTTTTTGGAGGTGGTAGGTATTGTTCCAGGGAGGACCAGCAAAATAGCAGAAAATTAAAATATAATTATAATAATTATGCATAATTATGCAAAATATGCATTTTCTAAAAATGGCTAAAAACCACTTTTCTCGGCATTTCAGATGATTCTGAGCATTTGGGGGGAGGGAATTGGAGTGGGGGGGTTTTAGGGGCAGGGGGAAGGCGGTTAGCTGGCAGGATGAAGAGGAGGGAGATTTAGACGGGTGGATAACCAAACCGCTACATTGTAGCGGGGTTCTTCTATATTTTCGTAATGTGTGTGTGTGTGGTGTTAGTGTCTGTGTGTGTTAGTTAGTTAGTTAGTGTAGATAGCGGGACCGAAAACTAAAGCATTTATGATCCTAATTATTTTTGGAGGTAGTAGGTATTGTTCCAGAGAGTACGGGAAAAATCCCAGAAAATTAAAATTATGCATAATTATGCATAAATATGCAAAATATGCATTTTTCTAAAAATGGCTAAAAACCACTTTTCTCGGCATTTCAGATGATTCTGAGCATCTTTGATTTTTTCCCCTACTATATAAAAAAAAATTTCTGGGACTTAAATGTTTTGGCATTATGCAAAATACGCATTTTTGCAAAAACGCACTTATGATCCTAGTTTTTTTGGAGGTGGTAGGTGTTGTTCCAGAGAGGACCAGAAAAACAGCAGAAAATTAAAATAATTATAATAATTATGCAAAATATGCATTTTCTAAAAATGGCTAAAAACCACTTTTCTCGGCATTTCAGATGATTCTGAGCATTTTGGGGGAGGGAGTTGGAGTGGGGGGGGGGTTAGGGGCTGGGGGAAGGCGGTTAGCTGGCAGGATGAAGAGGAGGGACATTTAGACGGGTGGATAACCAAACCGCTACATTGTAGCGGGGTTCTTCTAGTACATCTATATTGATATTCCGCTCCTCATTTGTTGAGCACTTTTATCAACACCATTGAGTTTCCAAAATATATATATATATATAAACAAAAGGCAGTTTGTAATCTCTTCTACATCAGCTCATGTCCCAGTTACACTGTTTGGCCAGACATTAGCCCGCTTGTAACGTCTCTCTTGAAACACAGTCAGTGTAGAAGCCTCCTGGTAGTCTGACATGCCATGTCAATAATCATTAAACTCGACGAGCCTCAAAGATAGCATATAGTCAGTCTATGGGCCAGACCATTTTTTAGTGCATCTCAAGGTGGCAAAACTTAATTGTGTTTTTTGAAAAGGTACATGTCTGTAGATGATATTTTGGTATGATAGCCCTTCCTAAGTGGTAGCTGAGTCACAGTTATCAGCTCATGAAGTTAATAACCCCTGATCATAAATTCAGTTTTTCGACACTCGTGTATATCTGGTTAAAGCTCATGTAAGGACATTTGCCAATGTTTAATAATATAGTGTTTGGTATCATTTTAAAGGGGACCTTTTAGGCTTTCATTTACACCCAATGCTGTGTTTGTCTGACAAACACGGAGGTCACGTGACCTCTTTGAACCATAAATGACACACATTTTCCAACAATCTTCGCCTAAACTATATACTTTCTTTTAGCCCTGTGGCATCAAGGGACATCAGGGGCACAAAACTCAACAACTGCAATACTCAAGGGACTTTAAGGATTCAGGAAATGTATAATATACCCATACTACTTCTTTTTGAATCAGCTCATCAGCTCATGAAGTTAATAACCCCTAATCATAAATTCAGTTTTTTGACACTGGTGTATATCTGGTTAAAGCTCATGTAAGGACATTTGCCAATGTTTAATAATACAGTGTTTGGTATCATTTTAAAGGGGACCTTTTAGGCTTTCATTTAAGACCAATGCCGTATTTGTCTGACAAACACAGAGGTCACGAGACCTCTTTAAACCATAAATGACACACATTTTCCCACAATTTTCGCCTAAACGATACTTTCTTTTAACCCTGTGACATCAAGGGACATCAGCGGCACAAAACTCAACAACTGGAATACTCAAGGGGCTCTAAGGATTCAGGAAATTTTTATTTGTGAGAGGTGATTGTGAGCCTTAAGTTAGTGGGAGGTGTTTAGACAAACTGGAAGGAAAGCTAAAACTACAAATCCCATGATGCTCCACCAAGCTGCCAGGGCAGCAAGATGATTAGCTGATTACCTCATTAGAATCACCTGGTAATGGGGCTTCACTCCCAGAACATATTTTTACACAATTCCCTGCAGAGAGGAGAACATGCAGGTGCATCAAAGGAGCCACTGGTATGGTAACAAAATGCCTTTTTCTTATTATTTGATGTTGGAAGAGCTATATGGAGTCTAATATGAAACCTACTGGTAAATTAGAGTAATTGTTTGGAGTACTTGAAAGAATTGGTAAAGTGGCATGCAGAGAGTATGTTTGTATGACAGTTCAGTTCGTTCAGTATGGTCTTTGGCCTTTCTCCAGTCATCTTAAACAAGTGACTAAGCATACTGTCTGTCATGTGCTTTAAATTTAAGGTAAAGTGAAGATCATGGTATCATGACACTAGATGACCATTGTAAACTAGATAATTTGACTAATCTGACCTTTGAAACTAGATGACAATTTATGTATTTTATTTTCAGATGTACGATGGCAGAACCAAGTACAAGTGGAACACAGCCAAAGCATCCCAGGATGGACTGTTGTATACACTGCTCTGATGATGATTCAACACTTGTGGCACCTATCAATTTAGATTCATGGACCACTCTACTGAGAGCAGCTAAAATAAGAGGCTACAGGGCTGTCCTTGATGTTGCTACTGAAGGATGTATACCATCATCCATATTATACCATAGGAAATGCTGCAGCATATTTACCATGAAAAAAACCCTTGAAAGAATCAGTAAAATGTCTGTGGAAAAATGTATTCCAGAAGACATACGAAAACCCTCTCGGCAAAGTCCACACACATCACGAGTATATGGAGCCAAATGTATATTTTGTGATAAGTGCAATAAGTATTTGAAAGGGCAAAAGACAAAAGATGTTCTGACTAAATGCAGAGAGTTAAGAGCTGATGACACACTCAGGAGAGCGGCTGACAGGAAAGGTGATGCTAGCCATAGTGAGCCGTGAACTAGTTGCCGCTGACGGTCATTATCACAGATCCTGCTACAGGCTGTACACAAAAGACCTGTACAAAGACACTGTGGACCAAGAATCAGCTTCTCAATTAGTGGAAAGAATGGCACTCCAAAAAGTTTTCATATACATCTGGGAAGACCTGATGGAACATCTCAGAGTGATACCATTTAAAGACCTGATCACTATGCTAGTGACAGAAATTACCACTATGGTGACAGATACAAATGAATGTGGTGTAACACGAGTCATACTCAATACAAAGCGATACCTACGTCGCAAGGTTTAAGCAGAATTTGGGGAATCTGTACATATCATAGCCCATGGCCCCAAAAACCTGTTGTTATACCCTAACACATTGACAATGAATGAACTTGTAAAGGTTTACCAAGACCACAAATATGAACTGAAGGTATACAAATTGCACGATGACAAAGACATCTGACACAGCACTGAAGATTAGGCATGATACTCGTAACCAAAACATCACTCAAACATGGCCACCACATGTGTCAGATCTGGAGAAGATGAACAGTGCTCCAACATCTCTTGTAATGTTTCTCCAGACACTCCTAACAGGTACATATATTGTAGGAAACAACCCATCTAAGAGGGTGCAAAGGCTCACGGCTTCATTCAGCCAAGACCTGGTTTATGCAGTCACCTGTGGCAAAGTCAAGCCTACTAAACACATTGTGTTACCCTTTGCTGTCAAGTCACTCACTGGAAATGTCGAACTAATACATATACTGAACAGACTTGGCCATGGTGTTTCCTATACCCAGGTAGAGGAAATTGACACAGCTCTTTGTCTTCAGAAGCAAGCAGCAAGTGGAGATACTGTTCCACTGCCACAAAACATCAAGCCTGGTCTGTTCACAACATTGGCGTGGGACAATATTGACAGACCGGAGGAAACTCTCAGTGGTGAAGGGACATCACACCGAGTGATTGGAATTGCTGTGGAAGCAAAGTCTATTGCTGATCATCCTGCTGAAGCCAGACCTTTGCCTTGCATCCCAAAAACCAAGAAGAGAAGCATTGGCACAGTAGAGATGCGGCTTCCCATTTACAATGCAGGAAAGCGTGCCAATCCTCCAGCTGTACATACAGTTGATGCTGATCATGCCGCTATCTTACAGGATGCTGCGGACAGAAATCACAGGTTTTCATCCCTGATTAGAAGAGAATCATCCTGAAGATCTCATTCACTTGGCAGAAACTCTGCAAGCAATCAAGAACATGTGTGATGAAGTATCACAGTCCAGATTTGAGAACACCCTTGAGCAAGATTCATGTGCGCTTATTCTGACACGTTTCAATGAGTTCCTCAAGTACCTTCGAGAAGACAATGGCCCCCTCTCAGCCTTCCGGATGTCTTATGTGGACATGGTTGAGATTATGCTGAGTCTTATTCGAGCATCAAGGGAGGGAAAGTGGATGATGCATCTTGCAGCAATCAGGGCCATCATTCCATGGTGCTTTGCCTATGATAAACTGAACTATGCCAGATATCTACCATTCTACTATGCTCAAATGTCTTGCCTGGAGGTTGATTATCCCGGTGTTCATGCATACTTTGTAGAGGGTGGTTTTTCTGTCCAGCTGGGAAGGAACAATCCCTTTGGAAAAATTCCAGTAGACCAGACGATTGAAGAGACTGTAAACAAGGATACTCTGACTGCAGGAGGGACCAAAGGTTTCAGCTTAAAAGCTGGAGCAGTGACCAGATACTATCTCACTTCAGAAAACAGAAGTCAGTATCTAAGGCAACTCAGGAACATGACAGGCAATGATCCTACAGAAAGTGTAAATCATCACGATCTACAGAAGACAAGGATAGAGAAGGACCGGGCAGATGTTAATGCCTTTGTAGAACTTATGGAGAAAAGCTGGGTAAACCCTCTAGGTGCAGATCAATCTGATATAATCAGTCTTTCCACAGGAATCACTGTATCATCCGACATACCCCGTGATCTGCTGCAAGCTCACCAGACTGGAGAGGAAGCATATCAAAAGTTCAGAAGTGAGCGTTTGGAAAAAGGTTCACCAACAGCCAAGTTCCATGACACAATAAAAAAACAGAACCTGAAGACATTTGCAAGCATCACTAAAAGTAGAGGAAAGCCGGCAAAAAACAAGGAGCTGGTCTTGAAAGCAGATAGAAATCTCTTTGGACATATGATCATTGTTTCACAAAGTAGAGATCTTCACATTAAAGAAGTCCTGGCTCATCCTCTTGGTCCATTACCTTGGGCACTTTCAAATCCAGATGGCTCACTGCGGAAAACTGACAAGGCTGCTCTTGCAAGAGAGTTGGAGAAATCAGGATCAGCAGTAGAAGAAATTGGAGAACATTCTGCATGCATCATTGATGGAATGAGCCCTGTTCAGAAAATGAAAGGTGATGGCAAAACCTTTGGAAAGATTGCTGGATCTGTGCTGAACCTAGTGCTGCATGGAGGACGACACAGTAAGCGGATAGATGTGGTGTTTGAGGTATACAGGAAAACATCGATCAAGAATGCTGAGAGATGCAATTGTGGTTCAGCAAGTAGCACTCAATGGAAAAACATTGCCCCGGGACACAAGGTTGTGCAGTGGAGAAAACTCTTAAGTAATCCAGACAGCAAAACAGCACTGATAACGTTCATTGTGGACCAGTGGAAACAACCAGAGAACCTTCAAAGGCTTAAGGAGGACAAGCAGCTATTTGCAACCTGTGGAGAGACATGCTATTGTCTCAGCAAAACAGACTGGAATGTTGTTGAAGATCTGAAATCTTCCCATGAGGAGGCGGATACCCGCATGCTCTTACATGCAAATCATGCCAGTAAGAATGGCTATCAAACCACAGTTATTGTGAGCGAGGATACAGATGTCATGATCCTTTGTCTTGGATACTGTAAGAAGATAAACTGCCCCCTGTATCTGAAGTGTGGCACTTAGAATCGGACAAGGTACATCAACATCAGCAACCTTGCTCAGCTCCTTGGGGATGACCTATGTGATGCTCTTGTAGGTGTAAATGCCTTGACAGGTTGTGATAGTGTAAGTGCATTTGCAGGACGTGGTAAACTTTGTGCTTTCAAACTGATCAAAGGAAACAGGACATTGCAAGAGTCCTTCAAAACCCTGGGAACATCCTGGGACGTATCAGACGAATTGTACAGCAATATGGAATCATTTCTCTGCAGGTTGTATGCACCATCATCTAGCATATGTGATGTCAATGATCTGTGTTACTTGCTGTTCTGCAGCAAAAGGGGTGAAGTGGAGTCTAGTGTACTTCCTCCTTGCAAGGACTGTTTACAGATGCATATCCAGCGTGCCAATTACCAGGCAGCAGTGTGGAGGCGCTGCCTGGAAGGACAACCAGACATACCAGAGCCAAAAGGACATGGATGGACAACTGATGACCAAGGTATACTTATAATAATTCACTACATACATGTTCATCATGCCATAATGCTAAAATAATACGTATAGGTAATTTCTCAACATTCAACTTCCTCGCTGAAATGGATTAGAAATATGTTCCACTTATTCTTACAGGTATGCTGATGTTAGAATGGATGCGAGGACCCCCAGCACCACTGGCTGTCCTGGAACTTATGGCCTGCAAGTGTGTACGGACCTGCAAGCTTCCTGACTGCTCCTGCCTTGCCCACAGACTGAAGTGTACAGAAATGTGCAAGCTACAAACCTGCACCAATCAGAGAGAGGAGGAGGAGGACGTAGAGGTTGATGTGAAACTGGTCGACTATGATGATGATGATGATGATGATGAAGATGAGGTGTATCAAATGTATAGCTCTTATTTTTTTCTTATTTCCTTCTTTGAATCACGAATGGTGTCATTGAAAGGTGATAGCTATGACTAAGTTACTCCTTGGGAAGAATTATCCTATTGAAATATGTTGGTCCAAATAATGGAGGTGAATGGGCCTGAGCTGGTGACTTGTAATTTAAGGCTCAAAATCACCTCTCACAAATAAAAAGTATGGGTATATTATACATTTTCTGAATTCTTGGACTCTCTTCTGTATTGCAGTTGTTGAGTTTTGTGCCCCTGAGGTCTCTTGATGCCACAGGGCTAAAAGAAAGAATATAGTTTAGGTGAAGATTGTGGGAAAATGTGTGTCATTTATGGTTTAAAGGGGTCAAATGACCTCTGTGTTTGTCATACAAATACAACTTTGGGCTTAAATGAAAGCCTAAAAGGTCCCCTTTATAATGATACCAAACACTATATTATTAAACATTGGCAAATGTCCTTACATGAGCTTTAACCAGATATACACTAGTGTCGAAAAACTGAATTTATGATTAGGGGTTATTAACTTCATGAGCTGATAACTGTGACTCAACTACCACTTAGGAAGGGCTATCATACCAAAATATCATCTAGAGACATGTATCTTTTCAAAAATCACAATAAAGTATTGCCACCCTGAGATGGACGAAATAGGACTAATAGCAGTTGCTGCAGTGCACGTCATACTTGTAAATGTGTCTAAACATAGTTGGCATGTAGAGGCTGTATCTACATCGCCATCTGCTGGTGGAAAACAGACCATACAATATGGGCAAATTGACATTTACAAATTTCCCATTTCATAGAAACAACCATGCAGCAGGATTATGCAGCTAACATGGTTGACACTGAGACTTATATGCTTTAATTTCTTTTTGGCAATATTTCTTTTTTATCTTCAATATACAGGGATATTCAAATAGAGATGAAAACAGGGATGGTGAGTATAAAAAGGTAAACAAGGTAGTAAACAAAACAAGCTTAATTAGTATAAATAATACCACTATATGTATGAATGTGATTATTACTCATTCTTGCATCAATAAACCGTGGAGCTTGTAATTTGCAAATTAGCTATTAATGAGGCAGAATTAAACTAGATTTATCAAGTGCACATATTAGAAGGCTAGAGATGTGTCTATTACGTACATCTATTGGGTGTGTATGCATACATGTGCATATGTGCACTGACTGTACCTGCAATATGGCCACTTCATTTCTCAGCTGACTCTCCTGCTTGGTGGGGAAGCGTAGTTTGTCAATAACTTTGACTGCTACATCTCGCCCTGTCTTCCGGTGTTTTCCTGATGGAGAGGGGGCGAGAGTGAAAGGTGAGGGAGAGGAAAGAGGGCCTAAGTCAAACTACTTAAAGCTCAAACAATATCACAATATGGCATACCTCCATACACCACTCCAAACTGCCCGGATCCAAGGACCTCATCAGCAAAGATTTGATACACCATACCAATATCCTTTTGACATAAAAACAAACATCATCACCGTCATGGTGATTAATGGCGTCCACATATGATAAAGTAAATATATGTTTTTTACAATTCAGGTAAAACAAAAAGCTTAAAAAAATAGATTAAACTCTCACCACATTCTCTTGTATTTGACTGTTGGATACAGAAATGCTGACTGACGCTTGTCCTGAAAATTCATTAAAGACTTTAATATGCAGGTTATATTACAGTGATTTCTACAAAGCTGTTTTCAATGCTTTTTGCTACATAGTTCCACTTCACTGCTTTTCAGACTATACAGCACTTCTTAAGCTGTTGTGACCTTTCAACTTAAGTACCATACTATATAAAGCAATGATTTGTATCAAAGTCCAAATATCAAGCTAAAGAAAAGCTCTTTTAAATGGAAATCAAAATGACTACAACTTATGTCTTCTACCAACTCACTGTGAGGTGTGTTTCCTTCAGCTGGGGGTGCGTCCTGGAAAATGACTGGCATGAGGGCCTGGCGAATGGCACTCTCCCATGCTTTGGCCACTTCGCGCCCCACACCGCTATTGGGTGCCACATTGCTGGGGGAAGGGGGAGTTGGGGGATGACCTTGGGTGTTGCTGATGGACAAAGGAGGGAGGGTGTTGGGGTCCTCCCCAACAAAGTAGCGCATAGTGCCTGTGACAAGTTCAAAGCAATGAGGACTGGTTCCTTGTGGGACCAGTGTGAAGTCGCCAGCAGGACGTACCTCGAGAATCTCAGATAGAGGGATCTCCTATTAGAGGAAAGACAGAAGGCAAAGAAATAACAGTTATTGTGGGCCTCTATCACATACTGTAAATTAAATATCACCTGCCATATCCCATGATGTTCAATAGTTATACCATATATTATCTCCCCCTCTCTTAGTGTTGTTTCATAGTGACGTGTACTGGACAACAGTAAAGGCTGCAAGTGGTATGCCTCTTACCTTGTAGTACTTGCTGGAAGTGTTGTTCTGGAAAAGGATGATGCACTTACAGTCCAGTCGCCAGTAATGCCTTTTTCTCTGTGAGGGGTAGGTGTAGATGGGTGGGAAAGGGGTGAGAACAAGGGTGAGGCATGGGCAGGAGTCGGGGTTGCATAGTTCAGGGCTTTGATATGGACTCATTTCACTGAAGTGTAGATGAGGTTCAAGAGAAGAATAGCCAAGTGAGATGGAAGAGTGCAGGCTGTAAATTGAGAGTGGAATCAACAGGAAGGGGAAAGAGAGGGGGAGAGAAGGTGTTGGTGAGACAAGCCTAGAAAGAAAGAAAAAAGCAAGAATAGTAGTCCATGATGGCAGAAAAGATCCCCTTGGAATGAGAACCAGTACAACTAAACAGGACACTTGTCTTAGATATAATGCCCATTTTACCAGACAGTAGTGATGCATGGTTCGACCTTCAACCCGTGAGTCCTGCGGGCTGAACCCCGGGTCGAGCGGGTTCAGGTAAGCTTACCAGAAAATATCATGGGTTTGGGCAGACAAGTCAAAGAGTGACAAAGAAGCATTCAGGGTAAGTTCAACGAAAGTGGAATCAGTTCATCTGGACACAACGTTTATTGGCAGATAAGTTTCTTCACTCATCTAAGTGACATCTTCAGCCTAAAGTGATTACAGGTATCCTCACCCTTATAAACAATACAGTTGCATAACGACTGAAACCAATGACCACTTTCATATGCGTGTTTTAGAGTTTGAAAGCAACTGAGATGTGGTGTTTGGAAAATACTCGTCTCAATTTGTCTGACACTCCCGCCACATATGGAATCACCACTGATTTATAATTAGGCAGCTGTTGTCTTTCTCCTCTCATCGATCGGCTGGCGCACTGTTTAGGCATCTTCCTGGCTTTGACAAACACCCAGTTAGGATAACCACACTTTTCCAGGGCCTGATTAATATAGGATTTCTCCCCTTCCCCGGCTGCTGTGTCGATAGGGACGTTGTCAGCTCGGTGGTACAGCATCATGATGACTCCTAGTTTGTGCTCCAGTGGATGACGAGAGTATCTCATATCTGTGGATAAACACTGTATCCAGATGAACTGATTCAACCTTCTTTGATTTTCTTACCTGGAGTATTAAGCATGCATAAAGACTCTTTCAATGTTGTATTCTAAATTGTGTATATACAAAATCCATTGCACATCTGTCCATCTTGAGAGACCCCCCCCCCCCCTGTTGCACTCCCTGAGGTTTCTTCCTATTTTTTCTCCCTGTTAAAGGGTTTTTTTAGGGAGTTGTTCCTTATCTGATGTGAGGGTCTAAAGACAGGATGTTGTGTTGCTATAAAGCCCACTGAGGCAATTTTGTAATTTGTGATAATGGGCTATACAAATAAAATTGACTTGACTTAACCCAAATATGCACAACTGAGTGGAAGGACACCATTCTTAGGAGGTTCAGCACCAACATTCGCATCCTGCAACTCTTCTAAAGGTAAGCCATGTGTTTAATTCACTTTATGATGACAGCCTTGGCTTTCATAATTATTATGCAAAGTGTTGAATGATTTTTGGGTCTGTCTAAATTTATTTGGTAAGCGTGAAGTATGTAGTCTATTTCAAATGATGTCCTAATGACATGCACAGTGTATTGAGTATGTGTGTGTGTGTGTGTGTGTGCCCTTGCCATCGGAACCATCTCCTCTACAATCAAGTCATGTGGCGTTGGGAGAAGCGCACCCCCCATGCCACTTTAAAAACCATCTTTGCGCAGGTATCTTCTGCTATCTGAGTCCCCGACCTCACAAAGTCTGGTGGCGATGGAGTATCCAATGACGGGAGCAGGTCTGAATGAGCTGGGAGCTCTTAGTTGGAACTCTGCACGCCAGCGGCACAGGGCAACGGTCGTTAGCAGCTGGGATTGAGTGGCAGCTGTTTCCGGCAGACCCCTGTGCGTCTGAGCAGGCCTATTTAGGGACCGCACTGCTCACCCCTTTCAGGGAACGGCCTAGAAAAGGTGGCCCAAAAATTGCCCACTCAACACTGCGCCTGGGCAAGAAACCGCACCTGCCGGGCCATTCCACTATGCGGTCGAAAAACAAACATTATACCACTAAGATTTGCAGCATGGAACATAAGAACACTCCTGGACGTCAGCCATGGTACGGACAGACCTCAACGCAGAACAGCACTTATTGCTAGCTAGCTGAGGCGCTATTGTGTGGATGTGGCGGCACTCAGTGAGACCAGGCTCCTTGAAGAGGGCTCGCTCAATGAAGTAAGAGAGGGCTATACCTTCTTTTGGAAAGGATACCCCCTAGGAGGTCAACACATCCATGGAGTTGGTTTTGCAATTAAGAACAGCCTCTTACCCAAACTCGAAGAAACACCAGTGGGCATTAATGAGCGGCTTATGACTCTCCGTATACCCCTTGCAAAATGTCGATACATCACCTTGATAAGTGCCTATGCTCCAACTTTACCATCTCATGATGAAGAGAAAGATCGCTTCTACCAGGCACTCGATGATGTACTCATCAACATCCCAAGGAGCGACAAAGTCATTTTGCTTGGTGATTTTAATGCCCGAGTTGGGAAGAATATGCAAAATTGGAATGGAGTGATTGGCGCCCACGGCATTGGAAAAGTCAACCCCAATGGCATAAGACTTCTTAGTCTGTGCTCGGAACATGACCTCACCATCACAAACACCATTTTCCAACAAAAGAATAAATACAAGGCATCCTGGATGCATCCCAGATCCAAACACTGGCACCTGCTTGATTATGCTATCGTGAGGCGGGTTGATCTTAAAGACGTGCTCCTTACAAGAGCTATGCGAGGAGCAGACTGCTGGACAGACCACCGTATGATCCTGACAAAAGTCAGAGTACATGTCCGACCCTTGAGACGCCAATCTGGGCCAAAAAAGAAACCACTCCACTGCGCCAGACTATCCAACAGCGACACCCGAAACACCTTCCGCCGTTCTCTAGCCGACAACTTAGTTGACATTGAACAGCTGATCAACTCAGAGTCTGGGATGGATGAAAAGTGGACCTCTCTGAGCACCACCCTCTTTGACAATGCAGCCCAATCCATTGGCTTCAAAACCAAGAAACATCAGGACTGGTTTGATGACAATGCCGGAACGATCTCCACCCTCCTGGACAACATGCATAAGGCACACAGAGCTGCCCTCAGCAACCCACTATCCCAACCTCTCAAGAAAAAATGGCAAGACCTCCGCTCTGAGGCCCAAGCAACTCTGCGGAAACTGCAAAATGAGTGGTGGATTTTGAAAGCCAACGAAATCCAGGCTCATGCAGACAGGAACGACATGCATGGTTTCTATGATGCAGTTAAGGCCATCTATGGCCCCAGAAACTGCTCCCTGACACCCGTTAGGTCTGCTGATGGAACAACTCTCATCAAGGATCAGGCCCTGTTAGTGGAGCGGTGGGCCGAGCATTTTAACACCCTGCTCAACCAGCCCACCCCAGTGGACTCAACTGTACTGGCAGAACTCCCTCAACAGCCTACCTTGCAAGACCTAGACCTCCCACCATCTTTTAAAGAAATCCTACATGCAGTCAAGACCCTAAAAAACAACAAAACCCATGGACCTGATAATATTCCAGCTGAAATCCTCAAGGAAGGAGGCTACCTCTGTACGAGGACACTGTATCTCTATATCCTTGAGGTGTGGAGTCGCGAGTGTGTCCCCCAACAGTGGAAAGATGCCAACATTGTGGCCATTTATAAAAACAAAGGAGACAAATCCATCTGCTCCAACAGTAGGGGTATTTCACTGCTGGCCATTGCAGGAAAGGTTCTAGCCAAGATCATGCTCCGCAGACTAACACTCGCAATAGCCGAACAGGTCATACCAGAGTCACAATGCGGCTTCCGAAAGGATAGAGGGACCATTGACATGATCTTTGTGACACGCCAGCTCCAGGAGAAATGCAGAGAACAGCACAAGGATTTATACATAGCATTCATAGACCTCTCAAAGGCATTTGATACAGTTAACCGGGCCCTGCTGTGGCAAGTCCTGAAGAAATTTGGACGTCCACCCAAGTTTCTTACCATTCTTGGACAGTTTCACTCAGGAATGATGGCCCGAATGGTAGTGGGGAACCGCAGTTCTGAGCCCTTTGGTGTGCAGACTGGAGTCAGACAAGGCTGTGTGCTAGCCCCAGTTCTGTTCAATATCTTCTTAGTCTCTGTTACAACACTGCTACGAAGGAGGCTGGAGAAGCAGGCTGGAGTCACCATTGACTTCAGGCTTGATGGTAACCTATTTAACATCAGGAGGTTTCAGGCAACCACCAAGTTGACCTCTGAGACCATTATTGAGCTACAGTATGCCGACGATTGTGCCCTGGTAGCTCACACACCAGAAGCTCTACAAAACACTCTGTCGGCAGTTGTAACTGCATACAGGAGAATGGGACTGATTATTAACACCCAAAAGACAGAGGTAATCTGTCAGTTGACTGCCGGCCTCCCAAACCACCCAACAACCTTCACAGCAGAAGGGCAACAACTGGCCACTGTTCCTGCCTTCAAATATCTGGGAAGTATGCTATCCGACACCTGCAAAATAGACGATGAGATTCAGCACCGCCTCAAACAAGCCTCAACATCTTTTGGCCGTCTAAGGAGAAGGGTTTTCCAAAACAGCAACCTCAATCTCCACACTAAAGTGCTTGTTTACAGAGCAGTGTGCATCTCCACACTACTCTATGGATGTGAGGCATGGACCATCTACAGCCACCATCTCAGAAGCCTGGAGGCCTTCCATGTAAAATGTCTCCAGAGGATCCTTGGCATTACTTGGGAGGACAGAGTGCCACACACAGAGGTGTTGGAGCGGGCAGGCAGCTGCAGCGTGGAGTCTACCCTAAAACACCATCAACTCAGGTGGCTTGGGCATGTTATTCGCATGCCCAGCCAACGACTCCCACGTAAAGTCCTGTACGGCCAACTACACCTTGGTCAACGCACTGCTGGTGGGCAGAAGAAGCGGTTCAAAGACCAAATGAAGACCACACTAAAAAGATGTCAGATCAACCCCTCTTCTTTGGAGGAACTTGCTTTCTGCCGCACAACCTGGCGCTCTCACATCTCAGAGGGAGTGAAGTACATGGAAAACCAGCGCACACAACACCGTGTAGCAAAGCGTGCAAAGAGGCATGCTCGCAAAGCTACCACTACCCCCTCCAGCACCACTTTTACATGCCCGGTCTGCAACCGCAACTGTGCATCCAGGATCGGACTATTCAGCCACCAAAGGACCCACAAATAGAAGAAGATGGTCATCATCGGGCACGATGGACAACCAGCAAGCAAGTGTGTGTGTGTGAGTGAGTGAGAGACAGACAGACAGACAGACAGATGGAGAGAGAGAGAGAGAGAGAGAGAGAGAGAGAAAGAGACGAGGCTTGCATGTAGACTATATTTTGTGCAGTGTGTGTGTGTGTGTGTGCGTGCGTGCGAGAGAGACTTTGCAGCATGCTTTGAAATTGGAACTGGGTTGATCTGTTGGTTGCTGACAGCAAACTCATATTATCAAGCGTTTACATCATAGATTGAGTTCTCGAATGGCAGTTTATGCCCCCCCCCACGATACCTTAATGCCCCCCCGATTAGATTTGTTCTGATGCCAACTCTGTTTTTATTTAGTAGCCTAGACCCAGACACTGTTAGGCTACGATACAATAGGCTATGCCTTGCAATCAGTGTATTTATGCTTGTCAAACAGCCCAAACATGAAATGGTGCCACACAGATCACTTTGCTATAGCATATGCTAAATTTGGTAGTTTGTGGGTCGGGTCAGGTTCAGGTGGTTAATTAATGCATATTTTAGCGGGTTGGGCAGTGCGGATTTGTTCTCATAATGGGTCGGGTGGGTGCAGGTATTAAAAAACCCTGACCCGTGCATCACTACCACACAGACAGTTGTACACAGTTACATATGCATGCCTGCACACAACACACACATAGACAAACTTACACACATATAGAAACAAGCACATATATACAAGGTGAAAGGAGAGAACATAGTGCAAAGAAGCAGAAAGCAAATGATCAGGGTCACAGCTTGCCATGTAAAAGAAAGAGCTTGATAAGAGGACAAAGGGCATGGTGGAGAAACAGAACAGACTGTCCTCTATATCTCTGTGCCAATGGCAAAAAAGCAGAGCAAACCAGGTCTGGTGAAGTATAGAAAAGTGAATTAGGGTGATATAAAACCAAGCAATCCCTGCATCTGGGATAAATGTCTGCATTTTCAGCCCCCAGGCAGTTCTAGGAATAAATCCTAATAGAATCTTATTACTTGGGGGCATTCATAGTTAGATAAGTTAAAAGAAATTAGGTGAGAATTCTCGACAGTTTTGTTTCTGTTTTTACCAGTGTGTCCTTATTGCTGTAGTGAACCATCCATCCTTCCTTGATGGCTGTGCTGGAGCGACGGGTAGTCTGCCTCACCGACTGCACCACCCTCATTAACGGGATGTAAACACTTAGGAGAGCACGAGAGAGAGCAGGAGAGAAAGAGAGAGAGAGAGAGATTGTCAGGGTGAGGTGTGGGTGACAATGTAAACTGCAAATTGTAAACCTTTAATCACATATGAAAATGTACATATGCACGTGTAAAGGTTTTTCAAATTGTGCGTGTCTCACCTCTGGTCCCCGCTGGCTCCATCTTGGTTGCTGTCAGGAGAAAATGACCCAGGGATGCTGCAGGCTTCATCTGAGTCATCAATAGAAGACTTGTCTGAGGCATCATACTCACTGCTGTAGTCCATGGGTACCTCAGGGTCAACACTGGGACTCAGCATGTCTATGGCAAGGAGAAGAGAATACGAAAAAATGGGGGTATTAATCACAACCAAATTTAAAACAACTGTGTGCTTGAAATTGCTCTATGGTTTCCATAAGAGTTTGCACCACTTGCTACTGCTGGGACTTCTACCATAGCTATTTTTGCTTGGCTTCAGCCAGGAGGAATAACAGAAAGGGTATTAGATTGCATGCACTAACAGTGGGGTCTATAAGTACAGATGACACTTACCACTGTTACTTCTGTTGTCTGAGAAGATAAAACATTGCAAGCTCCCATAAGTTTCAGACTTACAAATAACGAGTTATATTAATGAGAACCTACTACTGACAAAAGAAACATGCACAATGAAAAAGTGATACTTCTGTCAAAACATGCAGGGTTAACAGGGTCATGCACACACTGAAATGACAGGCCCTGTCTGCTCCTACCTCCGATGGTTTCGCCAAGGCAGTCGTTGGGAACCTTGTAAGCACACCGTTTGTGGCAGTTGAACTTGCAGTCTGTAAAGAATTAACTTCAGTTTACTGATATAGGTAATTTAACTAATTTAGCTACAATATGGCGTTATATTCGGGATTGTGTATATAGAATTGATTTGCACATTAATGTTTTTGCATGTCTCCCCTTTTCCCTCTCTCACTATATGATAAAGCCAAACTTTGGTACACGTTCTCACCTTTACACTGTAGGCCCTGTCTGAAGAGTCCTCGGAGAAGTCTCTTGCAGTACTGGCACACCGTGGGTCGTGTGTAGGAGTGGACAGCAAATGTATGGGGCACCTTTACCTTGCTCATCAGGATCTTGTCCAGATGAACTGGTCGGCCTGTGTAAAACCGCCGGGCCTCACTTGGTGTCCGTGGCTAGCAAGGTACAGAGAAAACAGAAATACAAGCCGCTACTTTTTAAACCTTTATTTCGACTGCATAAAGCCCCAACTACTTCTCATTCAAGTAGTTGTACCTATACACCGAGGCAGTCTACTCATCAATGGTCTTCTGTTGGCCAGATATACTAGAGAAGTTGGGGTATTGGTTAGCAATTTTGAGGCAGAAAACAGTACAGCTCAACCAATCCTTCACCAAAACACGGGCTGATACTGCCCCAAAAATTATGACTGAGTTGAGCTAGCAGAATTACATGGAACATTTTCATTATTGTTATTTTAAAACTCAATCTAAAATTAAAAGTGGGTGCTGGTGTGAAGTGTAGATGAGCCATATTAATACGGTGCACAACTTTTAATAGCCCTGTTAAATATAATGGCCCATTAACCACAGGTTTGTGAAACTGGATCAAAATTTAGCGTTAATGAATATACCAGTACCATTTGTGTGTGTGAGCGCACAAGGCTGGCGTCCTCTGCACTGGTGGACGATGTGCCTACACTGCTCAGGGACTCAGTGGTGGAGAGTCGGAGGGACTGGCTGCTGGTCAGGGACGTGGTGGACAGACGCCGTTTACGAGCTCCACTACAGTTGTTTGGGATACTGAATGCACAGCGTTTGTGATAGTTCAGTCCACAACCTGTAGAGGGAGGCAGAAGGTATGGCAACAAACAGGGAAAGGGAATCAGGACAACTCAAAAACAGTGATATTATTGATTTTGTTTCTCGCTGCCTTTCTCACCATCACATTTGAGCCCTTGTCTAACCAGTCCAAAAAGCATTTCTCCACAGTGGTCACAAAAGGCTGGAGCACGGTAAGAGTGCACGTTTAGTGCATGTGGCCGGATCTGGAAATCTTCAAATGTGGCTGCAGCTGCAAAACAGATAACAGTGGCAGAGCATTTTCAGAGGAGTTATCAACAAGTTTCAGCCTTTCAACTGTGTGTAAAAAGGAGTAAAAAACATTAAAGGAGAACCTAACTGAAAAGAGCAAAAGGAGTACTTTCAGAAAACAAGATAAGAATAACAAGAAGAGGTATTTTTCTAGTCACATATTGATGATATGAAAACTGGATGGAGCCTTGGAAAAAAAGAAAGGACAGAAAAAGGGCTAGAAGAGGTCTTAGATGGTAGCATGAAATTTAAGAGGCCTTTCTGTGGATTAGAGAATGACAGTCGAGACAAGAGCAGGAGCATGAAAAGTGGAAGAATGGGACTAATTGCATAGAAGAGGAAAGCTGTTTAAGACTTTGATAGGGCGTTCTTATGCTATTCTGACCACATATTCTCCATGTGACATTTACTCTGGAAGCCTATAATTCCTAATGTCTTTCAAAGACGAAAGAGGGTCAAAAGAAAGATTAGAGTGAAATTCTAAATAAATTTGTGACAGAAAAGAGCCAGAGGAGAGGAGAGGAGAGAGCTGACTCCTACCAGAGAGTACCACCTCTACCAGATCTCCCTCCTGGATGTCACTGGCAGCTTTTACCAGCTGGAGGATGTTGTTGGATGTTGTGTCATGTTTGAACAGTAAGATCTTGTCATAAATACCATAGAAGCCACACTCTGGGAACTGGAACATACAAAGAGAAGAAGATTGAAGGGTGGGTTAGAAACAGGAAGTCTGGGAAAAGATCTCAGACACACAGAAGATTTTTGTCTCTCTCACACATGCGCACATACGCATGCACGCACACACGCACACACACACACACACAGGTCAAATTGCTCACTTTGTTTTTTCAGTCGGAGGCATACACCTCTACTAATAAAACTTTCAGTTTAAGGTTATCTAGTAACAATTAAAAGCTCAACATGTAAAACTGCGTTATCATTTTCTCAGTAGTGCTCGGTTAGTGTTCTTTAGCTGCATCTATTCTGCCTGCCAGGTTTTCTAATCATTTCTAAAAGTCTACTGGGTTTCTGCTGATCATGAAAAAATTAAGGCTGTCCTGAATACCAGATTTTTATTTTTTTTTGGGGCTCCAGAGCTTCGGTAGTGATCAATAGCGAATATTCTGCGTATCAGTGAAAGGGGGGGGGGGTTGCACACGACTTGGGAAGGACTCAGTCAGACATGTCTCCGTTCTCGGCCGAGATGGACAGTATACACGTGTTTTTCAGTTTAATTAAAGGCATTAATTGCTAAGGTGTGGCAGTGCAGGAATGAGGAGGTGGAGAGACCAAGTCAAGTTAATTCCGGTTACTCGCCACACAAAACAACACCGATACAGCACAATCTCTCATAGCAACAAGCTAATGGCTAGGCTTTCAAAAACATTGTTCCACCTCGTGGGAAACTCTAAACCATGCCTACGTCGTAACTCTGAACATCTTCCTTAAAGGAGCAGCAGCCCCTGGTGAATCTATCCTCCATAGTGTATCACCACACAGGCCCTCCCAGAATTCACCATCACGAAAAAATGCAAAACAGTAATGTAACACAACAGTACTCAATGAAACACAAACAGCCAACAGGCGAACAGTCAACATCTTGGGGGCGGACCAGGCGGCCAAAACGGCTGTGCTGAAAGGGTATGGGGGCAGGAGCCCTGGCAGGGGCCGAGGCTGGGCTGGGGGCCTGAGAAGGAGGGCGTCCACACCATGGGGGCAGGGCCAGTTCGACCGGCCCACCCAGGTCCAAATGGGCAGGCTTGAAACGGTCCACAGAGACCTGCTCTTGCTTGCACCCCATGTCCACCACAACGTTCTTAGGCCCCGCTTCCAGGACGCGGAAGGGCCCATCGTAGGGGGGCTGCAGGGGGGTACGGTGGCTGTCATGGCGGATGAAGACGTACCTGGCCGACAGCAGATTCTTGGGGACGTAGGACTGAAGGAGGAAGTGGTGAGATGTAGGGAATGAGCGAAAGCATTGGCACCGTCCCGGGCCACAGCCCGATGAGAAGCTGTAGACCAGGGGGCCACGGCGTCCGGGAGAAACTCCCCCAGGACACGCAACAGCTGGCTGCAAACCAGCTCGGCAGACAAGGACTGGAGGTCTTCCTTGGGGGCGGAGCGAAAGCCGAGCATGACCCATGGGAGGCGGTCGACCCAGTTGATGTCTGTGAGGCTGGCACAAAGAGCGGCCTTCATAGACAAATGAAACTGCTCACAAAGTCCGTTGCCCTGCGGGTTGTACACCGTGGTGTGGTGGAGCCTCACCCCCAGCCCCTCCACGACTGCAGTCCAGAGCTCGGACATGAACTGCGGGCCCCTGTCAGAAGTGAGGTCAGCCGGCATGCCAAAACGGGCCACCCAGGACCCAATGAACGCCCGGGCCACCTCAGTAGATGTGGTCGATGACAGGGGAACAGCTTCCGGCCACCTGGTGGTCCTGTCCACCATGGTGAGAAGGTAAATGAACCCATGGGAGGGGGGCAGGGGGCCCACCAGGTCCACATTCACATGGTCGAAAAGCCTCTCAGGCACCAGGAATGGCACCAAGGGGGCTTTGATATGACAGTGTACCTTGGAAGGCTGGCACGTCATGCAAGAGTCAGCCCAGGTCTTGATGTTCTTCCTGAGGTCGGGCCAGACAAACTTGGCCCCCACCAGATTAGTGGACGCCTTCACACCCGGGCGGGAAAGGCAATGGATAACATCAAAAACACGGCGCCGCCAGCCGGTGGGCACCATGGGGCAGGGCTGGCCCGTGGAAACGTCGCAGAGAAGCGTAGCATGGCACTGTCAAACACCACATCCTCCACCGCAGTCCCGTAGCGGCCAGCCGATAGGCCTGGATATCCACATCAGCGGCTTGGTCTGCAGCCATGGCAGCGTAATCGAGTCCCAAGTGAAAGGACCCTGCCACTGCCCGGGGGAGGCAGTCGGCGACCAAGTTGTCCTTGCCAGCCACGTGCCGGATGTCCGTGGTAAACTCCGAGATGGCAGCGAGCTGACGCTGTTGGCGCCCGGACCACGGCTTGGAGGTCTTGGCCATGGCAAATGTCAGCGGCTTGTGGTCGACGAAGGCGGTGAAACGGCAGCCTTCCAACAGGAACCTGAAGTGTCGGGTGGCGAGGAATAGACCCAGGAGCTCCTGGTCGAAAGTGCTGTACTTCCTCTTGTTCTCGTTAAGCTGTTTGCTAAAGAAGGCAAGTGGCTGCCAGGCACCGCCCACCCACTGCTCGCTCACACACCGCCCTGACCGCATGGTCAGAGGCGTTGGTCATGAGGGCAATCGGGGCGGTGGAGGATGGGTGTGCCAGCAAAGCAGCGTTGGCCAGCGCAGCCTTGGTGTCGTCGAAAGCTTCGTCCATCCCCGCGGACTAGTCTACCTCGCCCTTGGCTTCTTTGCCCCGCAGGGCCTCGTACAAGGGCCGCATGTGGTGAGCTGCGTGGGGAATGAACCTGTTATAAAAGTTCACCATGCCACGGAACTCCTGCAGGAACTTCCCGGTGCGGGGGATGGGAAACTGGCGATGGCGTCCACTCTGGCGGGAAGCGGAAAGGCTCCCTGCGGGGAGACGCGGTGGCCGAGAAAGTCGATGGACGACAGGCTGAACTGGCACTTGGCTGGGTTGACTGTGAGTCCATGCGCACTGAGCCGCTCGAACAACTGCTGGAGGTGCGTCAGGTGCTCCTCCGCAGACGCGCTGGCCACGAGAATGTCGTCCAAGTAAACAAACAAGAACGGCATATCCCGTAGGTCAGAGTCCATCAGCCGCTGGAATGTCTGTACTGCCCCCTTGAGGCCGAAGGGCCTCCACAGGAACTCGAAGAGTCCAAACGGCATGATGACTGATGTCTTGGACACGTCCCGAGGGTGGACCGGTACCTGGTGGTAGCCCCGCACCAAATCCACTTTGGAAAAGATGGTGGCCCCCGCCAGGTGGGCGGAGAAGTCCTGTATATGCGGTACGGGGTACCGGTCGGGGGGTTGTGGCATTGTTCAGGCGACGAAGATCGCCGCAGGGGCGTCAACCGCCGTCATCCTTAGAAACCGTGTGCAGGGGGGAGGCCCACGGGCTGTCCGAGCAGCGCAAGATGCCGAGGCGTTCCATGGTGGCAAACTCCTCCCTGGCGATCGCGAGCTTAGCAGAGTTGATGTGCCGAGCACGTGCATAGACTGGGGGGCCGTCGGTGGCAATATGGTGCTCCATGCCGTGCTTGGCCACCGCTGATGAGAACGTAGGTGTGGTGAGGTCAGGGAACTCTGCGAGCAGGTGTTGATATGTATCTCCGGCGGCGAACATCTTTGACAGGCCAAGCGTCCCTGCACCTCCCAGTGTGCACAGGTATGTAGCGAAAGAGACAGCATCAATCAAGCGACAGCTTGTAACATCCACCACCAGCCTTAAGGCGCACAGGAAGTCCGCGCCCAGGAGGGGAACCAACATCGCGGCCATAACGAAGTCCCGCCGAAACACACCTCCACATACCTGGTGCCGTAGGTACGTATGGGCATGCCGTTCACGGCATCCATCGGTGGGCCTTGTCCGATATGGCGTCCTTGATAAACAACAGCTTACTGTTCTCGCTGGCGCTCATAGCCGCTCTTGAGCGCCGTATTTTCCCACAACCGAGAGGGCTTTCAGTAGCTCCATAGCTTGGGCCGTCGTCTGGGCATCTAACGCCGCCACCACATGGAAATACATCGTAACGTCCTGTGTTATTCCTCTCAGCTCGAACTGGGCTTCAATGTGCTAAAACCATGGCCGGGGACTGTGCTGCCAAAAGTCAGGAAACTTCACCGTTGCTATTGTGGTTTATACTGACGAGGAGACTGGCGGGTAGTCCTTTTATGAATTTTTATTCAGGAACAAAGAACACCACTCGTGCATGTGTGTCCTAACCGACTTCAGTTCTACATACGTACATCTGCCTGAGAGCGCGCCTACTGGCCTCTCGTCATGTTACCTATAGTATAGGCTTACCGCCGTATTATTCCGTGTATACACTACCGTTCAAAAGTTTGGGATCACCCAAACAATTTTGTGTTTTCCATGAAAAGTCACACTTATTCACCACCATATGTTGTGAAATGAATAGAAAATAGAGTCAAGACATTGACAAGGTTAGAAATAATGATTTGTATTTGAAATAAGATTTTTTTTACATCAAACTTTGCTTTCGTCAAAGAATCCTCCATTTGCAGCAATTACAGCATTGCAGACCTTTGGCATTCTAGCTGTTAATTTGTTGAGGTAATCTGGAGAAATTGCACCCCACGCTTCCAAAAGCAGCTCCCACAAGTTGGATTGGTTGGATGGGCACTTCTTTGAGCAGATTGAGTTTCTGGAGCATCACATTTGTGGGGTCAATTAAATGCTCAAAATGGCCAGAAAAAGAGAACTTTCATCTGAAACTCGACAGTCTATTCTTGTTCTTAGAAATGAAGGCTATTCCATGCGAGAAATTGCTAAGAAATTGAAGATTTCCTACACCGGTGTGTACTACTCCCTTCAGAGGACAGCAAAAACAGGCTCTAACCAGAGTAGAAAAAGAAGTGGGAGGCCGCGTTGCACAACTGAGCAAGAAGATAAGTACATTAGAGTCTCTAGTTTGAGAAACAGACGCCTCACAGGTCCCCAACTGGCATCTTCATTAAATAGTACCTGTTAGAGCCTGTTTGTGCTGTCCTCTGAAGGGAGTAGTACACACCGGTGTAGGAAATCTTCAATTTCTTAGCAATTTCTCGCATGGAATAGCCTTCATTTCTAAGAACAAGAATAGACTGTCGAGTTTCAGATGAAAGTTCTCTTTTTCTGGCCATTTTGAGCGTTTAATTGACCCCACAAATGTGATGCTCCAGAAACTCAATCTGCTCAAAGAAGTGCCCATCCAACCAATCCAACTTGTGGGAGCTGCTTCTGGAAGCGTGGGGTGCAATTTCTCCAGATTACCTCAACAAATTAACAGCTAGAATGCCAAAGGTCTGCAATGCTGTAATTGCTGCAAATGGAGGATTCTTTGACGAAAGCAAAGTTTGATGTAAAAAAAATCTTATTTCAAATACAAATCATTATTTCTAACCTTGTCAATGTCTTGACTCTATTTTCTATTCATTTCACAACATATGGTGGTGAATAAGTGTGACTTTTCATGGAAAACACGAAATTGTTTGGGTGATCCCAAACTTTTGAACGGTAGTGTATGTTCAAACCCATATACTGCATCCACCTTTTTCCACAGAACAAAAAACAAAACAATCACATTATAGACTTGTTTGTTTCACTATCTATCAGTTTGAACTTACTGCATTAAGAAACAAATGCCTTTGTTCGTCTTTCTCTTAAACTTCAAAATGGAGAAATAACACTGTCCACAAGACCACTATGAACTGTTTAAAGGTCTGGCTTTGAATGTTTACCATGTCTGTTCGTGACATCAGTACAGTGTTACATTCTTCATATATTCACTGTTCATACTATACATTCATTACATGTTTTTTAAGAACTCTGTACACTCTTTGTACCCAGTCTTTGTACACTGTCACCGGGGTCAGAGGTTTCTAGCACATAACCCTCCTTAGGAACATAACTTTTACTGTTAGCCCATTTGAAAATCACTGAATTTGGTAGGCTGCTTTACCAGTCTGCCACGTCTGGTGTGTTGGACCTGTGTGTCTGAACAGTTGACTGGTTGTTCCACATTTCTTGATGCGTCATGTACATGTGGTTCTGCAGGCTCGCTTGGAGGTGGCTGCTCAGTGACACTGACATTACCGTCCTCTATTTCAGTATGTGTGTCATTCCGAATTGTTCTCAAGTGCCTCCTATTCCTCCTGTACCTTTGTCCTGCAGCTGTCACAACATTATATGACCTCCGCTCCTGTCTCTTCTGTTCTACCAGGGCAGGTTTCCAGCCTTGTGGAGTCTCTATATTGACAGCCATTCCTGGTTCAAGCAGAGAGAGGTCTTGCATGTTGGTTGTAGTACTCTCCTTGTCTTTGTTGAAGTTTAAGTAGCCTCTGTTTGACTCTTGTCAGATGCTTCGGTTGAGCACAGCACTGGCTACTGGCAATGTGCTTCTTAGGACCTGACCCATCTGCATTTCTGCAGGAGAGAACCCAAGTCCAGTCACAGGAGTGTTCATTAAAGTCAACAGAACAAGGTGGGGGTCTGTCTTAGTCTGCTCCGCCCTCTTCAGCATGAGTTTAATGGTCTTTATTGTGCGTCCTGCCATCCCGTTAGACTGTGGATAGCCTGGGTTTGAGAATGTCCATGTTATGCCCCAGTCACTTGCAAATTGACTCATCTCAGCACTAGCAAATCGCATGTGGTCACTCACCACTTCCTTCGGAACACCATGTCTGAAAAACACAGCCTTCAGCTTTGCTATTACTGTGCTTGCTGTTTGGTCACGCATTTGTTGGACCTCAGGATATTTTGAGAAATAATCTACTGTGAAGAGGAAAGATTTGCCTTGTAGCTCAAAAATGTCCACATCTACTTTGTACCATGGTAGCTCTCGCAGCTCATGGCATTTTAGTGGCTCCTTCTGATTCTTTGGTAGGTGTTGTTCACAGGTGGGGCAGCTCCCAACCATTTGCTCTATATCAGCCGATATGCCTGGCCAATATAGATACTTGCGTGCCTGTTCTTTTGTCCGTTGTACTCCTTGGTGGGCTATGTGCAGTCTCTGTAGCATGTCCGATCTCAACTTTTTAGGGATAATGCATCTGTCTTCTGTCATCAGGACCCCCCCCCCCCCGCCCATTTACTGTGATTGTGTCTCTGATTGGCCAATAGACTTTAAGCTCAGCATCTATCTGTTTTTTGTGCTTTGGCCACCCTCTCTGGTGAATGTCTAGTAGCTTTTGCGGAGTCTGGTCCTCCTCAGTTGCCATCTTGAGCCTCTCGTGCATCTCTCTTCCGAGAGCCTCAGTTGCTTACATGGCATAGACTACCTTTTCATCTGTAGTCATGGACTCCTCTTGTGTTTCCACAGCACCAAACACTCTGGATAAAGTGTCTGCTAATAGCATTTCCTTTCCAGGTGTGTACTTGATGTGGAGACTGTAACGCTGAAGCTGTAGCAGCATTTGTGGTAGTCTGGCAGGTGCCTGTCCTAATGGCTTTGTGAATATAGCCTCCAGAGGCTTGTGGTCTGACTGCACCACCACATGTGCACCAAACACGTACTGGTGACATTTTCGTGCCGCAAACATGACCGCAAGCAGTTCAATCTGCGCATAGTTGCACTCGGCCTGTGTTAGGGCTCTGGGTGCATATGCCACTGGCTGTCCTCGCTGCAGCAGGCACGCACCTGGCCCATCTTTCAATACATCAGCTTGGAGAACTATCTGCTGTTTTGGGTCGAAGAATTTCAGCACTGGAGCCTCAGTTAGTGCTGTCTTGAGTTTGTTCAGGGAAGCATCGTGTTCATGTGACCACAGCCACTGCATATCCTTCCTCAGTAGCTGCTGCAAAGGTGCTGTAACTGCTGCTTAATTAGGTATGTATTGGGACAGGTACTTAGTCATACCTAGTAGCCTTTGTAGACCCTTTCTATCTTCTGGTGCTGGCATATGTACAATAGCATTCACCTTGTCACTGTCTGGCCGTACTCCCTCAGGGTATATCACATGTCCCATGTACTTCACCTCCATCACTTTGTACTGCACTTTGTCTGCATTGAACTTAACATTTATCTCTTTGTCTCTCTGTATTATCTTGTGCAGTATCTCGGCATGTTCCTTCTCATCAGCTGCAGCGATGATCATATCGTCGGCTATCACCTGTACACCGTCAATGTCACCAAATGTTTCACTGTTCTTCTGTTGGAAGACTTAGCTGGCTGATGTTATACCGAATGGCGGGCGCTTGAACCTGTAACGCCGCCATGGCGTGTTGAAGGTGCATAACAGTGACGACGCTCTGTCGAGCTTAATTTGCCAGTATCCATCTTTTTCATCGAGTATTGTACATATTCTCTTACCAGACAGTCTGCTTCGGACATCGGTATGGAGTAGTGCTGTCGTCTGATGGCTTTGTTCAGCTCTTGAGGATCATGGCAAAGTCTGAGTGAGCCATTTTTCTTTTCAGTTATTACCAAGCTGTTCACCCACTGTGTCGGTTCTGTTACTGTAGTGATGACATCAGCTTTTTCCAGCTGACTCAGTGTCTTTTTCAGTTTGTCCATGATGGCAAACGGGATTTTTCTGCAGCCATGGATCATGGGGCTAATTTCTGGGTCAATGTGAATATGATGCTCACCAGAGAACTCCCCAAGCCCTTGGAACACCTCTGGATACTGCCTCACCAGCTTTTCTTTGGTTGCAGGTGAGCTCTCCTTGATTTCATCAACACGTCTGAACAAGTTCAACTCCTCACATGCTGTTCTTCCAAGAATTGGAGATGCTGACTGTTTAATGACATAGAACTGGAGCTTGGACTCTGCTCATTCAGAACTGTATTTCAGGTAGGTGCTACCGGCTGGCTTAATCTGGTTACCTCCATACGTTCTTAATACTGCGTTTGTGGGACTCAGGCGTACTTTGCCTAGGAGTTTTCTGACCTGTTCTAGAGGGAGAACACGAGCGTCAGCACCCGTGTCTAGTTTAAAGATGATTGGCACTCCTCTAATTGACAAAGTAGCTCGCCACAGCATATCACTATCTTTACTCAGTGCATTTACCTGGGTGCACTCCAGACTGTCCACAAATAGTGAATCCACTGTCTGCACTCCTTTCATTCTGCACATCTTGGCAAAGTGATTGCCCTTCCCACAAGCTCTGCACTTCATTCCATACGCTGGACATACTTTTGGGCCATGTGTCTTTCCGCATCTGTTGCATACTTTTGTTTGGTTGTCATATTTCTTTTTTTTATCATTAGCATTGAACACTGTTTTGTTGGCCTTTGGTTTATTTTGCCATATTGGTCTTGTTGCCTCCGTTATTACACGCATCTCATTTTCCTTCTTTGCGCTGTACACCATTATACTGATTTGCTCCTTGGCTATCTCTGATGCTCTGCAAATATCAATGGCTTTAGTTAAAGTCCGGTTAGGTTCTCTCAGCAGTTTCTCTTTCAGATGCTTATCTGTAACACTGAAAACGATTTTGTCTCTCAGCATGTCATTTTCGGTGATACCAAACTAACAGTCTTTGCCCCTGCATCTGCATTTAACCCTTCATATACACACGAGCAGTGGGCGGGGCCAACTCCACTTCCAGATTCCGTCAGCTGTTAGCCTAAACGCTTTACAATCTGAACCTAGCAAGAGTCAAACAGAGATACAAAACACGCTTATTTCTGTTATAACAACAATCATTTTTATGCAGTAGCCGTAACAGTAGGCTTAACAGCGTCTACTACTACTTTCGACTGCTCCTGTTAGGGGTCGCCACAGCGGATCATCCGTTTCCCATTCTTCCTGTCCTATCTATCTTCTTCTGTCACACCAGCATGGCTTAACAGTGTAATATTTCGGAATTTTTCAACTTTACCTCCCCCCATGCAGTTCCAATTTGGAATAATAGATGTGTCCTGTTTAAGGGAAAATCTTTGTTTTTGGAAGAGTGGTGGAAAAGGGTATTTGGTCCATTACACACATCATGGGTGACAGAGGCAATCTATTGAATTATAATGAGTTGTGTTTGAAATATAGCTTATCCTCTTCTGTAAATGTCTATGACATGGTAATAGGTGCGATCCCTATACAACTCAAGATGATGGTCTCACAGTGTCTTATTTATGCCTCCGTCAGCCCCACACTTCGCCCCTTAATGACTGACAACTTAAAATTTGTTGACAGAACCTGCAATAATCTCGTTATCAGAAACTCTCTGTTGAAGATATGTTACCCTAACTCTTTAAGAAGGAATTATATTTTAGACATGTACTCAAATTTGAATGCCCATAAAATTAGAAAAAGATACATTTCATTCCCTATCCCCCCAAAGCCAAAGAGGTTCACTTCAAGATAATTAATTATATTTACCCCTCCAGTGAATTTATAAGTGTAAAATTTAGTGTGGACTGTAATTTCTGCAAATTCTGCAAGACAGACATAGAAACAACGGATCATATATTTTTCCACTGTAACATTACTTATAAGTTTTGGTATAATTTGTATGTATGGATGAAGTCGAGCATTGGTGCTTTACCACCATTTCTACTAGTACGTGTCAAATTTTGAATGTTTATGGAAGACAGAAATATAGAATTCTTGTTGAATAATGTAATTATTTTGGCAAAATATTTCATACAAAAATGTAAATATTGCAAAACGCATCCCTGTTTAGCAGCTTTTAAAACCGAATTAGTAACTTTGTCCCAATCTCTAAAATGTATGAAAAACAGAAATGCCAAAAAAATTATTCTTTGCATTTAACAATTTAATGTAACTTAACCCCTAGAATATTGCATTGTCCTATTTTATTTTATTTTATCTCCTTTTAATTTTCCTTTTCTGTTTCCTTGTTTTGTTCTCATTGTCTTTGACATGTTTGATGTACTGTTCTTAGCCTACTCTGTTGTTTTAGAGTATACTGGCTTTGTTTGATGTGTTAGTATATCTGTAGTCTTGATTAAAAAAAAAACTTTGGATTTTTCCTGACAAAGAAATCACAAATCACTCAGAAATACAATTATTATTTTTACCAATTACCGACACAGTAAAGAACAAAAAATAAATGAACGAACTGTAATAAATAGAACAAGGTAGCGCAATTATAATAACAGCGGCACAGTTGAGATCTTCGGCATTTTGTCTTTCTTTTAACGGCCAAGGTGAACTGAAGGATGGCGCCACTGCTGCGAGTGAGAGCGATGTCCGGTGTGGGTTCCATTTCTGCTCGGGTACAATATCAACTCAGGGTCCTTCGACTACATATGACGTCACGGATTATGCTGCTAGCTTTATAGTTATTTAGCTGTGTGTTTTTTTACAATCCACGTTGACATAGAGTTGGTTAGTAAAGGTGCGAGGGCTGAAGGCCCAAGCTGCGTCTAAGGAGCGAGGCCACAGGCTCGGGGGGGGGTCCTGGACGAGTGAGCGTGAGCTGCGTATAACATCAATCTACTCACCCCTACCCAAGCCCCTACCCAATCATAATGCGTGAAGTAGTGATGTCATCTGTAGTCGCAGGACCCCGAGCAGATCAAGCGACCAAATTGAGACGGTATTGTGTATTTCCAAAATTTAACAGCGCAATTTATATAAATGTACCACAGGAATGCACCGACAAAATGTATTTTTGCAGTTCTTCTTTATTGATAGCCTACATTTAGCAACAAAACAAAAAACAAAACAAAAAAGTAATCCCAAAATTGAAAACCCAATGAACGAAACTCAACGAACAGATATCCGGATAGCTGAATATTTGGGTCCAACCCTGGAAAAATATGCCTCAATGCAAACAATACCAAGAGAGAACACAAGCTCACAAACGACCAGCTGTGATCTCAAAAAAACACAAGCCATTTGATGGGAACACACACACACAAGCATTCATTTTCATATACACAAAGCATCACTGGCCAAAGTCAAAAATCGAGAAAACAAAATTATTGAAGTGCTCAGTTTCATGTGGAAAGAGAAACAAAGGAGAAACTTTATATCCTGTTCTGTTTGTCTCATATATACACGACAGAAACACACACACACACACACACACACACACACGCACACACACACACACACACACACACACACACACACACACACACACACACACACACACACACACACAGGTGTTTCCGCGAAGGCCATCCACAGCGACAGTATGAGAGACAACAGCGTCAGTCAGGAGTCAGCAGAGCGAAGGTGGCTGTCATAGGGAAACCCTGCTCTCCTGAATAGTTAATACTGTCTAGTTCACTTCAGTGGCCACACCACACAGAATACCACAGGGACACAACGAACCGGACAGCATGACAGGGAACAACAGGAAAAGAGAGAGAAACGGCTCATTTCAAACTTGTAAAGTGGATTAGAAGATATTGTTCTGGCATCTCTCCTCTCCTGTCTTTTGTTGAGTTGTTGGTTTTCCTTGGTGGAATCAGGATTCCCATGATCCTACCATCTGGAAACGATCTATGTACCAACACGAAGGGAAACCCTAGTCTCCGCCTTAGAACAAACACACACACACGTGCACATGCATGCGCACACATGCACACACATCCTCCTCAGTTACAATCAGACACACCCTCGGCTACACACAGCAAAAAACACCCCCCCCCACCATGTCCCCTTTTTTCTCCTCAACCCACACTTGCGACACACAAACACACACAGCCTTCCCTGCCATTTCCAACAAGCAATCTTCAGCACCACATCTGAGGTCCAGGCCTAGCTTGTGCTGGTGCCAAGATATACAATGAGTTCACCACACCCCTGGACTGGGCAACTGTTACTGACCAGTCAGTCAACAACAAAACACAAAAAGCAGAAAACATTCTTGTTTTCTTTCAAATGGAGATCTCTTACTCCTATTTCATAACCCTTAGGTCCCTAGATTCCTCTAGTTTCACGGCACAGACATATGCCATGACTGATGCTGGTGCTGTCGAGCAGACATTAACCACAGCAGACATTAGACACAGATGACCAGAAAAAGGTCTAAATCCAAACAAACCTACTATGCCACCTCCACCCACCTCAAACTCTACAGATTCCCGCTATTACCGTTGTTGACTGTACATGGACGAATCAAATCACAGATACTAACTGGAGAACACCAAACCTTTCTATCTTCAGATCCACATGGTCCGTACTGCATCTCATAACATGACCGAAACTAAACCCCTAAGTCCCGTAATATGATTGATCATGGATCAAGTTCAGTCTTCCTGTTTTTAGAGGGCTGCACTTTGTATATTCCTTGTGCTTTTTATTTGAACATTACAATGACTCATATTCCTTGCATGTGCAAACTTTTAGATTAACACAACTTGAACCAACTTCACTATGATGCATCAATCGTGACATTGCCACCAATAACACACACTGATGGTAATTGGAAACCCCCACACAATCTAGATCAGAAAAGACTCCCAACTCTGCCAAAACCCACAGACAACCCTCAGCCCAGCTCGTTTTGCGCCACACCCTAGCTTGCTTCCAACCAATCTTCTGTGCCACTTGGCACTGCTGACTTGAATTTACTCACAATTTACCCACGCAGAGCAACTCAAGAACAAGGGTAGTCATATTATCCAGGTACTAGCATCCAAAAAATACATAATGTACTGACCACAACTACATTTGCCACGACTACACTGACCACAAGTCTCCACAGACCGTCTGACGAGCACAATGTCCCTAGTCCACAAACCACTGTCCCCTAAGATAGACAAAGCTGTCATTTTCTTCACTTTAACCATTATAGAGTTCACTGAAAGCAAAGGGGAAAAAGTACAAAAAGTAAAATTATATATCTTTACGACAACAATAAATTATATTCTGGTGCACGCTAAAGCACATGCAGACACCATTGTATTTGTATGTGTCTGCAAAAGTTATCGGCAAAAACATGTAAAATTGTGTGCGTGTGTGTGTGTGTGTGTGTGTGTGTGTATGTGTGTGTGTGTGTAGTCCTCAGAGAATGAGCCTTGGGGTGTGATTATATAGGCTAATATAGCTGTACTGTAGTACAGTATAGTGAGGTTTGCCTAGAGGCAGGGCTGTGTCCCTAGCCAGGCATCTTTGGGTTACCACGGATCAAATTCCCTGCCTTGACCCTTGACTGCTCTGTTTGTGCAGCTCTTCATGCCAATGAAACCATTATGACCGAAATGAATTATGGACTAGGCCCTACCTACTCCATCCAAAACTCCTACCCTCATCCTTCCCGCTAACATCTTTTTGCCTTTCTCTTTTCTCAGCACCCTGGTATTGCTCCTTCTTTACCAGTCCTCTTATTCCATCCTCCCTACATATATGTCTCCTCTTGCTCAATTAGCCATTGTTGATCTCTTTCCATTTGCCTACTTCTTCACAAAGGGTTTCAAACTTACAAGGGAATAGGTAAGGGAGACTTGGAAATGGGACAAAGAGGAGAGCAGTTATACAGTAACAAAGGCATTCTGTTCACTGTGGTGAACCTTTTTTCTGTATTATTCATTATGCTGGAGCTCTGTCAGACAGTAACATTGTGTTTGTTGTAGTCCACTGCCCAGGACCTCAAAGTCAGGCTAAAGACTCCACAAACCTACTTTGCTAAGCAGTTTAATGCTGTTCTATATTCCAGACATAAAGATGTGACCCTCAATCAAGCTACAGTAGGAAATGATTGAGGTGCTGCATCAATCTTTCTATTTTTGTTTCTCCCATAAGGGCCCGGCCTTCTTTTTTTAACTTAGCATGAAGGCAAGGTGAATAATTAATCAACCATGTTCACCCTTATTGTTGCTCCCATCACCTATTTCCTCAAGCTTCTCCTGAATCGCCACCTTGCTGTGGTTGAGAAGTTTGTGTGTACCAATGAGCCCCAGAAATATGCCGCCCAGATTTTGGCTCTTGGTAGGGTCACCCAAGGGGAAACGTCAACGGGGAGGTTCCAGACGAAGTGTGATCCCACAAGGACCTCAACGGCGGAGCTGGCGGAAGATGTCTCCAGGTCACAACGGCAATGAAGGCGGATGAAGGCTGCAACAGAGGGTGGTCCCCAATCATCTTGGTTGTCCATGCCATTGGACTCTGGCCACCCCCTGCAAAGGACCGTGTGGTAGCTGCAGGTGCATAAGCCACTCCATGTAAAAAGCTGTCATGCGCAGTCATCCTCCCATTATGCAGCTCCAAGATCGGCCTCTATGCCCACCTGAGGACCCAGAGGGACCAGAGGAAAGGCGGTCATACTCGACCCCGTGTGACCACCAATGATGATCCTCAACAATACAAACTGTGGCTTTTTCTAGACGTTGGTCCCAGCATTCTGTTGCAACTGTCAACAATGTCAGTAGCGACAATGTTATCTAAAGCTGTACATGTTACTAAATAAGCTGCTGTTGAAAACACAAACTTTATTTTACATAAAGATCAAAAGGATCAGCATTCAAAACGAATACAATGCATGACATCGTACCAACGATACTTTCGCCTGAACGAATAGTATGTCACTCTGAAAGTGGCCACTAGGGGTGCTTGAAGCAAAGAAAGTGTAAAATGAATACGAGTCAATGGATGAATTTCCCAAATTCACAAAATCAAAATATCACAATTTGCAAATTAAGGAACAACGGAAGAGATTGCTGAACATGGAGCTGCCAGGGAAGAGGAAAAGAGGAAGGCCAAAGAGGAGGTTTATGGATGTGGTGAGGGAAACAATGCAGGTGGCTGGTGTGACAGAGGAAGATGCAGAAGACAGGACGAAATGGAAACGGGAACAACCAAAAGTAGTAGTAGCAGTAGTAGGAAGAGATAGCAAGTGGCAAATCTCATTCAGGTGTGCAGCATTTAAGAACATTTAGTGCAGGTTGAGGCGATGAGTGTATTTAGACTCACCTGATTGCCAAAATGGTTTTGTTTTTTATTGTTACTATGCAATTTTACAGAGGAGGTTTGATTATAACAGCCACAATTTTGCTGTACATTGTTGCATGTTCTCTCTATTTCCTTTGAGCAACAACCATACATTAACTGCCTTTGTGCGTGTGCATGTGTGTGTGTCCCCTCTCTTCTCCTTTTTCAGTAAAAAAAAAAAACAAACACACATACAAGCGCAAACAAACATGTAGAGAAAAACAAAATGCACACCCCAGTCTCACTGTACACTATGATCAGTGCAATCTTACTGAAATTAAAATTTGAGTTCAAAGCAATTCACCAACACACATAACTTCATGATGTCACACAGGCTTCCATTGTTTCCTCTCCTCTGTTATTTACCTTTTCATTGTTTATGATTTCCTAACTATACTCATGTGATATAGGTGTGAAGCACAGTGCGTTAAGGACTGAGGTAAACTCAGAGCTAAAAGTGAAGTGACTTGATATCAGGCCAAAATAAAAACTATATGATTTTGCCAAATTAATGTCTTATCATAACAACACACGGTTAAAATATTGTCAGAGATAACTTTCTTGTGCTAGTGTGAGCACGTCAGAGCAAGACAGCAATAAAATACAGAAAAGTATGATCCCTTTAGCCCATTACAGTAAAACCTGAGCCGTGAAAATGTTCACAACAGGTTAGTTTTACTTCATCAAAGCAATGATGCGCAAAGGACATAATGGTGTGCAGCACTGCAGTCGGTTTCACTTCAGTCTGAGTGCTTATCAAACACTGCTAGAGCATTGGCTCGCTATATATAGGCCTACTCTCTTTTTGTATAGACACTATTTGGACAAAAGTACAGAGGCTTTAGATCATGCAGCGAGAACCACCCTCTTCTGCTTTTCATCCTCCCCAAGACTTCCTCTCCAGCAGCTCAGCTTAAACCGCTTAGATACATATACACACATACATATACAAACACTCATGTACATGAACACTAAGTTAAACACACACCTGCACTCACGTGTGAGCGAGCAAACACACACACACACACACACACACACACACACACACGTACAGCAGCCTAATTTTAGTTCTGTGGTTCATACATAAACACACTTCAGAGTCAATCATCAACGTTATGGTATGATTGCCAATATTTCAAGTCGATTACATTTTGACCAAGGTTTGTCATAAATAGCTACTTATGCCTCTTAAGGTATATATCATTTGGTTTCACTTGATGTTCACAGTGTCAACCTGTATGTATTGCTGGGGGGGGGGGGTTATTGCTTGATTCAGTTAAGTTGATGACACAAAATAACACAATCAAAAGAAAACTTTAAGCTCAAAAAATCTATAAAAACTATGACATCACACAGAGCTTCTGATTTAACATACACCCATCCTTGACCTCATAAAGAAAGAATCCATCACTATAAATTGGGGATGGTGGTATGACCTCACAAGAAGAGAAAATGACCATGTGTTTAATTGCAAAAACAAGGGGTAGTTTGTATAACCTGACACTGAGGACTATGTCTAATCACCAACTTAATGGACAGAGGAAACTATATCCTGGATCCTACAATTTAAAGTCTATTGTTGATCCTATATAGTTTACAGTGTGCTGAGAGGGAAACATCCGTTCATATGCACCATGGGAGAGAAGCTGATAAGAACACAGTTTACATGTATATACAGAAGTTGCACATCTACACAAACACATGCACACAAAGATAATATTGTTGCGTAAAAACCCTTGACGCAATACAAGATTGCACATTTTGTGAAACGCATCCGACCCGTCTATAAACATGGTAGGAACTGTTTAGAATCACCGTGATGTCACTGCTGAAACGCCATGTATAAGCGAAATAAACCACCAGATTTGCCCGTTTCAGATCACCGTCCTTTTTGACACTCCAAGGGAAGCTACAATGAGGGCGCATAAAGCAGTGTTACATCTGTTGCCATGATCAGTGATAAATACTGATATTAAGCCATAGGTATAATATTTTTCTCAACAGGCTAGTCATAATTTGATCTTCACACACTTGCTCTTCCCACAGAATAGGGACGATAGATTGAAAAGAGATGTGACAGCATAGCAAGAGTTTAGATTTTAGCATCATACAAACTGCACTTCAGCACTAATCAAATCTACCAGACCAACCTCATGTGAAGCTAGCCTTCATACATGATCTAAAACCAAGACCCATGCGGCAAATATGCAGCTCTTAGCATTACACTGTGTATTTTGTATAACACTGCAAGCAAGGTATTGTAAACACTTATTTCTGTAGCCATACATGGTCTTTTAAGCCATGGCGTAACAGGCTGGTTATCACAACAGGAACCTGATCCAACCATTTTATTGGGAAGCGGAAATACACTGCATCCCTTCAAACAACAGACATTGTTTAAACATCCACGTCTTACTGTGCAACTAAACATACCCGCCCACGCACACAAGCCGCACATGTACGTACATATAACCGCCCACTCACCTACACGTACCCACCAATTCAGACACATACACACACACACACATACACAAAACCCACGATAAATGCACACACACACACGGCTGCATACAACCGATCATGAGTACACATATATCTGCATTGAGTTTTGATGTGCTTGAATAGTGTGTGTGTGTGTGTGTGTGTGTGTGTGTGTGTGTGTGTGTGTGTGTGTGTGTGTGTGTGTGTGTGTGTGTGCGCACGTGTAAGCTTTTCCGTCTGCCTGGAAAACGCTTTTCCAATTGATTTAATTCTAATAGGTGGACCGCCAAACCCGTGCTATTCTTTCAGGAAGGATTAGCATTTTCGTTATTTATTTTGAATCAGAAAGGACGCACACCTCCTCTCTGACGGCGGTGTGTCGTTTAATAAGGTGTTGCCATAGGGATGGGCGTGTGAGGACGTCAACGATCTGCCCTCATTAGCTCCTCACAACAACCTGGCTCAACATGGGAATTTCTGTGGCCTTTTGTGCCAACACGTTCAGCAATGGAACAGACGTATTACGCAGTCCCGCTGCTCTATTTTTAAGCCTTGTGAAGTCACACGGCCACAAAGACAGACTCGGATGACACCCCCTCCCCCCAACACACCCTCCAGTCAGCACCTTTGGAGCCTCTGTGACATGCCACGCTGTTTACAAAAGGGAGGGGAGGGGGGGGGGAGTCATTTACACATTAAATCACGGGAGTGAGTGACAGTTCTTTGCCAAGAAACGAAGGAATAATGTGATACCGGTGACGTCAACCCATGACGCAGGGCTTGCAATATTCAATGAAGGAAAAACAAAATGAGGATGACAATAGTGAAGTGTGTACAAAGGGGCCTGACGAGCCGAGTTAGTTTGGATGATGTAGTATGCTACGTCATTCATAATATGATGCACCATATCTCATGTGGTGGCTTGATAGATGTGCCCATCTTGCTTTGTTAGTTTGTCCTTACACAGACTGTAACCCATGGCATGTACTGGAACAGAACAAAAAGAAGAAGAAAAAAAAGTAATGGTATGCACATCCAGCCCAATGGTGTACAAATCCAGCCCAGTGTATCTGTCTTTATGCATGCTCAATAATCCAGGTAAGGAAAATCAAAGAAGGTTGACTCAGTTCATCTGGATACATTTATAAAAATATCCAGATGAACTGATTCAACCTTTTTTGAGTCCAGTGTATAATTCCAAGAATGCATCAATGATCAATTCATGTTCAACATGTGCTGCACCAGACACAGCACTACTCAGGGTTCACTGTCACTGTCGCTACTCATTTCACAGCCTTCCTGTTTGTGGCAGTTAGCCCTCCCTGTGCCCTCACTAACAGCAAACTTTCTCACGCACACACACACACACACATGCAGAATGTATGGTTGTTGGCTCAAAGGAAGTTTTAAGAATGTGTGACAGTATACAACATAATTTTGGCCATTATGATTAAATCCACTGTAAAATTGCATAGTCACAATAAAAAACAAAACTATATTTTGGTAATCGGTAAGGTGAGCCTAAATAAACTCATCACCTCAGCCTGCAGTAAATGTTTTAAAAAGGCTACACACTGTTTTTGCACATGACATTGCCTGGTATGTAACAGTAAAGTCAGACATGCTAATGGAAAAGCCACTACAGCACTGTTGTAGTGGCTCTTTATGTTCACAGTGTTCAACAGAGACTTTCCTTTGACATTTTTTAGCTGAATCATTTTTTTGAATGCATATGTGCTTGCCGCTCTTTCTGGAGAGCAGGGTCACAACTAGGTTTACATTCCTGAGCTGCTAGCTTCTGCATACCAGAGATACCTGTGTAAACCTGAGAAACTGGGAGGATGGAGTGAAAAGACTGCTTACACACACACACACACACACACACACACACACACACACACCACACCACACACACGATTACACATGCAACGTGTGCTTACACATGTAAATATAAAAACTAAAAAACTTTTTCTGCCATTTTCAGGTAAATAAAAAACTATATATCCCTTATTTTGTTTTTTTGTTTTTTCATTGTTAAAGTTCTATGAATCTAGATCATAATATAAGGAACCTACTTGCTTCACAAAGCCTGTCTAAAATCTTGCGAGCTCAACTCGGGTTGCTATGAGATATTAATGTGGAAAGGATCCACAGAGAATCGATTCTGCCTGCAAACTATGAGGAGTGGCTTAGATGATGACGACAAAAAACAGCAATGTGTTTTGGAAAAACATTAGGAGCACTCACAGCGATTGCGGTGCTGCTATGGACTTAATTTTTATCAAAGACATTTATAAGGACAGCAAGAATCGTGTACACACATAATAACTAGCTACATCAACTGACCTGCTAGTAATAGAGAAGAAGAAAGACAACAGAAGCCAGCCACTTTTTGTCATTGTTTTCTCACAACAAATTGTATTCTTACAATGAATTTGTTCTCTGCATTTAACCCATCCTATTATATAGGAGCAGTGGGCAGCTGCAGCACCTGGGGAAAAACTCCAGTTGTTCTTTCCACTGCCTTGCTCAGGGGCACAGACAGGAGTATTAACCCTAACATGCATGCCTTGTTGATGGTGGGAGGAAACCAGAGCACCCGGAGAAAACACACACAAACATGAGGAGAACATGCAAACTCCACACAGAAAGGACCTGGGACAGCCTAGGGTTCGAACCCCGGACCTTCTTGCTGTGATGCAACAGTGCTAACCACTAGGCCACCGTGCCGCCAGTGGTGGATCCACTGGTGTTTACTAACAGACTAGTGTGTTTGGAATTGTGGCGCACCAGTTCCACATAATTAGGTTTGTGGTACTAACTGCTTAAAGTCTGACCCAATGACCCAATAAGTAATTTTGGCCTCTTCCCACTGGCAATGCTGCTAACACAAATGAATGCATCGGATGCAATGAGTGGAGAAGTGGGCTGAAAGCACTGTTTCCCGGAAGTTTTTCCCATTCAATCCACCTGTTGGAAATATTACTTTTATTGATTACCATAGTAATACTCAACACGGAAGTGTACCGGATGATTAAGAGAATCTATAGGGTTATTTCATGGCCATCAGTTATTAAGGTTTCAACTTCATTTCTGAGGAACCACTTTTTTAGTCCGCTCAATATCTAAAAACCTACAGTACGTATTGTCTTCATGCATGCTCAATAATCCAGGTAAGAAAATCACATCAAGTTGAATCGGTTCATCAGGACACAATGTTTGTTGAGAGAGAAACATTTCATCACTCAACTAAATGACCTCTTCCGTCTGGAGTCTTTGGAGACTGAAGAGGTCACTTACATGAGTGATAAAACTTTCTCTCTCAATAAACATTGTGTCCTGATGAACTGATTCAACTTTCTGTGATACAATACGTATGAGTCATAACGGCCATTACTATGGAAAATTCACTGCTCCTTCTCAGAATAAGCTGAAGGAAAGCAGTAGAACGCACATCTATGCACTTTAGACCTGCAGCGGCAGTGGAAACAACACAATACACTATAGCTCTTGTTGAACTGATTAAAATCATTGATGAATTATTTTATCTGAAGAATTTATTTAGCTACAAAGCTTCACCAGTGTGTACAACAGAATTTTAAGCTCTGTGATTGGATGTTTCTTAAACGCAATGTACACCATAGTTGACTTATCTCCTAAAATTGTTATGACTTTTTTTGAAGGAACCAGAATTTTTTCAAACCAGTTGCTAATTATTTATAATATGATTCAACTGGGAGAGTTTCATGACCATCCAAATGTTATAAACGCTCAAACAACCAGCCATGTGGCATTGTCTATGGGAAAAACAAATGGGATTTCTCTGCCCACTTCTCCACTCTATAGACCACCAAAGTGTTGTTGCCATCTAATGGCTTCTGGATTACTTCTAAATCCATTATTTTTTCACCTATAGTAAAAATGAATAGGTACCTGTTTCCAAATCATTTTGTCCTCTAAATATGTGAAGCCACCTTCGTTTCACTGTCTAGAGCCACAACAGCATCAAATGCTCAAATGTTAAGCTAGTAAATGCTAGTGACATTTTAAAAATGTTCCATTGTAGTTTCAATATTCTTTCACAACCACCTTAACAAATAAAGAAGTCCATATTAAATCTATATGTCTCAAGCAAAACAGTCAGTGTTGGCATCGGCCGTTGTTAAAGGCAATCATTTTATATCCCTACTCATTTTCCCATTACTCTGGCATGGCAATGGAGCCAGAATCCCTTATTTGGGTGGAAAGTCTGCGTCACACTTCGGTGGTCTATTGAACCATGCCAGACCACAATGACTGAAGCAAAATTTGTGGGCTGGCTTTGTGAGGCTAGATCAATACATGGGCAACATTTAGTCTTTTAATTAAGTACATGACAACTTTCACCTGACTTATGTGCATACCCAAGAGAATCTGTACACATACAGGCACATGACTTGCATAGCATACAAATAGCTTGTATATTCACAAAAACATACATACAAGTGCATACCACGTGACACAAGCACTTAAAAAAAAAAACGTAAGCAGATTAACATCAATACTTCACACTGCACTGACAGATCTGATGTTCATGCATGGTCCTAGAGAAAACAAACACTGAAAGACCTGGCAATACAAACAGGTATTCTGTTTCAGGGCAAAGAGAACATGATCCTCAAGGATGGACAAAACTATACACATAAATGTACTCATTAAGGCTGGATTCAAACAAAATCAGGCAACGCGGCGCCTGGCCAGAGTGGTGTGTGGCAGTGTGGGCATGTCACTACAATGGCCCATTGCAATCAGTGGTCGCTGCAATGGGTCACTGTAGCGATCACGGCCCATGTGGGCATCTGCGGTCTGATCGCCAGCATACATGATTGGCCACCGCAGTGTGACATCAGGTTGCATTGCGGCAAAATCTGAATCTGGCTCAATATTCTTGCCATATGCTGCTACGTTTTTCTGCGGGTAAACGCACTACCCTCATTCAAAAGGAATGGGAGGAATTGCATTTTTGATGCATTGGCTGTCTGTGAATGTTCTCATTCATCTAGGTCATGGTTATCCAAAGGAGTTGAGTCAAGTGCACCTGGACTTGGTATATATCCAAGAGGCTCCCTCAGTTCGTGCCTTTCTGACTAGTCTAGGCAGAAAGGCAGGAACTGAGGAAGCCTCTTGGATGAGAGGCAAAACGTCTTCACGGATATATACCAAGTCCAGTTGCACTTGATTCAACTCCTTTGGATGCATTGGCTGTTTCTGTCTGAATCCAGCCTAAGAATCAGAAATTCTTTTTACTGCCATTTGCATTACATGCACTAGTAAGTTAGCTTGGCGTTGTTGGCACAATTATGAGTGCAAGAAAAGTACTCTATTAAATGTCTTCAATAAAATAAGTGTATGGTATGAGAATATATCATCTCATCTCATCAACAGCCGCTTCTCCGGGGTCGGGTCGCAGTGGCAGCAAGCTACGTAGGGCACTCCAGACGTCCCTCTCTCCAGCAACGCCCTCAAACTCCTCCTGGGGAATCCTAAGATGTTCCCAGGCCAGATTGGACATGTAGTCCCTTCTATATATATACGTATATATAGCATTTTTTCTGAAACCATCAATGGTGTTGTGAGTGCTCAACTAACAAGGAACGGAATATCAGCATGTTGAGATATATATATATATATATGTGTGTGTGTGTGTGTGTGTGTGTGTGTGTGTGTGTATATATACACTGTATGTGTGTGTGTGTGTATATACTATACTATATATACTGTATATATACTTTTTGTTATGTTACAGCCTTATTCCGAAATGGATTAAATTCCTTTTTTCCCTCATCAATCTACACACAATACCCCATAATGACAAAGTGAAAAAGGTTGTGTAGAAATTTTTGCAAATTTATTAAAAATAAAAAACTGAAATATTGCATGTACATAAGTATTCACACCCTTTACTCAGTACTTGGTTGAGGCACTCTTGGCAGCAATTACAGCCTCAAGTCTTCTTGGGTATGAAGCTACAAGCTTGGCACACCTATATTTGGGGTATTTCTCCCATTCTTCTCTGCAGATCCTCTCGAGCTCTGTAAGGTTAGATGGGGAGCGTCGCTGCACAGCTATTTTCAGGTCTCTCCAGAGATGTTCAATGGGGTTCAAGTCTGGGCTCTGGCTGGGCCACTCAAGGACATTCACAGACTTGTCCCGAAGCCACTCCTTCGTTGTCTTGGCTGTGTGCTTAGGGTTGTTGTCGTGTTGAAAGGTAAACCTTCGCCCCAGTCTGAGGTCCTGAGCGCTCTGGAGCAGGTTTTCATCAAGGATCTCTCTGTACTTTGGTCCATTCCTCTTTCCCTCGATCCTGACTAGTCTCCCAGTTCCTGCTGCTGAAGAACATCCCCACAGCATGATGCTGCCACCATCATGCTTCACTGTAGGGATGGTATTAGCAAGGTGATGAGAGGTGCCTGGTTTCCTCCAGACGTGATGCTTGGCATTCAGGCCAAAGAGTTCAATCTTGGTTTCGTCAGACCAGAGAATCTTGTTTCTCATGGTCTGAGAGTGCTTTAGGTGCTTTCTGGCAAACTCCAAGCGTGCTGTCATGTGCCTTTTACTGAGCAGAGGCTTCCGTCTGGCCACTCTACCATAAAGGCCTGATTGGTGGAGTGCTGCAGAGATGGTTGTCCTTCTGGAAGGTTCTCCCATCTCCACAGAGGAATGCTGGAGCTCTGTTAGAGTGACCATCGGGTTCTTGGTCACCTCCCTGACCAAGGCCCTTCTCCCCCGATTGCTCAGTTTGGCTGGGCGGCCAGCTCTAGGAAGAGTCCTGGTGGATCCAAACTTCTTCCATGTACGAATGATGGAGACCACTGTGCTCTTCAGGACCTTCAAAGCTGTAGAAATTTTTTTGTAACCTTCCCAGATCTGTGCCTCGATACAATCCTGTCTCGGAGGTCCACAGACAATTCCTTTGACTTCATGGCTTGGTTTCTGCTCTGACATGCACTGTCAACAGTGGGACCTTATATAGACAGGTGTGTGCCTTTCCAAATCATGTCCAATCAATTGAATTTACTACAGGTGGACTCCAATCAAGATGTAGAAACATCTCAAGGATGATCAGTGGAAACAGGATGAACCTGAGCTCAATTTTGAGTGTCATAGCAAAGGGTGTGAATACTTATGTACATGCAATATTTCAGTTTTTTATTTTTAATAAAATTGCAAAAATTTCTACAAAATCTTTTTCACTTTGTCATTATGGGGTATTGTGTGTAGAGTGATGAGAAAAAAAAGGAATTTAGTCCATTTTGGAATAAGGCTGTAACATAACAAAATGAGGGGAAAGTGAAGGGGTGTGAATACTTTCCGGATGCACTGTATATACACACACACACACACACACACACACACACACACACACACACACACACACACACACACACACACACACACACACAGTGGGGGGCTGGGGGGCCTGTTGATTAGTCTGACTGCAACAGAGAAGAGACTGTTCTTCTGGTGAGAAGCTGTTCTTGTGGCAAGAAATTGTTCTTGTGGGGCAAACATGTCCCAACTGCACACACACACGCAAACATACACACACACACGCACATACACACACGTATGCCCATTTTCTGTTTCTTTAGCCATCTTTCTCTTGGATAGAAAGACTTGAGGTGGTCAAGTACTAAGAGAGTACCACTTTATAGCAAAGAGGATAGAGAAATTGAAGTGATAGTAAAGTGAAACATGGCAAGGTACAGAGGAAGACACTCTCGGTGGACTGGATGTTTGGTGAGGAGGATAATTTCAGCACTCCACTGAATCGAAATTGGTGTGCCAATTTTAGGCTATTGTATGGATGAAACGTTGCATGAGAAGGCGCGTGTGTGCAGTGCACACATGTGTGTGCGGTGTATTTATGTAGCCCGTGGGTGGAAGAGGTTTAGTCTCGGGTAGGGGCACAGGAACAAAGCGTCTCATTCTGCTCCAGGCATCAAGGAGGATGGTGAGGGTAACATGAGAGCCATGGTCAGTGTAGTTGGAGGTGGGGATGGGGGATTGGGGAATAAAGGAGCCATGCACCACCGCTCTGAACCGGTCTTTGTTGGCCACTCCTCCACCTTTTCTTTACCTTTCTAGATCCATCTCACCCATCCTTCTCGCTCCCTCCCCCCATCCCTTCAGGTAAGCCGATAGGAAGCTTGGATCAAATCCAGGTTCAAGGCAGTGAACGAGCCATTCATTAGCAACATTAGCAAGAGGGACAGCAGGAAGGGGGGGGGCATTCGGTTAAGAGGAGAAAGTGAGTAGGGACCACATTAAGACAAGTACAAGGAAAGGGAAATGATGTCCAGGCTTCTAGTTGACAGTTGTACTCAACTGTAATCCAAGACTGAATTCAACAATGAAATTATCCTTTTCTTTTTTACAAAATGTGTATTTTAACAAAAAATCTGGTTCGAATAACACAGTTTCCCCCTCATGCTATCTTGTGTGTCAAAGATTTTCTAGAAACAAAAGTCACTTTCAAACTATGATCTCCAATGGATGAGATCACTGTAGTATAAGTATAAAGGAAGTGTAAAGAAAAGGAAGAAAATATTTTAGAAAATTGTAGAAAAAAAAATTATTTGCATTTGAAATCAATGGGATGATTTCACTCTACTCCAAGTATTTTACTTGTTTTAAGAAGCAATAATAGTGTAGATTCTCTAATGGCTCCATGGTGCACTTGCTTCACTTAAGAAATGATTCTGAATAAAATAAAATAAAAAAATAAACCGCTCCTTTAAATTGCAAAAAAAAAAAAAAAAGTCTCCAGAGTGAAAGCATATGACAACCAGACACATTCTGGATCATGAGATTAATCATCATCATCATTTTCTTCTTCTTCTTTTGGCTTCATCATCATCATCATCATGGATCATAAGATTAATGCTTGCTAAATATTCTCCATCAGATTTTCGTGAACACATACACACAAACAAAAAAGACTCACTCGCACACACAACTGCACGATGAATACACCAATTCTCAAATTACTATACCCCAATTCATCACCTCTTCCTTTATGTCCGTTCCTGCTCATTTCCCCAAGCTTTTGATTCTGTCCCTCTCATCTTGTGTCTCTCTCCCTCTCCCCTACACTGCAAAACCCCTGTCCCCATCCCCACCACACACACAAACAAACAAACACTTCTCTAACAAACATGGCATCAGACCCAGAGAGTGAGAAACAGAGATAAAGAGCTAGAGGCCTAAGTTTGAGCTCGAGTCATATGACAAAAGCATGGCTTTATTCATGCTGTGTCCCTCTCCCTCTGGCTGTTGTTCTGCTTCAAATCAAACCACTATTTTCCCTTTAAACTTCTGACACAGATTCTCTTCAGCATGGTCCACTCAAGCGAATGGCTTCACATGAGCAATAGCACACACACACACACACACACACACACACGCACACATGCAGGCCCATACAAGCCAACCCCATTCTTTCGACCCCTGACACCAACACTTCTGTCAAATGTCCTCCCCAGAAACTCCCACAGCCCACTACAAAATAAAGCCTAAAAGTCTAGGCTTAGAGACTGTTTAGTGACAGAGCAGCGTTAATGGATGTTAGGGATGGGCTGTAAAAAAAAAAAAAATTGATTAGAAAAATCTAATAATTGATTAATCATTTGTGGAGAGACCAAAGCCGACCCCCCCCCCAATTGAATTTGGCCAACTACCCCACTCTTCCGAGCCGTCTCGGTCTCTGTTCCACCCCCTCTGCCGATCCTGTTCAGGGGGGAGGGGGAACTGGGGGGAATAGCGTGATCCTCTCACGCGCTACGTCCACCTGGCGAAACTCCTCACTGTCAGGTGAAAAGAAGCGGCTGGTGACTCCACATGTTTCGGGGGAGGCATGTGGTAGTCTGCAGCCCTCCCCGGACCCGCAGAGGCGGTGGAGCAACAACAGGGACGGCTCAGAAGAGTGGGGTAATTGGCCAGATACAATTGGGGAGAAAAAGGGGGAAAATTTTTTAAAAAATGAGCCAAAGGTTTGATAATAGCAGACTGATGAAACGTTTGCTGACTGACATATTACATATTACATTCTGACATGTATCAGAATGTACTAGGTGCATCTTGGGTCAGCAGGGCATGTCTGCTTTTGACTTTTCCTGTGTACGCCTCATACCTGGTGGTTAACTTGTCGTTTTAAACACGCGGATTATTCAATTAGTTGTTCTGACCATCCACTTATTAATCGACTGTATAAAAAAAGACCTTGTGCAGATCCCTAGTTAATGTAGTTCTGTATTTAGTCTATTATATTCTGTATTGTCGTAGTAACATTGTTCTAACATCTTACTATATAACTGCACTTCAAAATGTTTTCTCTCCTTTGCTATAATTTTCTTCCATCATCTAAATTACAATCAGCAAATGACAGTAAATGAAGCCAGATATTCAGTGAGGACACAGAGTCCTGCCAAAGTTTTTGACACAAGCATAAATCAGTTTTATTGTGTTGGTCAGTTTGTTGACCATCTGATTAACTGCCACAATAGTGCTGCACATCCATCTGTGCTGTTTTTATGACAGTTTATGTCCTGCTTGACCCACTTATAACAAGTGTCTCACTGATCTCTTCCTTTAGTGTGCGTTGTGCTTTGTGTGTGTGTGTGTGTGCTTTGTGCTTTGTGCTTTGTGTGTGTGTGTGTGTGTGTGTGTGTGCTTTGTGTGTGTGTGTGTGTGTGTGTGCTTTGTGTGTGTGCCCTTGACCGCCAGTGGTCTCTGTACTCTGAAAGAGCCTCTGTGCTGTACGGTTCCTGTAACATGAAAGGAATTCTCTAAACTGGTAAAATGCCACCAAATACAGCTCAGCTCCTCCAATTGGATTATGACCCAAAAGCGTTCTTACTAAAGTTAATCACCAGATTGGTATCATAAGGTCCTCTGACCCCAGAATGAGAAAAGGAATGCAGGGGTCTGGAAGGGAGAATGGATTGCAGGAAAACCAATGAAGCAAATTAATGCTGGAAAAAGTCACAAACAAAAAACTCCCAAGTTACCGATTTTCAATTAATTTGGGCTATCATATTTAAGCTTGAGCAAAGACTTTAAACGATTCAACTTGGCACCCTTTCTCTTTCTCCCTCTTTTTTTCTGGCTACCACTGATTAACACTCTCCCTCGGTCCTACACATCCTTGTCACTGAGTTCCAGGCAGTGTTGTGTGCTCTGAATAGTCAAATCTCTCTGTGAAGAGTAAGCCACCTTGCCATCAGACCACCAGCAGGCAGGAAACACCGGGTAGCCATGCAAAGCTGCTCCGCTAGCATGCAAATTTTCACCATAGCAAAAAAAACAAAAAAAAAAACAAAACTTTTTTTTTTGGATAAGCGGAATTGATATGCTCTGCTTTGGATCTACCCTTTGAAAATAGACACCATTTTCATCACAGTGGAGATCTATGACAGATATGATAATAACTGCGGCAAGGCCCACATTTGTGTAATACTATTGTGGTACATTATGTCAATTACTGTGTTATCAAGTCTGTCACCAAACGTAATAGGGGCTTGATGACAGTGTGGTTCATTCTAATGTGTGTGTGTGTGTATATGTGTGTGTGTATATATATATATACACACACACACACACACACACACACACATATATATACATATATATATACATAGCATATATATATACACATATACACACACACACTATATATTTGTAACAGAAACTGAGTCAAACCCAATGACATCAGTTCATTTCAGCGAATGAAAGTCTAGCCGTAGGCAGTAACCTAGACTGAATTAAGTTTGGCCCCCTTACTACAACAGCACTGGACATGGAACCGTGTTGTTTTCCTACAAACAATACAACCATGCCTGTCACACTGGTCCGTTATCTGAATAATCAGGGCTGAATGTCACACTACACTACTGTGTGTGTGAATGTGTGCATGCGTGTTTGTATCTGTGAGGTAGCTAGCTGCTCCTGAGAATGTGTCGGTTCATCACGTGTGTGTGTGTGTGTGTGTCTGTGTGAGTGAGTGAGTGTAAAGTAGATGTGTGCAGGACAGAGTGAGGTAAACAGGAGGTGGTGTGTATGATCCCTTTCCCAGGGCCAGCAGGCTTCTCCAGGGAGTGAGATAAAGAAACAGCTCATTTCAGAGCGGAGGTGAAAACAATAGCTAGGGCAGGGTTTCTCAGTCCTGTGTGTGTGTGTGTGTGTGTGTGTGTGTGTGTGTGTGTGTGTGTGTGTGTGTGTGTGTGTGTGTGTGTGTGTGTGTGTGTGTGTGTGTGTGTGTGTGTGTGTGTGTGTGTGTGAGAGAGAGAGAGGACAGAGAAAGAGAGACGGTGGTGACTGGTATTTCTTTCCCTCTGTGATCCTCCATGTTTCACCAACTAATTGTCTTAGAGCCGAAATTTCTTTTTGTTGTTGTCTACAGTAATAGGAATCATAGGCACATTGCTGAATAGAGCTGATAATTGCACTGACTGGCCTGAAAAGTTGCACTAGCTCCGTTGTGACACCTGCTATTGTGAAAAATGAATAGCGATTTATCCGCAACAATTTAAATTAATTAATAGCAGTTCTCTTGTCTATTGCTGGGCGTAACATAAAATCACTGACTATTAAATGTGAGTGAACCTGCCACAGACAAGTCTGCGGACATTCAAACATTTCAGCGATATGCTGTGTGCCAACTGACGGTGGCAGGGCTCAGCAGATCCTGCATACACTTATGAACTCACAAACGCTCACCTGTTTCCTTGCTCAACACACAAACTATCAACACACCCTATGATTTCAACACACATCATTACACCTCTCATTAAGAAGGGGATCAAACAAGTTGAGAAAAAATGGAGGGGAACTGTTAAGCAGCCACGGCAACAGGAAGAGCAAAAGGAAATACAGCCTTAACTGCATGGCATGCTCTACTGAGCATTAAACACACCTAACTGCATCTCCTTAGTTTTCATAACTGTAAAGCATGTACAAAACCGTCACCATAGCATAGGGCTGAGTGACATGTCATTTCAGACTTAACATCACAGTATACTAACGTGCAATAGTCACATTGCAAAGGATGCAATGAATTGGGCCCGTCATTCACGTTAGGCTAAAACTTTTTATTGCTTGATAGAAAACAAAATCTAGGAAGGTCTGCCTTTTTATGACTAATCTTGAGGAAAAAATATTCAAGCCCATCTGACAAATAATATAATTTAGTCTCATTTAATGACTCCTGGGGCAAATTCCTCATTTTCCCCTCAAAAATAAGACTAACCATTGCTAGAGTGATAAATTATTTACAAATGTAATTTCAGAAGTTAGGCTATAATGTGCAATTATCTGGTGAAATTATGTAGCTCTTTTTTATTCTTTAATATTTCAATGCATATCACCAAAAAAAAAATCACAATATTACCCCCCCCCCCAATATTGTTCAGCCCTAGCAGAGGACAAGGATAAATCAGATAAATCTGGCTGACAACAGTAGCCATTTTCACGGACCAATCGGAGGGCAGCATTTGTGTTCAGGGTTCTGAGTCATCATTACCACCTGGGGAGTGGAAGTCCCCCAATCTTCCATTCTGTCATCTGGAATAATGGGCTGGGATGAGCCAGTTGAGAGGCTCAGCATGCGGGGAGTAGCAAGAATCCACCTAACGTATCCTTCTGCCTCCCCGAAGCATGCTATATAGAAAGAAGGCAGACTCACTCGAGAATAGCCCAAGGAAAGAAGGGATATGAGTGCAGTGAGGAGGAAAGCGGAAGATGAGGAGGAGGCGGGATGAAGAGAGAAAGGGGAGGAAGAGGCAGAGGAATGGGCCAGAGGTGAGCTGTAAAGATGGGAGAAAAAGATCTAAAGAGAAGGCAAGTGAGGAAGAGGAAAGGCCAGTCAAGCAGGAGAAATAGGAGGGGGTTCAGCCTCATACACAGGCATCATTACCTCTGCTTTATCCCCAAAGACAACAGACTGATTAGCTGCCTGCTAATGCTAACATGGAAGATGATGGGGGGACATGAGAAAGTAGTAATATGTATTTACTAGTTGACTGTTTCATAATTTTTTTTTGCCTGTGCTTTTGCCACTTTATTAGTGAGTAGAATAACTCTAAATGACTACTTTAAATTCAGTATGCTAAAGACCCCATCCAATGGCCAGTTTCCCCTTATCCCAACTCCCCTTTTCTACTACAAACAGCTTTTTTTTTGTCCGTGCTCAGGGACATTTGTGTCTTGGAAACCAAGTGACTGGTGAGGACTGCCATTTCACATTCCCAGCGAGCGGTGTACAAATAACACAACTTGAAAATGTCGTGCCGTGCACACACAAAGTCACATTTTGCACAGTAACAACAGCAACTAATTACAGTGGATAGATTTAGGGTTAAACTTTGACTATCTTCGCCCCAGTCATGTGGTTTACAAAAAAATGTCTATGGAGAATCTCGTCTCCCTCGGAGTTGGAACGAATCAAAAACATTTTCACGCCTTAAAGTGCCCAGTGACAGCACATACACATAATTTGCCATTTCACTCGGAACCAGGAAAATTAATGTTTTCAAACAAAATAACACCTTTTGTATGAAATGTGATATTTAGTGCATGTTTACAATTTATCATACTTAGACGAGTAACATTCCCTTAGAACGTCTACTACTCAATTTTTGCTGGTTGGTGTCTTCAGTAGGTAAGTGTTTAAAAGGCATTAAGTATCAAATGCTGTAACGATGACACTTGTTTAAAGCTGTAGAGAGTATAACTCATTCAACAGTAAAAACATCCTTTAAATTGATCATTCAACATACAAAAATCTTAATCTTATGATCTAAGTGATTCATGAGTTGAACATCTCAACAAGATATCTCCTTATCGTGTCACTGAGATATTTTTCCACGGTCATAAGAGGAAATAAATAACGAAAAAGAAGGATGGTGTAAAGATCAACAAGCATCTACAACAAAGGAGAGAATAAATCAAAGCTGCAGCATTTGTTGAACAGAGACAGATCTCCAGTTTCCAGGTCTCCCTTAGCTTTTGTTCAACCTACAGGAGGGGGTCTGGGGCAGTTGGAGGTATGCCCGGGAAGAGGGAGTTTGCTTGGCACTGTGACTACTCGAGCTGGTGTACTATAACAGGAGCTGGATACTGGATTTGGCACTGCAGCTTATGGTAGCCAAAGAAGGAGCACACAGCTTTGGGCAGGGCTGAGGGAAATGGGCTGGCCGTTAGGTTGGGATAGGGCAAGGTCAGAGATTAAGGACTAAGGCGATGGGTAGGAGGGTAATAAGGGGTTGGTGATGAGAGTTGAGGCTGAGAGAGAGTGTGCCGCTCCATACCGAAGTGAATGGAAAAATGTGTCAATGGAACACGGTGAGGGAGCCTGGTGAATAAACAGAACTGATGACTCACACTCACTGGGATGGGAGGGAAGACTGAGGGTGGGAGTGTGGGGTACCAAACTGCTTAAGCTACCCCAATACATACAAAAACACAGACACAGCCTGTGAGCGTGCACACATACACACCACACACACACACACCACACACACAAACACACACACACACACACACACACACACACACACACACACACACATACCAACCCACTTGAACAGCAATCCCAAAATCCCCTAAATACAAAGCTCGTGCCATACTAGGGTGTGGAAATCGGACAATAGACAGTTTGTCCTGGTCAAGTGTGTGTGGTGTTTGTGTTTATGTGTGTGCCTTTTTTGGTTGATTACCGTTAATACGCAGGCATGCTTTGTTGGGGAACTTAGGGCTAGTCTCGCTTGCAGCACAACTCACGGAAAGCCAGGCTCAAAGAAAGTACTCAGTAAATGTACACCAGCTTCATGCCCCGTGTTAGATGAATAAGGTTGCTAAATGATCTTGGTCATCATTGCGTCTTACAGAGCATGCAGCATACAGTATCTGTTATCAAAAACATATTTGCAAAAGCAGTGGTAGATGGGCAGACAGGCAGAAGAGCTCTACCCATATTTCCTGAAAGAGTAGCTAGTTTGTAAAAGCAGTTCTGCCCAGGCCTGGCTCCAGTGAACAGGAGGTGGAAATCTTATAATCTGATCAAACAGCCTACCCGGCTGATGAAAACCTACACCTGACTCAGACTACTGCCTGAATTTAAAGATAGCTGTAAGTAGTTCAAAATACTTGAGAATCGGTCGATTTTGCCCTCAATAATTGTCACGTTAAAAAGGCCTGTTAATTCAGAAATACTGAATAACACTATGTGATGTGCCAGTATTAGTTCTGATGCTGTTATTGCAAAAGCTGCAAAAAATAAATAAATTAATGAATAAATAGACAAATAAACAATCTTCTGGGTGTCAGTCTTTAAATGGCCAATGAAGCCCTGGTGTAGTTGTCATTCCAACTCATGTGGGGTTACAAGGTTTGCGGTGTAACCAAGGGCCACAAGACAGTTATGTCCCAAACATGATCAGATAAGGATCGGTTCTAAATCAATCAGTGGATCATCGCCGACACTGATCAACATCAAACACTTCACCTCAGGGTTCAGCAGCTGATGTAGCACATCCACGTTGTTCTACATCAAACAGATCACAAAGAGGATGCAATCAGACTTCTTAATTATCTTTAGTTAAAATGTCAAATTTCAAGATTTATCTTCCCAATTCAGATGTAGGCCCAAGACCTCCCCTCTATGAAAACCTCAGAAGACATGTCTCTCTAACTGGAATTGCACATCTTTTTCCCCTTCAATGAAAAATCAATCAAAACATATGGTACCCCTTGTCTCAAATACTCAGATCAACTGGTGTCTCTACCAGTGTGCTGGATTGGATGTGGCATAAACAAAGACTAAATGAACACATTGCTGTTTTCTAACAGTGCACGGAACAGTAATAGCTCAAATTAGTGTGTAACTAAAGGTGGCAAAGTTTTGCTACATGACCTCACGACATGCACAGCTGTATGATGGAAGCACTTGGTACCTGAATGTTCTCAGATTTTCTTTTAATGTTGATGAGTAACCATGAAAAAAGGAGTGTTTGAGAGAAAGTGAGAGAGAGAGAAACAGAGAGAGACAGAGACAGAGATCGAGAGAGAGATGGCAAGTTTACAACTGAAAATTGATTACTTGAATGAGTGCGCCCTGAAATGGTTATGCTTATATCTTGAAAACATGTAATTACAGTTTTATTACCAACATAACAACCAACACTCACACACACACACACACACACACACACACACACACACACACACACACACACACCAAAGATGAGGATATTCCATTGACCTGGACTCAGTCCCTCAGTGGTTTTCACGCTAACACAAAATGATTTCTACACTTGGTAGCAACACAAACTGCTAAAATAATTAACTTCTCCCCCATTATGGGGAAAACTGTCCTATTTCAATTGGTGTGTGCCCCATATCTTAACATACATACACAGACTAACAAACAAAAATAAACACACACACACTCGCTCAAATCTCCTACCTTGGTGTCAACAATGGAGCAGGCAATCTGTTTAACATACGCCAGGTCAGCAGTCTGAGGCAGCAGAACCGACTCTCTAGTCAGGCCGATCTGGATGATGAAGGAGACCCCTGCTGGGGTAGGGGGACCAGGGGGCATGACAGTCCCCCCAGGACCTGGTGCTGCTCCAAAATCCACTGGAGGAAAGCCACCCTGTGTAAGGGTAGGAGGCATGGAGATTGGGGTCCCCTGCTGCATCACCACAGAACCTGGGGGTGAGGGACCGCTAGGTGGGAAGAACACCTGGGCCATAGGCCCCGATGGCATACAGGGGCTAGCGTTGGCCATTCTGCTTGCTGCTGGAAGCTCACAGCACACAAACTCAAAAGGCAAACACAGGTACAAAGCCTTGAGTTCACAAAACCCATTCACTTACTGACACTACTGAATGAGAATGAGGGTGTGGACGCACTAGTCTACACACACTTACACACACTCCAACAGGGAGTCCCAGTTCCTGTGTCCACCCCTTCCCTGTGGATAAAGGAAGCGATCTCTTCACAGGAAGCAGTTTTTTACTCCTCGTTTTTCTCCCTCTCTCTCTCTCTCTCTCTCTCTCTCTCTCTCTCTCTTACTTTGTGATCCGTTGTCACCCTTCTGCTTTCATTGCCCAGTAACAACAGGCACACGCATTGTGTGAGAGACTCATGAGAGAGAAAGGCTGAAGGGGAAAACTACCCTCGCCCTACTTCTCCTCTTCCACCTCCACCCCTCCCACACCTCTCTTGTTTGGTGAAGTTGTTCTGCAGGGAAGAAAGTCCAAACTTGCGTGGGAAACGCTCAGCGGAAGAGGAGAAAAACAAAAGCCATGCCAAACTTTGCTGTCCTCTTCTTCTAGACTTTGTTACAAAATGGCCTCCTTAATACAGGAAACAATGAGTATGAAAGAGAGCAAGAAACGGCTGGGGGTTTTCTTGAGACGCGTCTAACCTAGTTGCAGCTCCAGTCCAGACTTTTGTGTAGAAAAGCAGAAAGCGAGCGGCGTGAAGTACCGCCCTCTCCCCCTCCCGCCCCATTACCACGGCCAAGGAGGAAGTGAAAATGACTGACACCCCTTTTACACCAATGGAGTGACACAAAACTAGAGCGTATTTCTTTGGTGACGTCAAGGGCCTCCCTCCGAATCTCCGCTCGACTCCCAAGTTTTTAACCTCCTCCTTTTTTCGTCCGTCTCGCGCTCCATCTGCGGTTTATGTCGATATAAAAAAAATATGCGTCTTGCTTAACTCCTTCCGCTTATTGCGACCAGGCAAGCTTTCTCAAATTACCTGAGCTGTAACTCCACCACCGTGAAAAGCTTCTCTCTTTTTCTCTCATCTTTGTTATTCGTTGCATAGCGTGGCATATAGTAACTCTAACCTCTTAAAACGTTCTTTAAAGCTGTTTTTATTGTCGTCATCGTCTCCCTCCTTCCCCTGTGTCGCTACAAATCTCCTAAATTAGAGTCGGACCACGCCTACTGTTAAAGTCTTGATACATGGCCAACATCTTCATCCCCGGGGTCGTGCTCTGTGTGGAGTTTGCATGTCCTCCCCGTGTCTGCGTGGGTTTCCTCCGGGTGCTGCGGTTTCCTCCCACAGTCCGAAGACATCTAGGTCAGGTGAATTGGCGGTACTAAATTGTGTGTGTGTGTGTGTGTTGATTTTTTTTTTAACAATTGATTCAGAGTGGATCTGTAAATGTGGAAATGAATACTTGACCGTCTGCACACTTTTTAGAAGCACTCTCTCTTTGGGCAAGTCTTTCGAGTCAACTAAGTCCCAGTGAAGTTACGAGTCATGAATGACGTCATTGGTGTTACAAGTAAAACTCAATTTGTCAAGTTTTGCCGAGTCAAGTCTAAAGTCATCAAATTGTCCAAGTCGTGTGACGCTCGAGTCCACTCTGATGTATCCACGCTCACCTCGGTACGCCACATCACATTTAATTCCTGTCCATAAAAATTAAGAAAAAAAAATTCTGGATGGTTTTGTTGACTGCATAACGACAGCCATTCTGATCACTGACTTGCCTTTTATTCAGTCATGTTTCATCATCGGTCCAGTTGCGAAGATAATGAACTGTTTAAATGAGCCAATCTCAGTCTCCTTAAAGTGGACCTAAATGTCGACTGACAGGAAAGGGACTTGATTCACTTGAAAGAGGAATCGGTTCTCTGTGGTCCACTTTAGCTCTAATGGGCCCTCAGTCCACTTTGTATTCACCCATCAGTTTCTTTAAAATACCTTTACTGGTTTGGATTATATATCATCCACCAGCCTCAACGTACAAACCATAATGACACAGTATCTATCAACAGAAACTCCCTATAAAAGACCTCAAGACATGTGGGGGGGGAAAAAGAGGAAAAACAAACAAAATCAGAGATGCTAAAGAGGCTGAGTGTTATTTATCAGTCAATATCGGGTTTTCAGCCCCAAAAGTCTTTTGTTTTTTTATTTTCTTATTTACTTCATCACCATAAAGTGGCGAAATGATCCTTGTGAAAACTTCAAAACGTGACTTATAGGGGAAAAGCAGCATATACACTGCACATCACTTAAATCAGGTTGTCTATTGTATGTTACGTGTGACAAATATATTTCCAACAGCACATCAATTAAACTCAGTACCACCCCGACACCCATGGCTGTGGGTTATGTTTTTCTAACCATAGAGAATGAACGTTATCTGAGGACCAAGACAAAGGAGCCAGGCCACTTTGCGTTAGTCATGTGCAACCCATTCGGGCCATGAAGGGAGCTTGAAACAAATTTGCTCGAGTTCAGTCGGTTTCAGAGGGCTCCGAGTTCATTTGGATTGTTCACACAAACAACAAATATAGAATAATTGCTCTGAGTTCACTGGGAAGACTTAAATGGGCCATGTGTTAAATTATCCACAGTGACAGGAGGAACTTCAGTCCAAATCTTTACTTATCAAGTAGTCGTCACCTTGACCTGACCTGACCACCACAAGAGGGACACATCTCTTAGATGCAATAACAATAAATATTTCTGAAGGGAGATGAATCTGTGGGGCAACTGAAAGACAAACAGAACCATATGATCAACCAAAACTACATTATACTAATGAATGAACATCATTTTTATTCATTCTGGGTGAGTGTGTAAGCAAGATAACTTGCTTTTAGAACAAGCCCTATTTGACACGACAGCAACTGCACATCTCTTACTCTAGAAAATGAAATGGAGATTTACATCAACATGGAGATTATCTATCATCCAAGTGGTGCAAACAATTTCTTTGTTATTTTGGCCAATTTGGGGGATAAAGGACATCAGAACATCGACAATTGTTTGCATTTTCATTTTGTGAACCTAAATTCTAGTTTTATGCAAACCTTCAAATATTATGTGTAAATTATGTTTTAAACTTTGCCCATGACCAAAAATCTCATTTTTCCCAAAGTAGTGGAAATGACATTTTCTACTTTAATATCCTATCTTTCACCATACTACATTTATCAAACAGCTTAGTTTCTGGCTTCTTCTATCGGAAGATCGCCCAATCAAAGAGCAGCATTTCTAATCACTGGGTCAACCTGCCATTACTACTGTTTCCAGTTTTAAGTAAAGGATGTGTGCACTTTGACGGATCATAGAAGTCAAGAGAGGTTAAGGATTGTGTTACCAGGCAAACAAATGCCAGACTGCATTTGGGAGCCTATCGTCTCCTTGCGTTTGAGGGGGGAGAACCTCGCCAATTCAAGGAGCAGGACAAAAGTAAACACACAGTAAAGATCACACAACACAGCTCTTGATTGACTGTACAAAATCTCTTAATTTTGTGTTTTTCTTAATGACATACAACAGGGCACCCGTAAACAAAAAGAGGGAAAATGTCATTTGATACAAGCTAGAATGCAGTTCAAAAATATATATAATAAAACAAAATTAATAAAAAGCAGGTCTTTCATCCCTTGTAGTTAGAGGAAATAGATTGAATACAGCTTAATATGATGTACAAAATATCACACAGTGATAAGTTGCTATTAAAAAAATAAAAACACAAAGAAATGAGAGTCCTTTACCTTGGCCTCTGACTGATTACTTCTTTTTTTTCACAATTTTCTTAATTTTTCAGGTTTTTTAATTATTTTGCTTTTTTACAAGTTATACATTACCATTATCAACCACAAGCAGTTTCTATGCCTAGTAAGTAAGAATGATTCACTTATCATACTACAGTATTCTTACATCTTAATCATGTTCATAATCAAAGAAATCAATTGCAACAGAAAATAAACATGAAAATGATGGACATTTACAGCACATCAAGGCATCTCTAGTCTTTTCATTTACATTCTCACTTCCCATTTTCTTTTTTTACGTTTTTTTTTCTTCTCACACATTTGTGTCCTGATTTGTCTTTTCTTAGTAACTTGACTTAGCTCAGTATGAAAAAAGCAACAGTTGATTTACAGAAAATGTGACTGACTCCCAACAATTGTAGGTCGTACTCAGTCTAAGACACCCATGTAGCATTAACCAATAACGGATAAGAAATTTTTGCAAAAAAAAAAAAGTATTCCTGCACCTCGTCTGCATCCATTCCCAACCATCAAGTGTCACTGTAGTTGTAACAGCATGCAATGCCGAGTAGTAATACACTCCAGCAAATGCACTCAGTTGTTCTCTGGCCAATGTCAAAGCCCAAGATATACAGCAAAATCTATCTTGTGTACAATCAGACCAACAGTTCACCACCCTTTTTAAGAGAAACATTTGAACTAAACTGACCAGAAAATGCCAGTGTTAGGAACAGGCCGGGACTGGAGTTTACCTTTAGGTTCCTTTTGACACTCAGATCCAAAACTCTGACCCCTAAAGTGACCCTGTCATTTTGTTAATGAGAACAAAGCAGCCCCCTAACTGACAGAGAATGTAGGAGATTTCAATCGTCTAATGGCTATAGGTTAGAAATAATGGTCATATGTCAGCTGCTAAGGGGCAAGTCTTATCTAAAGCTAGCATGTAAGCATGAATGCTGGAGACAGTGGAGGGACATAGTTAGGAAGATTCTCCAAATATAAATGTGCTCCAGTGCTCATTTAGCCCCCATCTAGCAATGTAGATGCCTTCAGGGTGCCCATTCAGGATAGCACAATCATCACAGCAACTGGAGTAGATGTGACCAGAGTCACAGAATCAGAGAAGATTGGATACTAGGTAAGTCGTTTAACCTGTGATCCTTTCCCCTAAAGTCAGCCATCACCCCTGACCTCGATGCTGTATTATAAATTCTTAAAAAAAAAAAAGCAAACAAACTGTATAGTGACTTCCTGTCTAGTGAAATGAAGCCAACCCTGTTGCCTTGAGGCTTAGGTAGATCTCAGTCTCAATTCCTAAAAAAAAAGAAAAGGTGGAGGGTTGATATAAATATAATTCTTTGGCCCTGAGGGGGGGTTCTCCCCCAGCATGACTCCTTTGACAGAAGACAGAGGACCAGTTTAACACCATAAGCACTGTGGGTCGTGCACTAACCGTGCAACAGCCGCACATCATGCTACGAGAGCGAACAGGACCGTCAGCATAACTCTCAAGTAGTAGTGACGTCTTCTAATAAGCTTTTCTAGAGGCCTAAATAAATATCAAGCAGGAACCGTCTAGCCCAAACTAAGCACTGCCCAGAAACTGGCACTAGCCTCAGGAGAAATTAAAAAAAAAAAAAAAAACTCAAGACAGCTGTAATTATTCAAATCAAGCAAGTTGAGGTGGTCCCCCCATAACAATCGACTCTGTACACTTCCTTACAAGCCAGCCATCTTCGAGGAATGATAAAGATGGACTCAATACACATAACTTAAACGAAAATCACCTTATGACCAGTGAGTGATGTTCTGAATGATAGTGACTTACAGTATCTCAATACAAGTAAATGAAATGGTGAGAAAACAAGGTGTAGTTTTGAGGAAAAAGAGACACTCATTCACCTAATCAGATCCATAGCCCAGTGAGTGAGAAAACACACACACATGCACAACAGGTCCCTGATTCTGACTCAAGACTAACAAGGTCTTTCTTAGCACCGTGATTTAACTAGTGCACATGCAAACAGAAACATATACACACACACACACACACACACACCCGCACACACACACACCCGCACTCCTTTGTACAGTAAAAAAAAAAACCCAAATGGCTAAATCTGCAGTATTAATTGAGTAACTGACTGATGTCCTATAATTCTAGTCTAGGGACTGTCTGTAACTGTGCTTCTTCATCATCATCCATCTTCAGCAGGCAAATACTACAAGTGTGTGTGGCCGGCTGTGGAATAGAGTGAAAATTGTATATTTGTTGAAAGAAATGATGACAATGATAGTGTCTTCCCCCCCATTGTGGAATTCATTCATCTTGTACAGCAGAGTTATATCTCCACACACACATATGCACACTCTCTCTCACACAAACACACACGTGCGCGCACGCACTCGTTTGAAATGGGGATACAATATAATACTCAGACATACAATCAATGAAACTCTGTGTCAAGGTGATGGAATCAAAATTAAAGCTATTTTTTTTAACACTGGTTAGTGTCTGGCTAGTGTCTTCTCAAATACTACTAGGTGCAACATTCTCCAACCCCAACTACTACTAATACACATGCACTCCAATGGAGTCTTTGGAATGTAATACATTATCTCCCCATGTAATGGTTGGTCAGATGGCCGCTGGAAACTGTAATTAGGCATGCCTATACATGTTAGCATCAAGTGAGTTTAGATTCATATTTATTCAAAAAGAGGACTCCAAAGAAATGTGGTGGAGCATTTGTGCATTTTGTGCGCTGCGCACATACGCACTTCCTTTGGGGGTTGTCTGTACATGTTAGTTAGTAGTTGTCAGCATCTCAAGCACACGTGCATTTCAATAACCATCAGCAGACTGACAAAGCAGAACAGAATATTGTAGTGTAGAAAAGTGTCACCCCAAACATTAACAAAACCGAGCAGCCAGAAACTTGAAGTTATAAAAAGCAGTATGATTGGTATCACAACAAGTCACTGAGGCATCATGGAACAGTGAGGAATTGAGGGAAGTGGTGTCCTGTGGCGATGACCCAGCCAGTGGGGTGTAGGACAAGTGTGTGTGTGTGTGTTTATGTATATATATGTATGTATGAATGTTTAGGTACACGTTTTAATGTAAGCAGGTGAGCTTTGTCCACTGTGTCCTTCAGTCTCGTTTGGCCCACCTGTAGTTGTAGGATTCTAGGATCAGAAACGGGAGGCAAACAACATTAGAGCTATCTAAACTGAAACTTATCTAGAAGCAAACAAGTACAAGTTTATAAAATGTATACCTTTTTTTTTTTGTCTGGATTTTCCCCCCTTTTTCTCCCCAATTGTATCCGGCCAATTACCCCACTCTTCCGAGCCGTCCTGGTCACTGCTCCATCTCCTCTGCCGATCCGGGGAGGGCTGCAGACTACCACATGCCTCCTCCGATACATGTGGGGTCGCCAGCCGCTTCTTTTCACCTGATAGTAAGGAGTTTCACCAGGGGGATGTAGCGCTTGGGAGGATCACGAACAGGCACCTCGACCGACCAGAGGAGGTGCTAGTGCAGTGACCAGGACACATACCCACATCCAGCGTCCCACCCGCAGACACGGCCAATTGTGTCTGTAGGGACACCGGACCAAGTCGGAGGCAACGCGGGGATTCGAACCGGGATCCCCGTGTTGGTAGGCAACAGAATAGACCACTACGCTACCCAGATGCCCCCCTATAAAACGTATACCTGATGAGACAGTTGACATTTGAACAAATACCCACCATTATTGAATATGTAAAATAAACAAATGCTTGCCCAAAATGCACACTTGGCCCCACTTCATCTAATTTTGTCCCATCCCTCTTCCCTGCCTTGCACACCATTCATCTCACCAGTATGATGACAGCATTGTCAGACAAAGATTTTGGCGAGTGCATCAGCACCAGCACTGGCAATGAAAGGCTGCGAAGAGTGGAAGGCCACATCGTGAATGGCCTCGTCATGCTTCTTCCTGTGGGCTGTGATCTCCTGCACACACGTCCTGTTGTCCAGCATCCATAGGCGCACTGAGCAATCATGGCCTGAAGGAGGTAGACAGGGAGTGGAGGGCCACGATATTTTTAATGGGGGGCAAAGGTCAGTGAAATGCACTTTCAAAAATCTATAATGTTTTGCCTGCTTAGACGCAATGTACCACTTCCTCTACATGTGTTTTGTATAGAGATTTTGAGCAAGTATTTAAAATGTACACCGTTCTTTACATACAGCTGTTTGCTGAATCTGAACATTACGGTCAAAACTTATTTGTTTGTTCTTTTTAGTTTTTATTCTTATATAAACCATTTAGGAATTTATAATCTCGCCTGCACAAGTGTTTCTGCTTTGAGTTTTATTTTCAATATTTGTAATTTTAGCATTGTGTTTTTAATCGCTTCACTTCTACATCTTATCACTGAGCAGATGAACTTACTATAAAATAAACTGCTAAAGACAGAAATAAATCTATCCTAGCATTCCCAGTTAGAACTCTAAACTGACTGGGAAAGGGAAGGCAAATATGAAAACATTAAAATATTTTATACCGGTTGAGTGTAATTGACAAAACTGGAAAATTCAATTTAGGATGCCAATATATGTTATAATGACTACAACAATTAGACTGTACTTCGATAAAGATTTAGATCCAAAACAATTCAGAGTTTCAAATATATGTCTCCTGCAGAGGTTACTTGCTCAGTGAATTCCTATGAACGTGATTCTAAAGTTTTACTGAGGTACGTGTGGTAGTAATTTGGTACTTACTGCCAGAGATGAGGTAAGTGCCTTTAGGATCTGTAGTAAGACAGGTGACTGCATCCAGGTGAGCCACCATAGAGTGGACAACTTTACCTGTGCAAACACACAAAACCTCATCATGCATATGTAGAAAAAAAAATCACAATCAAACATCTAAGACAATGCAAATTGGAATTACTGGATTACTCATAAATATAATACACACCTGTCTTGTTGTCGAGGAAGCGGATGGTGCGATTCTCGTGTGCAGTGATGGAAATGGGCTCCAATGGATGGCTGACCACACGGTTGATCAGCTCGCTGCCTACAGAGGAGGAAAAAAGAAAAATCACACAATGTTCATCCTGCTTCCCATCCAGCAAAAAACAATATTGAGGAGCAGACAACATAACAGAAAATTAAAAAAGAGCAGACAACCCAACATGCCTAGACTGCAGGGTCATTATGAGAACAACCTCATGGCTAGGAGTGCAAACAAAGACAACATCAGTCAGATGTGGGTGGTTGATATATCTGCGAGGTGTAGGGAAAGTACATTTGAGCAGTCTTGTGGATGAGTAGCGAGATAACAAGAGTTACAGTGTAATACAAAATATGAGTCATATCAATTCTGACTAACTGTGATCATAAACCACTCCAACTGTTTCTCCTAAACTTTGGCTCCCATGCTATTATGTTCTTCTCACAAGCCAGTATGTTGAGAGAGACAATTTTGCAGCTCCTTTCTTTGGCATGATACAGATAGATATGTAACTAAATAGATTTGTCAATGTAATTATTCTATGTCCATTAAATTTGTCCTCTTGATATATTTACTAACTAATTGTTGGGTCCAGTACATACCATCCTTGGTCTGCGTCTCTAGCACCATGATGCTCTGCTCTGTGTTGAGGTCATAGAGCAATGTCTCACCGGCGTCAAATGACACCACCACTAGGTTAGGGTCAGAGGTCACAAAGGCCACAGAGGTGGGTGTGCCATGCTCTAGGAAAAGGTAGGAGAAAGGAAGAGTTGGGCTGTGGATACATCACAGATATATGAGAACACATAGATGCAGAAATGAAGTACCACAAACGCGCACGCACGCACGCAAAACACACACACACACACACACACACACACACACACACACACACACACACGCTTACCTTTTTCCTTATTAAAGACTGACAGACAGGGGGCCGAGTTCTGGGGGTCCCAGATTCGAACTGTGCCATCAGCTGAACAAGAGGCCAGGCGATGGTGGGCTGAGGAGTAAGCCAGACCCCACACACTGTCCTCATGGCCAGCCAGCACACTGCTCTCAATGCCAGGGTCTAACCAGACACAGGCACAGAGACAAACAGTTAGAGTATTTCCACAAATATCTCTCTTCAAAAAGTCAGGACAAGAGTCAAAAACACTGTTGCATTGCATTTGTCTGATGAAGTTTCCTTCTGTCCGTTTGGTTAAAGTCTAACCCATCCATCCATTATCCAAACCACTTAGCCTACTCAGGGTCGCAGGGATGCTGGAGCCTATCCCAGCAGTCATTGGGTGGCAGGCAGAGAGACGCCCTGGACAGGCCGCCAGTCCATCACAGGGCCCACACACACACACATTCACACCTAGGGACAATTTTAGTACGGCTGATTCACCTGACCTACATGTCTTTGGATTGTGGGAGGAAACCAGAGCACCCGGATTAACCCAGATTAGGTAATTACAACATGAGAGCAATGCACTATGGGTTCGCACAAGAGTTTTCAGTTGCTTTTAGCTTGCTGATTAGCAACAGAGGAAATGGAATTTCACATAAAGATGCAATGCAGGATTTATCATGAGTCTTGGCCTCAAATAGACAAAGTTTGTGCAAATAGCCAGCAATGCTTCATCTAGCCTTGTCATTCTCATGATCAAGTTTTTGGAACTCACAAGTGATAAAAGCATCCTGCCGTGAACCCACAATAGGAGCAGTCTGCAATTTGGTATGGTCAAAAGTGGACCAAAACACACGATATTGGCAAAAGATTTAAAGCAAGTTCAATGCATGTGGGGTAGGGTTACCTGTCAAAATATTCAAGACTCAATACAATGTTTTGAAAATTGACACTCAAGAATGTAGGTGCAAAAGTTACCTGGGAAACACTATATGGACATTAATACTGAAAAAACATCCCAAACAACTGCAATATCAATATTATTTAGGTCTGAGTCCTGAGTATTTAGAGTTGAGCCTGACTGACTGACCGTAGTTGTCGTATGGATCCACATTGAGGTCAGGAATCTTCCAACACCTAACAGTGCCATCCAGGCCTCCACTGTAGCAGGATTCACCATCCTCACCCATGGCCAGAGATAAGACAGCTCCACTGGGGAAACATGAAAATGGATTAGAGGGCAGCTGTATATGTATATTTTAGTGACAGGTTTGTGTTAGGCACAACTTACCTATGTGCTCTGAATGTGTAGATGGGCTCAACATCCAGTGCTGCATTTCTGTGGACAGACAGTCAATTAGTTCAGATTTCACCCAGCTACTAACGTTGAAGAACCACTAATGATCTGTTCTCTCCTCTTCCAAGTATTTCATAAGGAAATAGGAAATGCTGTCCTTACTTCTTGGAGTGCATGGCCTTGTTGAGGTTCCAGAGTTTGAGTGTCCCATCTTCTGAGGCTGTCAGCAGCACTGCCTGACTGGGGTGAAAGGTCAGAGCGCGGATGGCATCAAAGTGGCTGCGTAGTGTGAAACGTGGGTTCCATGTCTTCTTAAATTCCTCCCTGCTGTCTTGCATCTGCCAGGACAGACCAGAGCGAGGGATCAATTTGTTTTTAGAGTAGAGTGTGTGCTTGTGTAATATCTTGTGTATCAAAGTGAGCATGTGTACTTACATCCATGGAGAGATCATTGTCATTGGCCACAGTGAGATCAGCTAGCTCACCCAGGTTCATATCCCCTCCTCCAACAGCATCCATGATGAAGACATCAGAAGAGAAACCCAGTGCGCCACCTGCAGGACCAGAGGAGGGAGAGTATAACACAGTTACTAATGTAACTTATGATGTATGGGCTAGGAGAACTGTGAAAACGACCACTGAATCTCAGCACTATCTGGTTAATTTTCTGCATCCTCTCTCATCACAGACATCTCGTCAGCAATGTCTTGGTATGAACTCTTGGCCTGAACTTGGTATGGTATCTTGGTATGGTAAGAGGGAAGTGGGGCAAGATGACATTTAGGTCTTCCAATTCAATCTGATCTATAACCATGCAACTAAAAGGAAATTGAGGTTTTGGAATCTGTTTTTGAGAAGCCTTTTATGTATCTTTATTATTATTTTATTATTATTGTGTGTGTGTGTGGGGGGGGGGGGTCAAAGGTTTTCTATGAGACATACAGTGGGACTGGATGGTAACTCACCTTCCCCAGAGCGAGCCTGTCCCGACACAGTGGGGGGCGGAGAAGGTTTTGGGGGGAAGTCCGACATCATGCCCTGCAACTTGTTCCTGCGGTTCTCTGAACCCAGCAAAAGGAGAGACACACAATACCCAGTCATGCAGAGAGGAGGAGAGACAGGCAGACAGACAGAGAGAGACAGAGAGAATGACAGATGGGAGAAAGTGAGAGAGAGAAATGAAGACAGAGGTAGCGATAACATTCATACATAAAACAGAAATTCTATTGACGACAAGAAAAAGAAGAAAAGGACGAAGTAGACTGCTTTTGAGCCCCAGACAATGAAACATGGACATATAAAGGCACCCAATAGCATGCATGGTGCCCTCTGAGATGATCCCAGACCAAAGAGAATTACATACGCTCAGGACAGAGGTGACCAACCAGACAGAAAATCCAGAGTGACAGATTCTTAGGTCATGAAACAGGCACAGGGAGACAAGTGCTTGGGAAAAACACAGGCTTTATTGACAAGTAGGGATGCCAAGACATAGTGAGGAAAAGATAAAAAAGGTAAGTGGGGCAGAAAGATACATGAAAAGACAGATGCACTGGTGGCAGAGATGGTGGCAGTGCTGGTGCTGGTGGTGGTGTGGCTACGGCGACAGCATACCTAACTCCCGTCCGTCCCCTGAGATCCGGGCCTCGCCCGCCCCCTCCCCCTCCTCCCCCGAGCCCAGGAAGTCAAACTCGCTAAGTGCATCCTCTGAGTCATCTTCATCCTCCTCTTCTTCAGGGTCCAGCTCTGTGGTCATGGGCTCTGTACCCATCTGGACGGTGTGTGGGATGGAGAGATGAAGGGGGTAGGAAGAGAAGGCACGTGAGAGATGAAATAGGATGATTCTGTCACTTATATAAAAAAGTGATGCACACAAGTTTAACTATAGCTGATGGCTTATGCATAAGAAGTATGTTGACCAATCATAAATTTATCACAAATCACAAATTTTTTGTGTTTTTTATAATTTAATCAGTTGTTTGACCTCCATTCCTACATATCTTACTGTTTACTCATTAGTGATACCTTGACTCGAGACTTCTTGTTCTTGCGTGGGCCATCGATGCAATCAGTGGCCATACCCTGGAAGTCATCTTCTTCATCGCTGTCATCCTCATCATCATCCTCACAGCCATGCAGGAAAGGAATCTTATCCAGTACCGAGCCACCCAGACGTTCTTTTGAGCTTTCTTTTCCTGCATTCCTGAACACACATACACTTTAGAATGATTCCACTTCAATTTAAAAGACAGAAAGCAGCAGACAGCATTGATCATGAGCCGTTCCCACTTTGATTCACTGGTAAAGAAAAATGCATCATCTTTCAAACACAGGACTACTGTAGAAGGTCATCTTGTGTAAGTCAATCTGCTAATCAACTCCAGCTAAGATCCTGATTGATAACGTTCTACTTTTGTTCAAGTGTCATGGTTTTACCTATGTTGTTCAATGTCTTTGTATTAACTTAATGTAATATTACTGAACTGTAATATCTCCATACCAATGCAGCTTTGCATTCTTGGAGTCTCACCTCTTGATTTGCTCTTCTATCTGCCTGACCAGCAGGGATTCTCCACCTGCCAGAGGTTCGGGCTCTGGGGAGGCTTCGCTTGGCGGTGGACCATTGGCCTCGGGGCTGCTCCGCCCCAGCAGAGAGCGCACACGCTTAGAGCGCATATCCAAGATAGTGTCTGAATAGCCCACCTCCTCGAGGTACCTACATTCATGAAGAAAAAGCACACACACATGCAAATAAGCCTGATTTTTCCAGTCAGGGTTAAAAGTTTATTCTGAAGAATATCCAAATTTTATTTATGAAGCAGAACTTGTTTATTTCTGATTAAAAAAAAAACATCTGAAGTCAGATTTATTTGTATAGCCCTAAACCACAATTTAGTCCCAGACAGCTTCACAATCACAATTACATTCTATGCAACTTCCGACATTCCCTATTCCTAGACCCTCAATTCAGATGAGGTAAAACTCCACAGAAAAAAAGGGAAATGCCTTACTTGCGAAGTAGCTGACGTCCTTCTTTCCAGGACATCTGATTAGCTGGCTCGGAATCTGACTCAGCTGGCCCATTGGGTACTGCAGATTGACAGGAGAATTGGTCAAGGATGATGTAAGAGCAAGGAATGAACACGCAGTAGGTAGGAATTAATAGTGAAAACTACCAGTTCCTCACAACAGAAACAAAAAAATATAGGAAACATTATAAAAGACAGCTATCAGGTTACTCCCTAGGGCCTGATAGTACATACGATGGTCTGCCTCGGTCTCTGGTTTCTTATCCCCCGGACTCTGATCGTTCCCAGTTTTCAGCTTCTGGTGTTTGGCCCTGCAATCATACATTTCACCACAAGGGGGGGATCATTACAAGGAGGCTTTCATGATAGCCACAAAATTGCAAAAGATGGATTAATAAGAGTACACAGACAGACTGATGAACGGAGATGGAAACAACACAAGAAAATGTGCAATTGTGTCGTACCTCTCCTGTTTGAGAGCATACTCCAGCATCTTAATCCGCCTTACGAGATCCTGCTTCATATTCTCCTGCCCTTTCCTCTCACCCTGGAGGAATGCCACTTGAGCCTGCGAGCAAACACAAACACACAGCAAGAGGTTGGTACATGGAAATAAAATCCTTGCAGAATCATCACACACACACACACACACACACACACACACACACACACACACACACATGCGCAAACACATACTGATGTGAACACCAAGTATGTACACACCTACACGCAAAAACAAGAACAGTAATCCAATTTAGGATGGCACATCTGCCACAGTGGCAACAAAATGATTGAAAGAAAGCCATTGTCTCACTCTGGAGTAGCAAGAAATGCATTTTATATTCACATCAACAATGTACACAAACAGAGAGCAGGGCACTGAGCAGGAGAGTCTGATTTCAGACATGAACATAACAAACTTGGCTTTTAGTAACCCCGAGGAATAAGTAGAGGGTTGTGGAGCACAGCTCTTTATTTTTAAACCTCTCCTAACCAGGCACTCACCACACATCTGTAGGAGAGGACAAACAAGACACAGGCCGGCCCCGTTCACATGCGCTCTCACACCTACTTTGAGGACACATCCGTCCTTTCTCTGCTTCCTTTCCCATTTCCCTGATTTCCCTTCCTCTGTGAAATGATGAATTATCAACTTGAGAAAAAGGGAAAGATGTACCTCAGCCGATAATTATTGCATGTGAAGCTATCAAAATAATCGGGTCCATGGCACAGAGTGGACGTAGGAAGGAAGAGAAGCAAAATGCAAAATATGGAGAATAACTTGGAATTTAAGCGTTGGCAAGAATAATCTTTAGACAAGGTGGTCCCCATTACCACCTAAAAAGGCGACGCAGCCCTGAAATGGATGAAGAATTACCTTTTCTCTTCAGAAGTCTTGAGGCATGACCCAATACTCAATTCAATTCAAAAGTTCAAGACCACATAGATTGGATGAGTGGTTCAAAGCAGCCAAGAGACAGTCAACGAAGGTTGAATGAGTTCATCTGAATACAACGTTTATTGACAGATACGTTTCATCACTCATCTAAGTGACCTCTTCAGTCTAAACTGACTGCAGGTATCTCCACCATTGGTTGTTCCCTCTTCACACAGATGGCATCTTATGATGCCCTGTTCAAACCAGTGAGGATGTTCACATCCTATCAAGGATGTGAACATCCTCATCATTGAAAGAGTGGCCACTGGCCTGTAGATGGGTGTAGACTGCGGAGTCTTGGCCTGACGTGTTAGCTCTTCTGTGTTGTGCCATTCTCTTGGCCAGCGTCTGTTTAGTTTCTCCAATTTACAAGTCACGGCAATCCTCCTGGCACAGCCAGCAGACACAGGCAGGAGATAGGTTTCCCTCTACTGGAGGAAGGAAAAAATAGTCCAGTTACCCTTGGTAGAAGGCAGTTCACAGACCTAACTGTAATCAGACTATTCACATCATCTGATTGCGGTGAGTCAAAGCCTCAATAGTTGAGGGGGGTTCTTCTACCATTCCCTAAGTCTCACCACCATCCCTCGCTATATTCCACCAAGTTTTCCCTTGTGCAAAATGGCACCAATTGTGGCGATAACACTTGTTTTAATACTCCATTTCTCCTCTGTGCGTCTGTGTTCCTGACTCTGCCCCCACACACAAGCAGTCTACTAAAAGTAGAGCAGCCTAAAAATGCTGTCTCACGGGGGAAGGCACTCAGTCTACATGAGGATAGTCAATTACGCAGGAAGATGCATGCACACCCACACAGAGCCATGTGCTCAGACAGAAAGGCTACAGAAACACAAGGGAATCCGCTTAGCTAACTTAGCTGCTGCTGCTGATGAGTAATCCTGATTAATGCACCGTGGTTTTGCATACTAATCCCATCATTTTGGGGATCATTGTCGAATCTAACATTTCAACACTTTTGGTATATAATGAGCTCACGGGGGCTAAGCACATATCTCATGGGGTTCAAATAACTCAATGAAGTTTATATTAGGCCTATACTCTACGGTAGGGTTCCCCAATTAGTTTTTCTCAAGGGCCAAATCATGCCATGCATGCCAAGCCAAGAGTCACAACATCCAGGATTTTTTTCCCATTACGTCAGCAAAAGTTGTTTTATATACAGATGTTGTTGTTGCTATTACGATTATTATTATTAATTATTATTATTAGTAATAGTAGTAGTAGTAGTCCTGGGATTCTTAAAGCCTCTGTTGAGGACCACACAAGAAAAAACATGCATTCTTGAAACAACATACCAAAACCAACTATTTAATTATGGACAAATGGACAAAAATAAACGGATGTTCATTCACCAATCAGTGAGAGAAGTGAGAGCGACGGGATGGGCAATCCTTCTGATGTTGGGCCTGTATTCTGTTGTGGCAATCCTGAGGCACCGTCCAAGATGTGCATTGGAGAGTGTCTCGTTTCTGGTTCTTAATCAAGTTCATTGAAGAAAACGATGACTTACATAGTATTACATGGAGGGCAAAATTGTGAGTAGGAGCACGGCAGTAGCTCTCATGTTTTTGGATCGAGCTTGGGGAACCAAGTTGATCCAAAAGTCACTCACCTCAACATTCTTGTGCTTGAGCAAACCATGTGTTCCCATCTCCAAGACCTCCATCTGAAGAATTGCCTCGTCTATGAAAGGTACCAGTCTTTTGGCCTCTGCAGTCCACTGGCCGTCAGCCAAAACAGAGAATGGCTGTCTCAGGAAAAGGAGGATGTCACCTGAGAGTTTAGGGGAGCTTTCAAATTGTTCCTTGGAAGTTTTCTGCCAGGCTCGTCACGAAATCCTTCATCGCTGCATCCTCCCGCATTTTGTTCTTCTCGCAATGCTCCTGCAGTTGTGAAAGTACAACTTTCTCCTGTGAATGTCTCTCTCCAAATGGTTCAGCTTTGACTGGAAAGCTCCAAATGCCTCAAACATGTCTGCCACAGTGTGATTCTTGTTTTGTAATTGCAGATTACGGTGATTTAGATGAGACATTATGTCACACCAAAAAAAAAAAATGCCATCACCTTATTGTCACTTGAAAACTTCTGATATTCTTGGGCTTTTTGGCTCCGCAGTCAGGATAAAAAATGACACAAGCTCATCGTGCAGGTTCCACACCCTCTCCAACACACAGCCTTTGCTCAGCCAGCGAACATCATTATGCAGCAAAAGATCCTTGTGTTTCACTGACATTTCCTCCTGTAATGCTCTGAAAAGGCGATGTTGCAGACTAGAACTCTCATGAATGAAATGTATCAGTCTCGTCACACACAGTTTAGTGCACAACACTGATTTGTGAATAATGCAATGAAATGCTAAGAGTGCTGGGTTAACAGTGGCAAGCCTGCTTATCAAGCCCTTGTGTTGTCCCACCATTGATAGAGCCCCATCGGTGACAACGGATACAATTTTGCTCACATCCAAGCCATTCTTCTCAAAGAACTGTGTTAATTCATTAAAGATGATCTCCCCAGTTGTGCGCCCAGGCACAGGAAGCAAACAAAGTAGCTCTTCCCGAAAGGGCTTCCCATCAAACAATCTTGCGAACACAGACAGCTGTTCCATATTGGTTCGGTCAAGGATGAGTCTATGGCTAGTGATATGGCTTCTGCTTTCTTGAAATCGGTGAGTCGATTGGAAAAATACTCCTCTGCCAAAAGTTAAACTCTTCTTTTGCCATGTTAGCTGACAATGGCACCTCCGCAACCATTTTCTTGTTTTTCTCATCATGACTTCGCCAACCAACCATATCAGTTGCATTCATTTTAATCAATTCAGCATCAGTGAGTGGCTTCTTAGCTTTAGCAAGATTCCATGAAACATTTAAGGATGTAGCTGCTGCACTCTCTTGTGCCGATGTTGATTTGCAGATAGTAGAAACGGAGTGCTTGTATGATGTTATCATATTTGCTATTTTTTTGTTTGTGGTGACCTGATTTTGTAGGGTAGTTGGCATAAAACTGGCAGCATGCATAGTGTTGAAGAGCCTCTTAAGATCTGCTTTGCAGACAGCTACGGTCTGCATGCATATCAAGCATGTCGGTTTGGCACTGGCGTGGTCCGGTAAAATAAAACAAAACTGATCAGTCCAGTCAGATTTGAACTAACGGTTTTCCTGGTCGACTTTCCACTTTTTTGCGCAGGATATGTTCTTGGTTTAGGAAAGTTACTGATTATATGTGACTTAGCTGGTGAGTGGTTCTGTCTAGTCAAGGACTGTAGAGAGTGTGGAGTACGTCTTACGTCTATACATGCTCTACCGCAGCGGTGGCTAACCATGTGGCATGAAGAGCCATGTGTATGCCGGTTTTCATTCCAACCCGACTCCACACCAAGTGATTTCACGGAAACATTCTTCCTCTTTGGTTGAAGGGTTGCTAATCAGTGAAATCCCCTGGTGTGGAGTCCAGCTGGAATGAAAACCTGCATAGACATGGCTCTCCATGGCACATGGTTAGCTACCCTTGCTCTACAGCATAGGTCAAGTGTACGGTGTGGAGTGAGGTCAAAATAAGGTAGAGCAGCATGCACTTCATTTCACATGTTGTGCACTTTATTTCACATGTTATGACAGGTGCGTTAGTGCCAATGGATCGGCGCAGGCCAGACATTTGGCTTTTGCGTACCTGGCCCACAGGCCACTTATTGGAGTTCAGGGCTCTATGGGGTCATATCCATCAAAATTGTGAAAAAAGAAGCATATTTATGCAGCATTAGTGACTGTGGTTATTGTTTATTGATTCCAAACTTGGGGTTTGCTAAACAGAATTTGATAAAAGTATCATCAATCCATCACTGATACATGTGAAATAAGCACCACCTATATGATAATCGTATTATCAAAAACACAATTCCAACGCTGTGATTTAAAGCTGCATTTTGCACAAAAACAAGGGGCTGTTTTAAGCTACCATTCAGTGCAGCTTGAAATTATCCAATTACTGATACACAGCATTTGAAGTAACATCCCTGAGCCATATTCCAGGGTGAGCGTTTTACACAGAAGCCCAATTCAGACAATAAACATACACACATCCTGGAACAAGCCCGATTCTAAAACTGTATTCAACAAACTCGACGGGTGTTACTGCTATCTGAGCCATGTATGCCCAACTATTCTCGCAATCTCCCTAATATCTATTGGCAAAGCACAATACATCTAATTAAGTGTCAATAACCAAGATTATCTAGAATGAGTAGCGGATAACATGGGGGCATACATAGAAAAAAGCTCTGCATATGCAACTTTTTGTTTTAAGATGTGAACATGTTTTACTGCGAAATCTGAAGCCACAGCATGGGATTCATGCTGAGTTTCTGCAAGGAAAATTTGGTGCTGGCCAACATGTCTGGGGAGATCCACAATGTTGGACAAATGGGAAAAATTCCAGTCTTACTATCTGTGCCTTGCATGAACTAATTAATACAAGAACAAAGCATCAATGCAAATAGATTTTACATCACAGTTACCCTAATGAAAAATTCTAGACACGAATAGACACAAGTTGACTCGCATGCATATAAAAAAATTTTTTAAAAAAAGGAGCCTGTTTCCAAAAACATCGACATAAATTAAATGCAAAGTAAAGGCATGCCATTTGTGACTACTACAATGTAAAAAATATTGAAAATTAGAGAATATTGATCAAGGGTGGGCTGTTTTGCCATATTCTTTTACAATCATACTCGACTCATATGGCAGTTAGGCTACATACAGCAGCTTACATAGGCCAATCCAAGGCACAAGTGTCCAAGGCTTAATGATGAAAAACTAAAAATGCATTTTTAAAAAATGCATTTATTTAACCAACTAGTACACCTATAGGCCTACCTATTCCCCTAGATCTCAATTTTTAATACACAAGTCTTTTAATTTATTTTTCAAAAACTTTCCAGTCTTTGGGTGGAATTATGCCAGACACCATGACCCGGGGGATATTTTCATTTGTCAGATTTGAGAGCTTAATCAGTAAAAAAATCAATTACCAGCTAACGGAAACCTTGGATTAATGGATATGTTTTGTTTTTTAATTTTCCCAGTTTTTCTCCCCAATTGCATCCGGCCAATTACCCCACTCTTCCGAGCTTTCCCGATTTCTGCTCCAACCCCTCTGTGATCTGGGGAGGGCTGCAGACTACCACATGCCTCCTCCGATACATGTGGAGTCGCCAGCCGCTTCTTTTCACCTGACGGTGAGGAGTTTCACCAGGGGGGCATAGCGCATGGGAGGAATACCTTATTCCCCCCAGTTCACCCTCCCCCTTGAACAGGTGCCCTGACCGATCAGAGGAGGCGCTACTGCAGCGACCAGTGCACAAACCCACATCTGGCAGACATGGCCAATTGTGTCTGTAGGGACGCCCGACCAAGCTGGAGGTAACACAGGGATTTGAACCGCCGATCCCCGTGTTGGTAGGTAATGGAATAGACCACCACGCCACCCGGGCGCCCCATGGATATCTTTTTGCCAAAGAACATTTCACCTCATTTTTCTTACTATTTAATAAAGGGCAGAATATACTATGACAAAGAATTGGGTCCTGATACACTGTACTGACTTTTGGTGTAACAATATGGATTCAAGGAAAGAACGGGCAGGGCAGGAGTGTACTGTCAAGAGTTGAGAACAAGACATTTTTGTAGTTGAGCTCAATATCCACTGTCTCTTTAAGGGACCTTGGTCTCTCTGATGATGTCATCCCAATGGGGTAGTCTCGCGATTGCTGCACAGTTTAGGCAGAAGGAAGCATAATGGTGGAACATCGTTTGCACATGCTGACAGTGCTTGCTGACATCTGCTACATTTCAGCCCTTTGAGAGCATTGTCGGTAGGTTAATTTGAGTTAGAAAACAGTTTATATGTGTTTGCATTGCAACAGGAGGGAGAAGGTTTAGAAAAGAATGGTACGTTACCTACCCATGGCTTGAGTACAGCCCCGCCGCTGATCGGGCATTCTGTTACTCATGCTGCGCATTTAGCACTGCTGGCCACAACAAAGAAGAAACATTTCGAATGGTAGGATTTGGAAATTGGAAGAAGGCATTGGAAAAATTCGGCGACCATCAAAAATGCAATTCACAAATTTCTGCAGCTACGAAGCTGACCGCTTACATAAATTCATTAAAAACTGGCAGCGTTGCTTCCCAGATCAGTACAGAACATAGCAAGCAAGTGGATGAAAACAGACAGTACCTGAAAAAAAAGTGTGCGAGTCTTTGCTGTTCTGTTGTCGCGCCGCTATGAGTCTCCGGGGCCATGATGAAGCAGAGGGCTCCGCCAATCGGGGGAATTTTTTAGAGCTGATGGAACTAAGAGCAAGTGACTGTCCTCTCATCCAGTGTTTTTTTCAAAAACCGGGAGAGGTTCGACAATTATGTGCATTGCAAACACCAGAGTGAATTAATCTCCATTATGTCTAACCAGATCAAAAGTGACATCACACAATGTGTGCGAGATGCGGACATTTTTGCCGTGATGGCAGATGAAACACAGGACGTCAGCCAACACGAGCAGGTGGCAGTTGTACTGAGGTATGTCGACAGTGACTTTGCAGTGCATGAATCGTTTGTCGGTTTCTACCGCACAGACAAAACAGACGGCGAAACATTGGCAATGCTCTTGAAAAACATATTGGAGAGCTTTGGTCTGGATTTAGACAATCTGAGGGCCCAGTGCTATGATGGAGTGGCAAGCATGCGAGGGGCTTACAGCGGAGTTGCAACGCGTATTCAGAAGGATCACCCTCTTGCCATGTACATTCACTGTCTTGCGCATATTCTAAATCTCTGTGTTGTTGATGTGTGTCGCAGTGTTCCGGCAGTCAGACACATGTTGACAAATGTGTCTTCACTCCACACCTTTATCAAAAGGTCAGCTAAACATCATGCCATTTTTGAGTCCATGCAGCGGGGCGTATTTTTTGGCCAAGCTAAGACGTTGAAATCCCTCAGTGACACCAGATGAAGCTGCCGTGCCGAAGCACTCAGAGCGATTCTAGATAATTTTGAGGCAATTGTGGACACTTTGAATGACATTTCGGAGAATGACGTGCGCGTGGGTGCCTGAGCAAACACTCTGATGACAGCAAATCATAAGCTTCCACATTTTGTTCCCATGCCTGTTGTTGCGATGAGTTCTCGCGCAATGCAACGTGCTATCAAAAGCACTGCAGTCACCCAGCCTTAACTTTACAATTGTTAAGGACCTGGTGTCTTCCACAGTTGAAACGGTGCAGGCCATGAGAATCAACGATTTTTTTTTTCGCAGTTGTGGCAGCACACAAGCAAGCTGTGTGCTCAAAACAGCTACCGAGGCCCGCAGCAGCCATGGAAGAGATCAGCCAACACAACGCCCGCGGAACATGATGAAACCGGACGGGAGCATTACAAAGAAATGCACAACAAAGTCTTGGACAAGACAATAAATGAAATCAATGACCGATTTAGGAGAACAACATGGACGTTCTGAATGCCATGAAAAGCATCCTGGCCCCCAGTTCTGCTCAAACGGAAATGGGTCATTTGGATTTCATTTGCCATCGGTATAATTTCTGTGAAAAGGAACTGAAGACCGAGCTGTCACTGTTTAATGAAATGTGTAAGGGCAGGCACAGCTCTGCGACCAGTTTTGACCAGCGACTGGCATTGTTCAAGGAGAGAAACGTGGCAGACAGTTTGATTAACGTGTGCAAACTCTTCAACCTGTTTCTGATGGTGCCTATGAGAAGCGCCTCATGTGAGAGAAACCTTTCTTGCTTTCGTTGGCTCAAGATGTACATGACAAACACAATGACACAAGAGATTAAACTATTATTAGGCTTATACTATAATAGCGGCATAAAATGATCAGAAAAAGACAATTAAGGGCGTGTGGGTAACATATTGGTCTATTCCATTGCCTAACAACACGGGGATTGCCGGTTCGAATCCCGTGTTACCTCCGGCTTGGTCGGGCATCCCTACAGACACAATTGGCCGTGTCTGCGAGTGGGAAGCCGGATGTGGGTATGTGTCCTGGTTGCTGCACTAACGCCTCCTCTGGTCGGTCGGGGCGCCTGTTCAGGGCGGAGGGGAAACTGAGGGGAATAGCGTGACCCTCCCATGTGCTACTTCCCCCTGGCAAAACTCCTCACTGTCAGGTGAAAAGCAGCGGCTGGGGACTCCACATCTATCGGAGGAAGCATGTGGTCGTCTGCAACCCTCCCCGGATTGGCAGAGGGGGTGGAGCAGCAACCAGGACAGCTCAGAAAATAGGGTAATTGGCCAAGTACAATTGGAGAGAAAGGAGGGGGGCAAAAAAAAGACATCGTTAATTGCAGGTATTTGTATGACAATTAATCGTCAACTAAAATTTCATTCTTGTGACAGCCCTAGCTATTACTGCAGACATACAGCAGATGTTCCACTGTTTTCTTGTCCAGCCTGAAGACAGAAACTTCCTGCGCTTCTTCTGGTACAAAGGTAACAACCCCAATAAGGAAGTTACTGAGTACAGAGTGAAAGTCCACATCTTCAGGGATAACCCCTCCCTCACCGGCTGTGGCAATTTATGGCCTCAAATGAACAGCACGAGAATGAGAGTCAGAGTATGGCATAGATTCTCAGGAATTTGGAGAAAGAGATTTTTACATCGATGATGGATTGAAGTCATTAGCTACTGCAGTGGCTGCCACTAATCTCCTATGGAGGACGCAGAAGATGTTGGCTTGCTCTAACCTGAGGCTCCATAAAATTGCCTTGAAAAATTAGGAAGTAATGACAGCATGTCTTCTTGAGGATCATGCCAGGGATCTCAGGGACCTGATCTTGGCGTCGACCCTTTACCTATGCAACACAGTCTTTGGATAAGCTGGGACCTCAAGAGTGACACATTCACATTTCATGTGTCCAGTGAGAAAAAAAACTCATTCACACTTCGTGGGATCGTATCAATGGTAAACTGACCCCCTTTGGCTTTGCAGCACTTGTCATCATACAAGGGAAGGCCCTGCTTCAAGACCTCACAGCCGACGCTTGTGACTGGGACACACCATTGCCCCCAGAGAAAATGGAATAGTGGGAACAATGGAGAGATTCTCTAAAAGAACTCCCAACACCTCAAAATCGCTAGGTCCTGTGTTCAAGCTTCTCTACTGACCACACAATGCAGAGAGCTTTACATCTTCTCTGACATTTCCATAAAGGCCACAGCTGCCATTGCCTATCTGAGGGTCTTAGATATAGATGGAAACTGCCACTCAGGCTTTATCTTTGGAAAAGCAAAACTGGCTCCTCGCCCAAATTACACTGTTCCTCAGCTTGAACTCTGCGCAGCTGTGTTAGTTGTGGATATGGCGGAGCTCACTACATTGGAACTGGGTTGAAAATTTGACATAGTGACTCTCTTCACGGACAAGGACGGGACAAAGTTGTTCCTTACACCTACAAACCCCAATTCCAATGAAGTTGGGATGTTGTGTAAAACGTAAATAAAAACAGAATACAATGATTTGCAAATCCTTTTCTACCTCTATTCAATTGAATACATTACAAAGACAAGATATTTAATGTTAAAACTGATAAACTTTATTGTTTTTTGCAAATATTCACTCATTTTGAATTTGATGCCTGCAACATGTTCCAAAGAAGCTGGGACAGGGGCAACGAAAGACTTGGAAAGTTGAGGAATGCTCAAAGAACACCTGTTTGGAACATTCCACGGATGAACAGGTTAATTGGAAACAGGTGAGTGTCATGATTGGGTATAAAAGGAGCATCCCCGAAAGGCTCAGTCGTTCACAAGCAAGGATGGGGCAAGGTTCACCAATTTGTGAACAACTGCATGAGCAAATACTCCAAGAACGTTTCTCAATGTACAATTGCAAGGAATCTAGGGATTTCATCATCTACAGTCCATAATATCATCAAAAGATTCAGAGAATCTGGAGAAATCTCTGCACGTAAGGGGAAAGGCCGAAAACCAACACTGAATACCCGTGACCTTCGATCCCTCAGGCGGCACTGCATTAAAAACCGACCATTCTGTAAAGGACATTACCACGTGGGCTCAGGAACACTTCAGAAAACCATTGTCAGTTAACACAGTTCGTTGCTACATCAACAAGTGCAAGTTAAAACTTGCACTTGTAGATGCACTTGTATATATAGCGAAAGCCATATTTCAACAACACCCAGAAACGCTGCCGGCTTCCCTGGGCCCGAGCTCATCTGAGATGGACTGACGCAAAGTGGAAAAGTGTGCCATGGTCTCACAAGTCCACATTTCAAATTGTTTTTAGAAATCATGGACGTCGTGTCCTCCGGGCTAAAGAGGAAAAGGACCATCCAGATTGTTATCAGTGCAAAGTTCAAAAGCCAGCATCTGTGATGGTATGGGGGTGTGTTAGTGCCTATGGCATGGGTAACTTGCACATCTGTGAAGGCACCATTAATGCTGAAAGGTACATACAGGTTTTGGAGCAACATATGCTGCCATCCAAGCGATGTCTTTTTCAGGGACGTCCCTGCTTATTTCAGCAAGACAATGCCAAGCCACAATCTGCACGTGTTACAAAAGCGTGGCTTTGTAGTAAAGGAGTGCGGGTACTAGACTGGCCTGCCTGCAGTCCAGACCTGTCTCCCATTGAAAATGTGTGGCGCATTATGGAGCGCAAAAAACGACAATGGAGACCCCAACTGTTGAGCAACTGAAGTCGTACATCAAGCAAGAATGGGAAAGAATTCCACCTACAAAGCTTCAACAATTAGTGTCCTCAGTTCCCAAATGCTTATTGAGTGTTGTTAAAAGGAAAGGTGATGTAACACAGTGGTAAACATGCCCCTGTCCCAGCTTTTTCGGAACGTGTTGCAGGCATCAAATTCAAAATGAGTTAATATTTGCAAAACAAAAAAAAAAAACAATAAAGTTTATCAGTTTGAACATTAAATAACTTGTCTCTGTAGTGTATTCAATTGAATATAGGTCGAAAAGGATTTGCAAATCATTGTATTCTGTTTTTATTTACGTTTTACACAACATCCCAACTTCATTGGAATTGGGTTTGTATCTCTGAAATAGTCTTACTTCTGCCCTGTGATAAATCAGATCAGTCTACCCCCTTACATTCAGATAAGCAGGGTCCGAAATTAACTTTTTGGTTCACCAGCCAAATGTCTTGTAGATGAAAATTTCTACCCGCCAAACTTTTTTTTTTTTACCAGCCAAAAAATAAAATTAGATTTTTGTGTTGCGTATCATACATACAGTTAATCTGCATGATAACACATTATGGTGGTGAATAAAAACAGTGGTCAGAGCAGATTGTAAGTGAAAAGTAATTTCATTTCATTTTGCATTGATAATAAAAAAGTGCAACAAAGCAATGTGCAACAAAGTGCAACAAAATAGCTCCATAACATCAATGTTAGCATAACGTTAACGCAGCTTACGTTGGCTCTATTCTGCAATGAGTCCTGAACGTTAATGAAGATAAATAATACTTACTCGCACATCTACGCAAAGCCTGAAAGTGGTCTCACCTTCTTCCCTATAGCATATACCGTCCTGAACATGTAGACCATTTATTTCTGCGTGTCTTCAGAGAACTGTGTGAGTTGTTTAAATGCCTGTGCTGTATGGAGAGGCTGAGCTTGAGCCCGAGAGACCACAATGCAGGTGGTGTGGACCCTGGATGTTTCATGGTCTACAATCGCTTCCAATTTCATGGTTTTATTACCGACAACAAATGTATTGTTGAGGGTTTTGCCCTTCGCCATACCTCTGACAAACGGTGCAACCGTGCAAGTCATGGACACTTGTCATATTGTAGCACAACCAACTCCTCTCTACTCCGGTCTTCTTCTCAAATCTCCAATAAGGACAAAATGTTGTCTTCTCTTGTTTGACCCCATCAGGTGGCTCGTCATTTATTCGTTTTGTTGGGCCGGGTGGGCTTACGCCGGCTATGTGTCGCCACATAATGTGGCATTAGCGCTAGCTACTGTAGTATGCAAGCCGCTATCGTCTGACAGGACTAGAAATATCATTCATTTTGCGCACCTGTGAGCTCCGGGCTCACGCTCTTTATGCACGAGCTGTTTTGCACACCAAGTTCGTTCATTTGTGCGCTGTATGAGCAACCAAGGCTGATATTTTGCTACTAATCTTACTCGCGCTGAACCATCAATGCTGATATTTCACTGGAAAAAAGAGTCAGCCACCAAAGTGTCTGGTGGCTTCTGAAACTTACACGCCAAATGATAATTCTACCCGCATTTGGCGCTTGGCAAGTGTTAATTTCAGACCCTGCAGATAAGTGAAGTAGTAGTATCCTAGGATACCAGACAGGGAATGTACTGTCAAGAGGTGAGAACAAGACATTTGTGTAGTTGAGCTCAATATGCACCGTCTCTGTAAGGGACCTTGGTCTCACTGAGGACGTCATCCCACTGAGGTAGTCCCGCAATTGCTGCGCAGTTTAGGCAGAAGGAAGCATAACAGTGGAACAGCGTTTGCACATGCCGACAGTACCCACCAACATCTGATACATTTCAGCCCTTTGAGAGTATTGTCGGTAGGTTAATCTGAGTTAGACAACAGTTTATATCTGTTTGCATGGAGGTAAATTCTTGTCGTTGCCGATATTGGGTAGACACATGAGTTGGCTAAAACTTGAATTGTCCGCCATAAAACAACCTGTGTTTTATTATGTTCATAATGCTTACCCTATTTCGCCACATGTTAATCTAAATGTTTATAATACTAACCTCGGTTAGCTTTTATCTTGTTTGTTGTTTCTCACATGGATACAAGCTAACATTGGATTAATTCTATATGTTTACATATCATGTCTGTATAATAATAATAATAATCACTACATTTATATAGCACTCTAACATGTTTGATGCCTATTTTGTTTATGTACAACTTACTTATATTCATTGTATTGTCTCAGTTTTACCCCAACTCTAGTCATTAAATGAAGTTGAACTGAATGTCGTCTTCAACGTGGTGATTGGGGGACAAGTTATCTGCCTGTCAGCTTATGCTGGGGGCATGAGGGTGGCAGAACAAGGAGTGTGTCTGCTTTGCCCCTTTGGGCAAAGCTTCTACTCCCATGCTGAGACAACCAGCTACAGTACAGTCTGCCCCTCTAGTCTCTCTCTCTAAAGTAGGCTACACAGTCATGCACGCGCGCACGCACGCGCGCACGCACACATGCACACACACACACACACACACACACACACACACACACACACACACACACACACACACGATAACCATCACGTCCCTTTGCCAGTGTCACAGCATATCCCAAGAGACATGTTCACACAGGCCTCTGGCGTCACGGACGCTCAATGACCTCATAACTTTAACATGGCTCTATTTGCCTTGATCGGAAGCAGGATACACACACCCACATGCATGTACATGTAAATATTCAATTTTGACAAGCACAAACACATCTGGTGAGAAATGACATGTTAACGTACCCTAAACAAAGATATTACAGTGCCCAAGTACGGTTTTCAGGACTCGGGCTACATTTGAAAGGCTGCTCCTTCATGACCTGCTTTCATTTTTATCAGAGCTTAGTTTAACTCCTTTCTCAGTTTTTTTTTCTTTTTCTAATGCAAGTCAGGGTTTAATCGATTTGAATGGCTTAAAACATGAGGTTAAGCTATGAATGTGCGTGAAATATTCTTTATTTCTGCGGGTCCTGTCTGTGGGATCAGGACCCGCAGAAGTGAGGGTGAACAGTTCGTCCATTAGCTGGTAGAGCGAAACTGTTTTTCCAGAGAGCAGGGGCCTCATGTATCAATCGTTACTATGGGCAAATTTGTTCTTACACACCCATGGAATTTTTTAGCCCTCAAGATTGTCTGACGGTCAGCAGCAAAGCATGATGGTTTTTGTAATTCCTTCCTCCCAACATCTATTGTCTACCTCTTGCACCGAGCAATCACCCAGGCCTGCAAAGACGTCAGTGTTAGCCAATCAGTGTCTAAATTCAGGGGTTACTAGGTTCTACACTGGTCTGAGACAAACTTCAGGGCTAAAAAAAACCCCATGGGTGTGTACAAACAAATTTACCCATAATAACGATTGATACATGAGGCCCCAGGGCTCTTTTAACATTTAATAACACCTAATGGCAACGATGAATAAGATGCCTCAAATAGCTGCTGGTTTGGAGAACGATGCAAAATCTACAAAAGGAAATTATGTTTTAATTAACATAATAGACCTTTTTCACGACAGCCATATTGACATGAAATAGCAGATAAACGCAGGATTAATTAATGAAATTAATTAAGGTTCCGTTCCAATTAGTGTAGTAGCGCCTTTCCAGTGAGCCAGCATGCACAATAGCAGCACCCTGACTGTTTGACCTGAATGGAATGGAACTTAATTAGTATCACTGGTAACATCTGTTACTAGTTCATGTCACAATAGCTGCTGGTTCACTTGCTTGAAGTCGAACCAAATTTGAGAAGAGAGAAATCAATTAAACGTTTGGTTGTTACATATCAATTTACACAGCCTCACACATTCATACCCTGGGATATGTTCTTCAGATTACGTGGTTATACTTACATCAGGCTAAACTGTGAGGTAACCTTGTTGAGTAAAAAACCCGTCATGCAATCTAATCTCTCCTGTGAGTGAACTATCATCTGTGTAGTCCTTTACCATTGGCCTTTTCAGAGTTCAGCCAGCTGAGAAGCAGTGACACTTCAAGCCCAGTCTGTCTGTCCCTCTCTTCCGCTAGCAGAACAGGGTCAAGGGCAGCTTTTACTCCGCCTCTCCTCCATCCCCAGGAAAAAACAAGTGGAGCACAGGACTTTTTTGAGACAGCTTGATTTGGAATTGGTGTGTGTGTGTGCATGTGTGTGTGTGTAGAGAGAGAATACCATTTAGATTTGTTTAGATATGGCTTGATATGCATCCAGGGAAGAAAAAGAAAAAAACAAGTGAGGTACGTGATGGATCCCATTGACTACAGTTCCATCAACACGTGTTGAATTACATGCCCATGTATGTAACTGAGTAAGAGAGGTTTGAAGTACTTCATAAAAATTGCATGACCAGAGTTGCAGGGAAGGAAAACATGTCTTATACACATACACATTAAAGGAAGGTAGGAAGCTTAGTAGATAGATAGAGCCATATGTACAAATAGATACAGACAGACAAAAGAACATGCACATCCATGTACACAGGGGCAGGCAGTTTCAATACAAGAGAGAGGCACTTTCTGTAGCTGTACAGTACATATGGATGTCATATGTGTCATGGCTCAGAGCATATAGCCATTAATTAGAGATGAGTACCCAGCCCCCCCCAGGAAAAACACTCGAGAGGAAGTGATGTCATATGGGTCACTTGTAATCTATTCTACATTATAATGAAGTTGGGAATAAAATTGTTAGTTAAACTAAATAGCTGGAAAAGAGATGAATACAAAAAAGGGCCAGACGATATACAGGCCTGTCCTGCTCTTTGTAGACTGAGAATAGCAACCTGGGTCTATACCTACAACGTGTAGACAAGTTGGGGTGGAGCACAATCCATTTCCCTATTAAAGCCTAATAAGACAGAGCAAGTTAACTGGCCAGGACCTATTCAATGATTCAGCTTTAATGTTGTTTTTCATCGAATAAATTCAAAGTAAAAAAAAAAATATTTTGCACTTTTCATCCGCTGCCATTATGAGATGAAAAAAAAACAAAAACAAAAACGAAAAACAAAAAAACTCCCGCACTTTCAAAACTACAATCCTAAAAATTGGCATTTGTTTAACTCAATGACACCCATGATGATACCGGTGTGATCAAAATCTCATTCCCAAAGATCCATTTCCAAAAGAACCACAGTGCTGCTGTGTCAGTGTTTTTCCCAACACTGAACAAGGACGTGGTTGATCAACCCGATATCACGAGATTTCGTTCTTATATTGACGAAAATTAATCTATTGAATCATCCACCAGTGGATGATTGTTTAACTTTCTTCGTCCTGCACTGGACGAATTTAAGTCAATGGAGATTTCAATGGACTGTCGTATAATTTCAAAACTGACAGGGTAGATCAATCATGTTGTAACTAGCCAAGATATCGCTGTTCAGTGACCCTAACTGAAATAAAAGTCTTTGTACTATCAACACTATATCAAATTAAAATTAGGTGAATGACGGCAAATAACTCTACAAATCAGGATACTTCAAGCAAAACATACAACCGTGTTTGACACGTTACTCACATAGCGTCACTGAACAGCGATATCTTGGCTAGTTACAACATGACTCATCTACCGGTTAGTTTTGAAATGATACGACAGTCCATTGAAATCTCCATTGACTTAAATGCGTCCAGTGCAGGACAAAAAAAGCTAAACAATCATCCACTGGTGGACGATTCAATAGATTAATTTTCGTCAATAAAAGAACGAAATTTCATGATATCATGTTGGGTTGAGTGATGGTTGTTGTTTTAGCTGACATCTGAAAGGCGCTTTCTGACGCCATCCAATGCTCCAAACTCTGTACCAAGTATGCAGCAGCCTTTAGTCTGCCATACCTGTTAGCCTCAACTTAACCACTACCTGCCTTTTTCCTCCACATTTGGCTGCTATGCTGAAGACATAAAATGACTACACATAACAAAAAGTTCCCATAAATGTCTGGGACAAGAGAAAGTGTGTGTGTGTGTGTGTGTGTGTGTGTGTGTGTGTGTGTGTGTGTGTGTGTGTGTGTGTGTGTGTGTGTGTGTGTGTGTGTGTGTGTGTGTGTGTTCAAAAGGAAACGCCGCCTCCTGGCACCTGTCCTCTGTACTGTTGTGCTATGGCCCTAGGGGGACAGCCCACCTGGCCTATCGAGAAGAAGGGCCTCAACGGCTTGGCTGTCACCAGACACAGATTCACAGGTGCTCTTTTTAACGACCCGATTCATACCAAAAAACACACGCCACACTGATAGCATTACATTCACATGACACAATGGTCAGGCACACACACATTCATAGCAGAAAACACATGCCACATTGATAGCATTACATTCACACTTTCTTAAGATACAATAAGCTAAAGCATGGTCAGGCGCGTGCACGCACACACAGTCATAAAAAAGTGACACAAAAGTGATAGTAACAATGCTGTCGCATATCGGTGCCCATCTTGCTATGGTGTGGACTGCGATGTGTGTTGCTTTCTTAGAAGCCTATAAAGGTCATACACACATTAAGTGCACAAAATGACTGGACGTGTGAGCTGGTTGTGAACATGTGAGCCTCTGACTCTAAGGCACTCTTCCGAAGGACATGCTAACTGGCATTTATGAGCCGTGCATGTATGTTGGCAACATAAGCCTGCTGTATATCCATGTGTGTGTGTCCTAGTCTTATATGTAGGCCCCTTCACTGCCTAAGCATCACAGAGTAATCTCTTTCTTTAAGCCTACAGAAATGGTGCTAGCAAACATGTCAATACACACTTTCAGTTGAAGCTCTAATGGTGTGCTAGATATGACACTAGCCTGTTTCCAACTTCCATTTCCACCCTTCCCCACCATCTCCCATAAAAGCAGTGCGCATTGTCACCGTTATTGTTCATCCATATTTTATCAGGCTCCTATTTATAACTACATAGGTTTGAGGTGAAGGGAAAGTGAGTTGCACTGACAGAAGGCAGAAGTTGTTATGATTCCCAACGGTTTAGTCAACCTCATGAAATCCAGATGATAATTCAACCTAACTCTATGGTTGTAGGAGAAAAGACACTGTTTGAACTTCAGTCACAAGACAGAAGAAAAATGTATTCTTAAGTTTGTTTTAACCTTTATTTGTCTAGGAGAAGACTGCCGACTATGTATGCCCTTGGCAGAAAATGCTCTTTTTCCCATTACAAACGCTTGTCCATGAGTTGCCAATTGACATTTCTTCTAAAATTGGCCAATAAGCAACAATTGCAGTTGGTGGACATGTACCTTGCTCAAACGACCTGGTCATAAGCCCATTTCGGCTTTAAACTCTGTGTGTGTGTGTGTGTGTGTGTGTGTGTGTGTGTGTGTGTGTGTGTGTGTGTGTGTGTGTGTGTGTGTGTGTGTGTGTGTGTGTGTGTGAGTTTGCTCAGCTATATTCGCGAGGACCAATTTGAGTTTTTAACCAAAACAGTGAAGACATTTTGGCCGGGCTTCATTTCTTCAAGGAGCTGTTTTAGGATTGGGACATGGGTTGAGGGTTAAGGTTAGAATTAGGATTAGGTTAGGGATAAAGTTAGACAGGTAGAGCCGATTGTTAAGGTCAGGTTGGTAAATGAACGTAATCAATGAGGGTCCTCAAAATTATAGAAAAGCTAACTGACGAGTGAGTGAGTGAGAGTGAGAGAGAGAGAGAGAGAGAGAGAGAGAGAGAGAGAGAGAGAGAGAGAGAGAGAGAGAGAGACAGACAGACAGACAGACAGACAGACAGACAGAGACAGAGAGAGGGAGAGAGAGAGCGCTCTCATAACATGTTTTATAAATAGTCACAGGACTTATCAATTATAGGACATGCTGGATCCTAACAGTGATGGACACATCTTTTGACCCACAATAACCTGGTCAAAATAAAAACAAAGGATTATGGGCAAGCGTGTGTGTAGGAAAACACGTCAGGATACATACTGGAAAGGTGTAAAAGCCAAGATACCGCATCAACTCATCAACCCGTGTTTGCTCTGAAAGGCATTCTCTGATCAAACCCACATTTAAACCGACCCGCAGCAGCGTGACATTTACAACCTTTCAGCCAACACAGCCATCTGAGACTCCGGTTTTCCCACTGGGATTAAAAAAAAAACAAAACATGCATCAATCTGTTCCCAAATCATGTTTTCAAAGCAATACACACGATTTAAAACAAAGATGTAAGAAACCAGACCCCAGGCTTCTCTTCCAAATAGCAACGCATCCCTGTCAGATGCAACGTTGGGAAAGCTGTAGCGTTAGCCCGTTAGCATGATGTCAATCTGTCTAGATAAGTGTGCATGGAGACCGTAACGAATCACAAGTTTGGTTTACGGTTCGTAATTTTGATTTATGGATCGCTTTAGGAAAAAAACAAAAGTTCGCTCTGGCCCTCATTTTCAATTAGCCTTTGCACGGTGAACAGAATAAGACGCATCCGAAATGATGATAATGATGATGAACAATTACCCTGAGTTCGTCTCTCTCAGCCTCCCAGCGATATTTCTCGGCCTGGAAGCGTCCCCACTCGTACTGGATGAAGTGTAAGATGCCGGGAAGCGACAGGCCCGCGTCCCCGTCTTGCAAGTCTCGAGGGTGCGACGTCCCGGCCATCGCCCCGGCCGCTGCCGCCGTGGTCACCGCGGCTGTCGTCGCTTGCCCGGGTACTGCTTTCGGCCCGTTCGGGTTGCGCCCCGCACCGCCGCCTCCTCCTCCACAGTTCGGGTTTGTTCCACCAGCTCCTCCGCCAGATCTATCCGCCTCCATTTTTATTTTCTTTACCGTTTTAATCTACCGCCGGGACAAGGAGGTGGACGCAGTCGGAGAAAATAATAATACTGACCCCGTCCCTTCAGACCCAGCGCTTCCAGACCCCGTAACCTACCCTCCTTTCTTCCTTCTTTTCTCGTACGGAGGACAAGAAATCACTATTCAGCTGGTAATACACTAAACTTCCGTTTCCCGACCTCCAAGGTAAAGCACCATCAGTCAACCTAACAGTGTTATTTTTTTCTGTTATCAAGAATTTTATTTTGCGGTTATTTTATACCTGAAGTGGCTGGTTAAGGAAAGCTCAAAAAGATGTTTGTGCATTGATACAAAAAGCAAATTCTAAAATTTTGCCGGGGCTCTTATTTTGCGTTTTCTCACTGTTTCCTCCTTCTTGTGCGCGTTTGAGGCCACACATACGAGTGGATGACAAATAAAGCGCCCCACTTTCTGCCGTACAGAATGAGGAGGTCGTGTACGGGGACTCACTTCCTGCCATTTTGTGAGACAAACGCTTTATGATGGGATACAGTTTTGGGATGCACAGGACGGGCGCGTCCCAAAACTCTTCACTCTTGCGCTCCGTAGAGAGGAGCGGTAGTGTGGGAGGGGAGGAGTTTAGGAAGCCAGGAAAGTGGACACTTTTGGGACAGTATCAGTATCATATCTAGATTTAATACAAAAGTAAATTTAAGTTGTGGCCTCTGTGCTACAAAATTAATGTGGCGTACTTAAACTTTGTTTTTGAAAAAAGAAAAATGTACATGTTGACATACTTTTCATTTCACAAATCCCAACCCAAAATGTCAAAATGTTATTAATCTATTTATTATACACGGGAAATTATTTAAACATAAATGCAATTAAAAAAAACTTCCAAACATTCCTGATTTCCTGATTTGCTTCTCTAATACTTGCATTTAAGACAAATGCAGCAGAAAGAACATTTGTCATGCTATTATAGCAAATGACAAAATAAACAACACCAACAACAATAGTTCTTCTTCTTCTTCTTCTTCTTCTTCCCCTCCTCTTCCTCCTCCTTCGACTGCTTCGGTTAGGGGTCGCCACAGCGGATCATCCGTTTCCATCTCTTCCTGTCCTCTGCAGCTTCCTGTCACGCCAGCCACCTGCATGTCCTCCCTCACCACATTCATAAACCTCCTATTTGGTCTTCCTCTTTTCTTGTTGCCTGGTAGCTCCATCTTCAGCATCCTTCTCCCAATATACCCAGCATCTCTCCTCCACACATGTCCAAACCATCTCAATCTTGCCTCTCTTGCTTTGTCTCCACTCGTTCCTAACTCTATCCATCTTCGTCACTCCCAATGAAAATCTTGACATCTTGAACTCTGCCACCTCCAACTCCGCCTCCTGTCTTTTTGTCAGTGCCGCTGTCTCCAAACCATACAACATAGCTGGTCTCGCTACCATCTTATAAACCTTCCCTTTCACTCTTGCTGGTAGACTTCTGTCGCAAATCACTCCTGACACTCTTCTCCATCCACTCCACCCTGCCTGCACTCTCTTCTTCGCCTCTCTTCCGCACTCCCCCGTTACTTTGAACAGTTGACCCCAAGTATTAAAACTCAACCACCTTCATCACCTCTACTCCTTGCATCCTCACCATTCTGCTGTCCTCCCCCTCATTCACGCATATGTATTCCGTCTTGCGCCAACTGACTTTCATTCCCCTTCTCTCCAGTGCATACCTCCACCTCTCCAGGCTCTCCTCAACCTGCACCCTACTCTCACTACAGATCACATTGTCATCCGCAAACATCATAGTCCACGGAGACTCCTGCCTGATTTCGACCGTCAACCTGTCTATCACCATTACAAACAAGAAAGGGAGCAGAGTTGAGCATTGACGTAACCCCACCTGCACCTTGATCCAATCCGTCATTCCTTCCGCACACCTCACCACTGTCACACTGCCCTCATATATATCCTGCACCACGCCTACATAACTTCTCTGCCACCCCCGACTACCACACCTCCTCTCTCGGCACCCTGTCATATGCTTTCTCTAAATCCACAAAGACACAATGTAACTCCTGACCTTCTCTACTTCTCTATCAACATTCTCAAAGCAAACATCGCACCTGTGGTGCTCTTTCGTGGCATGAAACCATACTGCTGCTCGCTAATCGTCACCTCTCCTCTTAACCTAGATTCCACAACTCTTTCCCATATCTTCATACTGTGGCTGATCAACTTTATATCTTTGTAGTTGCTACTTATTACTTGCAATAATAATAACAATAATAATAATAATAATAATAATAATAATAATAATGAATCTACATTTGCTTGCTTGGGATAGAAGATTTATTTTGAAAAGCCCTTACCGGAAGTATAAACCTGCTCTTCTTGCAGTTTTGTAGCGGTAGAAGCGCGCTGTTAAATCTTAACAATTTTAGCGATCCCACATACCGACGGCACCACTGTAATGCATCATGGCCGCCAAAAAAATGGACTATATTTTCAAAACACGGGATTATAAGATATCTCCTATATGACGATGAATTTGTTCACTGTGCAAATTAATGTCTTTTCGGCTTCCGTTTATAGATTTCTCCTCTGTGACCAAATCTAGCTGGGAAGAGCTCTCAGGATGAGTGTGTGGCGTTAAATACATTCATTTCAACGTCAGGTTATTTATAACGTTAAGACGGCGAAGCGGGTTGGAATTGGCGACTGAATATCTTTTAAGAAAAAACAATAAACAAGAAGGTAAATTATGGATATACGTTTTAAAAGCCTGTCTCATTTCGTTGCTATATAGCTGCCAGTAGGCTGCACGCCGAGACCATTTATTGTATCAGACCTCAGGTAGCCTGTGACGTATGGACATACGAAAGATACTTCACTGTCAAAGTTAGCTATACATACTATTGTATACTTGCAGATGGATAAAGCAGATCATGTAAATAAGAATAGAAAAAAATGATATTTAAGATTAAGCATACAATTTTCTTAATTGTATCATACACATGGCTCACTGACTAGAGAGAATTCTTGTTTTGACTTTTAAAAGATTAAAAAAAAACTTTTGCAGTTTGCATGTTTATCAATTTATGGTCCAAGGTGATCCAGGGCATAGCCACATCAAAGACAGTATTCCCAATATCATTTTGCATCATCTTGATATGGCATCAAAGTAAATATTTCAGTAAAGGAATGCATATCATCGTCTGTGTAGATTAGTCTATGCAATCAAAAGATGTATGCAGTTACTGGGTTATTGGACATTCAGTGTGTATTGATGTTGAATGTTCCCTCTCTTTTGCAGTGTGCATGTAATCCTGAAAAGACACACACCTCTTCAGTAGTAAACCAATGGGGACTTGAGTTCAACCAACTCTATAAATTCAAATTGTCCAGCTCAGAGAGCCCTGTTCCATTCTACTGCTGAAAGAAAGTAGAAGAAACAACCAGGTGCCATGCGGGTGAGTTTTTGCCAGGGCCTGTTAACTGTTGCCATTATCCTGAACCTCCTCATTCTCTACTATGTGTCACGGGCCCAGCAACAGATGATGGAGAAACGGAGAGACCTTGGCAGGGTCTCCAGGAGGACTGGTCTCCCAGCCCCTGGCCTGGGTCTGGGGGGAGGCCTCGGGGGTCTCATTGGACCCGTCAGTGGGTTGGTCGGGGCTGGAGTGGTTGGAGTGGAGGGAAACAGCCGTGGACCTCGTGTGACAGTGCTCCTTCGTGAGTTTGAAAACTTTGAGAATTATGTGGGTGATGTGGCACGTTCTTTCCTGCACCAGAAGCCTGAACTTCCCTTCCTGGCTGTGGCTGACACTGTGCCGTACCCTCCGCTGCTTCTTCCAGAGGGGGCTCGGCTTCTGATGCTTTCTCCCAGCCCCGATCAGCCACCTCAGGCTCACAGGCCAGAGTTCCACGTCCAGACTGAATTTGTGCTATTGGTGCCTGATGGGGTGGAGCTGGAACAGAGCCGTGCTATGGAGAGGCTGATAAGGGAACTGGAAGGTGAAGGAGGGGGCCCTGTAAGGCTGGTGGCCGCACCTGTGCTGACTCGCTCCGTTGTGCAATGTCTCCATCTGCGAGTCAGCCTGAGAGAGTGGACAGCCACTTACACACCGGCAGCATCTGGGAGCAGTGGGAGTGTGTGTACAGCTTTGCAGGGAGATGCAGTCATCCTCATTCGCACCGAGGACCTCTTCAACCTGTCTGTCCCTTTAGGGCGACCTCTCTTCTCCTCACTCTTCATCCAGACCTCCCTGAGAGGCTGGAAGGTCAAACTACTGGAGAGCCCCTGCTTCTCTGCTCGCCACCGGCCCCTCTTTAGCTCAGCTCACAACCAATGGAAGGCTGACACTCGCCTAAAAGAAGCTACAGGGAAGCTAATGAGGAGCTTTGGCCTGAAGCGCCTTCTTCTGCCTGATGGCAAGGAACAGTGGCATGGTTGCAGTAAAGAAACACCTCGTTGTTTTGGCACTGTTCGAGATGACACCCCGGATTACCTCTATCTGGAGCGCTGGACCCCACCCTGCTGCCTGCGGGCACTCAGAGAGACCACCAAGTACGTTATCAATATCCTGGAGAGCTCTGGTGTACGCTACTGGTTGGAGGGGGGAACTCTGCTGGGTGCTGCCCGCCACCAGGACATCATTCCATGGGACTACGATGTGGACTTGGGCATCTATCTGGAAGATGTACCCAACTGCGATCACCTGAAGAACCTGGACTCGGGCTCTCTGGTGGACGCTAATGGCTACGTCTGGGAACGGGCGGTGGAAGGAGACTTTTACAGGGTCCAGTACAGTGAGGCCAACCATCTACATGTGGATCTTTGGCCTTTCTATCCACGCAATGGCATCATGACCAAAGACACATGGACAGAGCACAAACAAGATGTAGAGTTCCCAGAGCACTTCTTGCAGCCGCTAGTGCCCATGCCATTTGCGGGGATCACAGCTTACGGCCCCAACAACCACCGCGCCTTCCTGGAGCTCAAGTTTGGAGAAGGGGTGATAGAGAATCCTCAGTACCCCAATCCTGCCAAGAAGAGGCTGGACAGAAGCAAACTATAAGGATGGGACTTATTTGTCTTTTTACATTTTGTTTTTTTTTTACCTAATAGTGCAGAAAAACCAGCCTTAGACTGAAAATCAGCCTAAAAGAAGTAGTTGGGAATTTAATTTGGTGCCAAGATGTTGCCATTTCCTCCATGAATTGAACACATTAAATAGTTTATTTTGCTTCAAAACAACATTGACACAGCTACCAATGCCATTTGTTACCTGATTGCATTCATCTCTTTATTTTGTGACATTCATTGCCTTGTTTTTCTCCCTTCTAATGGTAAGGATTCCCCTGTTACAGACACGGATGCTTTAGACAAAATGTGATCCAAACAGGACTGCAAAGTCAACTTTATTTTGTGTGGGACAAGCTGTGTAATGTAGTGTAAATATTAGGACAGTTCACTGTTAAGATAAATAACAGACTATAAAAGATCTACAGTGATGCTGTATCTCATCAAAAGCTGTAATCTTTTATCTTTAGCAATATCTGAGGTACAATACAAAAAGTATGTTCAGTGAGTGGATTTAATTTAAAGATGTTTTATGGCTGTCTGATGTTTTGCACTGGTTCACTTTCTAATTTCAGATTTGCACAATCTATGTATGAATGTTACCTTGCCGTTTGGTTCATATCAACTCTGATTGTTAAAATAACATGGTATCAAATACATGTCAGTCTTGTTAAAAGGTTGAGTAATTTGTCAATTAGGCCACTATTTTACAGAAAACAAAAATGACAAACCTTCATATTGGTTTCATGAAGTTTAATATCTAATTAAATTGATCAAAAGAATCTGTTGCCTGATAATGTACATGTCCTGTGTATGTTTTGTGTTCAACGACTGGGCAAGTGCCTTTTGCTAAGTGAAAATAGTGACATCTGAATTCAATGGATTGTATAAAAATGTAGTACTCAAGAGAAACATTACACATAAAACACCACTGCAACATCTGTGGGTACAGCATATGATGGTCTCCTGTAGTATTGTTACTGCTGTGTGATTATTCACAGGTATAATATGGGAGATGAAGGGTTACACAGTTAGCTAGCATGGTATAATATGGGAGATGAAGGCTTACACAGTTAGCTAGCATGTAGCTAGCATGTGTAGCTAACTAGATGCAGCAAGAGTATAAAGCTATTGACTGCTTCAATAGAACATCAGTTGCTCCTTATTTTTAATGTATATCCTCTTCATCATCCACAACCTCTTTGCCACCAATGAAACTATTCAGATCTGCACAGCCAGTGGAGGATATTCTTTATCAGACATTCAGGGAGCACACCAAGTAAAAAAAAAAAGCACTTTATTTTTTCAACCCTCATCACATTCAGAGTGTTACCACGATAAGACAATTCTCTCCAATGCATGTACGTACACAGTTGGTTTTTTTCTTAACATCAGCATGAACACACACCCCTTCTCCAGACCAATATACACAGTAAGAGGACAGAGACTCTTATGGAATGATGACTGAAATATCTGAGTACAGACATATCTGAATGCACTCAGACCTGTGGCTAAAATCTGGCTTTGTGTTATTCAATCACAGAAATAAATATAAAACATACAAAAGAATAAAAATGTTGGGGCAAGAAAAATTATATATGGGAGGTCCAGGAACAAATAACACATTTCAGGTATGTGACCATCATTGCTTAACATAAATATCTATCTTAACAATAATTAATAATAATATTAATGATGATGACCCATTGACCCTTTCACCTGTCTTCTAGGGGTTTATGCCCCAAAAGCCATAACATATGACCACAGTCCATCTTACTTTGAATTGTAAAGGTAGTGTCACCATAGTGAATATTGATCGATTCAGAACACTTGCATACTAATTTCCAAATCAAATTTTCATTCTTGTTGGACTGTGGTTTTTAAAACCTTTGTGCGGTGCTTTGGGAAAACCATGGGCAAAAAAAACAAAAACAACAAATGCTTCCTAGGAAGTGACCTTCAATAGGTGTGGCAACTGAACAATCTTCACATTTGCTCTGTGCGAGTTTTGGTTTTAGAAGGCAAGGTATTTGAGGGACAAACTTTAGAACAAGTTAAACCTGAGATTATGCATCCTGCTGGGGTCCATTTTGAAGAGGCAGAGGTGATGAGAAGTAAAGCTTGTGCTTAGTTTTGTACACCGATCAGCCAAAATATTAAAACCACTGACAGGTAAGTGAATAACACTGATTATCTTGTTACAATGGCAACTGTCAAGGGGTGGGATATATTAGTGTCTGATATTCTTGTGTAAGAAGTGGGGTTGTTGTGAAGCGTCTAGTGTGTTGGTGTAGTGCTCTGTGCCTGTCATGTCTCACTCTCAACCTTCACCGCTGGCTACCAGAAATGCGAACAGGAGAGCCGAGCACGCAAGTCTCTCCCTGCCAGTACATAGCCTCTCCAACAGCAAGCCCTGTGTAGTGCCTCCTCGCTGCGACACACTTTAACTGGGTACACCTTGGACCCTGGCTTAACTACAAGGGACTTGGTGGAGGTCTGGCCCCTAGACGTGCGGTACACAGGTCCACCGGTGTGTGGATATTCCCTGGTGCCTACGAACCAGCCCCCAGCTATGGGTTAAATAGTGCCACTGCCTAGTGGATACCTCGGGAGGCTACGGGAGTAAACCCCTACAGAAAATCCAACATCCACGGTGCTGTTGTTTTTTTTTTCGTGCCCTTTTGTATGTGTTTAAGTGGGAGAGTACTGCTGGAATCGTGTGTGGCTGCCGCTTCTCCCTCACAGTCCCCCCTTCCCATCCACCCCTGTATGTTTGTGTTATGTTTATCTGTTGTCTTGTTTCACCACCGTTTATTGTAAAGTGACTTTGAGTGTTAGAAAGTGCTATATAAGTTTAATTTATTATTAGTAGGTAGCAAGTGAACAATCCGTTTTTGAAGTTGATGTGTTGGAAGCAGGAAAAACAAGCAAGCGTAAGGATCTGAGCGACTCTGACAAAGGCCAAATTGTGATGGCTAGACAGCTGGGTCAGAGCATCTCCAAAACAGCAGATCTTGTGGGGTGTTCCCAGTATGCAGTGGTCATTACCTACTAAAAGTAGTCCAAGGAAGGACAACCAGCGTCATGGGCATCCAATGTTCATTGATGTACGTGGGGAGCGAAGGCTAGTCAGTCTGGTCCAATCCCACAGAAGAGCTACTTGTAGCTCAAACTGCTGAAAAGTTAATGCTGGCTATGATAGACAAGAGTCAGAACACATACAGTGCATCACAGCTTGCCGTGTGTGGAGCTGCGTAACCGGCAGACTGGTCAAAGTGCCCATGCTGACTCCTGTCCACTGTTGAAAGTGCCTACAATGGGCATGTGAGTATCAGAACTGGATCATGGGGCAATGGAAGAACGTGGCCTGGTCTGATGAACGATGTTATATTTTACATCATGTGGACGGTCGTGTGCGTGTTCGGATGTCTGAATCCGGCTGTGTGTGCGGAGATGGCACCAGGATGCACTATGGGAAGAAGGCAAACTGGCGGAGGCAGTGATGCTCTGGGCAATGCTCTGCTGGGAAACCTTGGGTCTTGGCATTCATTACATTACAGTCATTTAGCTGACGCTTTTATCCAAAGTGACTTACAGTAAGTGCATTTAATGTAGGAAATCAGTTCCTACTAAGTTCATGAGGATGTTACTTGGACACGTGCCACCTACCTAAACATCAATGCAGACCAAGTACACCCCTTAATTGCAACAGTATTCCCTGATGGAAGTGGCCTCTTTCAGCAGGATAACGCGCCCTGCCATACTGTAAAAATTGTTCAGGAATCATTTAAGAACATGACAAAGAGTTCAAGGTGTTGCCTTGGCCTCTAAGTTTCCCAGATCTCAAGCTGATCGAGCATCTGTGGGATGTGCAGAAAAAACAAGTCCAATCCGTGGAGGCCCGACTTCGCAACTTACAGGGTTCAAAGGATCTGCTGTGCTAATGTCTTGGTGCCAGATACTAGAGGACATCTTCAGAAGTATTGTGGAGTTCATGCCTCAAAGGGTCAAACCGTTTTGATGGCACGAGGGGGACCTACACAATATTAAGCAGATGGTTTTAATGTTTTGGCTAATTGGTGTTTGTGTGCGTTACATTTTTAGTCCTTGAGAAAAAGTCTCACATTCAGCTGTACGATATGACTTGATATTAAACTCCATTTGCTATATTTAACAGTATAAATATAATCAAGTGACCGTTCTAATACCATCCACCACCACTAGAGAGTTCCTGTACTTCACAGGGGTACCATTGGCATGGGGTGATTGTAGACACATTACAGATTAACAGATGGACACAAACTTTCAAAGAGGCTGTACTTCTGAAAAACAATGAAGACTAGAACAGTGTTTCCCAATCCAGTCCTCAAGGAACACCTATCCTACAGATTTTTCTTGCAACCCTGAATAGGTACCTGTTTGTAGTTATTCAACCAATCAGAGCAATGAATTATGTCAGAGGTTGCTCACCTTGCATAATTAAGCGCTGTGAGATGATTGGTTGAGTAAGTACAAGCAGGGATACCTATGCAGGGTTACAATGAAAATCTGCAGGATAGGGGTTCCTTGAGGACTGGGTTGGGAAACGCTGGACTAGAAAATAAAGATGCTGACACAATCAAAACAGTGAAACAAAGTTGAAAGGCAATGATTCCTGAAAGAGATATTAAACAAACAAAAGTAGTGTCCCTTAGGAAAAAAAAATAAAAAATTGAAAAGCCTCCATTCACAGCCAGTTTTTCCCACCTTCCTTTTATTTTATTTATTTATTTTTAAATTAATTTCTAATTTTCTCCCAATTTAGTGGCCAATCGATCCCTATTTTAGTTCAAACACCTACCCTCGTACCGCATGCATTCGCCAACTGCATCTCTCCAGCCAGCAGTCTCGAAGGAGATGCCTCGCCACTTTCGTAACAAGGCGAATCCAGGCCGAACCACTGCTTTTTCCAAAGAGATATTAAACAAACAAAAGTAGTGTCCCTTAAAAAAATAAAAAATTTAAAAGCCTCCATTCACAGCCAATTTTTCCCACCTTCCTTTTATTTATTTATTTCTGATTTTTCCCTTTTTCTCCCAATTTAGTGGCCAATCATTCCTTATTTTAGTTCAAATACCCACCCTCGTACTGCATGCATTCGCCAACTGCATCTCTCCGGCCGGCAGTTTCGAAGGAGACGCCTCGCCACTTTTGTGACAAGGCGAATCCAGGCTGAACCACTGCTTTTTCCGACACACCCAGAGACGCATTCATGTGACGAACACAAGCCGACTCCGCCCCCCTCCCGAAGACAGCGTTGCCAATTATTGCTGCTTCGTCGAGTCCGGCCATAGTCGGATCTGACGAGACCGGGGCGCGAACCCCAGTCCCCAGTGGGCAACTGCATCGACACAAAGCTGATGCTTAGACCGCTACACCACCACGGACCCCCTTCCTTTATTTCTACCCTCCAAGAAGAATGACTTGATGAGGAGAGCGAAATCTTCTTTGAATGCAGTCTCTCTGCACCATTCTATTCTCTTCAGGGAGCAACGGTGGAAAGCAGCTTGAGGCCTGAAATTGGCGGGGTCAAAAACGTGTGTGCTGTGGGCGTGTTGTCGTACCATTGATTGAAGGATAATGTCAGCACCTAGTTTACATGATAGACTCATTTTCATGAGACCGTGCTGAGGCCAGGCCGTCATTGCTCACTCCTTTTTTCCCGATCAGTGGCGAGTGTTCAGGTTCGGCTGCCGTGGGATCCTCTTCTAGCTTGACCTCGCTCAGCTCTGCCTGGGGTTTGGATGTGCGGTCCACGAAGAACTGCAGGAGCCCAGCCCCAAAGGCATCGCCTTCAACATTCAGCACTGTGCAGGTACGGTCTCTATGGAAAGACGGAGAGGATGACTCATGGTTTAACTGGATCTCATGGAGTGTGTCGAAAAACATGGGTCATCAACAAAAGATGATCATTCATGTTTAAAATGCCAACCATGATTATCCAGCAACATATTTTCAGGGCACCAGGCAACAAAAAAAATAAAATAAAATATCTAGGAGAACCAAAAATATTTAGGAGCTAAATCAAATTTTCAGAAGCCAAAATATAGTGATGTCATATGCTACATTGTTAAAGGGCTGCCTCACACTACCTTTCTTTCCCCTGTGTACTGTCTGCCTTTGTTTGCTCTACCTTCCATAGTCTACACAATGTATTCGTTACATGCACAATATGTGCAAAGTTCAATATACTGCAATCATATTACCATGAGTACTCAAATGTCTTACTCTTTTCACTTTTTTATTCAACTATGTACAATAATTTGTCTCCTGCTTATTCAGGCTCAGAGTCCATATCTCTCACCACAGCCATGTCAGTGCCACTTAGCCAGCCAGTGTAGTCACGTCTGCACCTTCTTTTGCTTGCAGACAGCCAGTGCAGCACACTGGGCTCTGGGTCAAATGTTTTTCTTTTAGAATGACTTGAACTGATAATGAACCATTAATCTCTTGTCCTACTTGAGCACACAAGGTGAAGTACATTTTCCCTTTGCCATAATGTAATCAGGTGAACTCTTGTAGCCAAGCTGATTTAAACAATCTTGCAGGGTTGGGATCTGGAGGAACGGTAGAGGAAGACTCCATTTGTTGCGCTTGGCTATCATCATCTGTAAAGGGCTGCACACTGATTGAATTGGGCTGGGATGACTCAAATGTCACTTGAAAACTTTCACTGGTCGAGTTGGTCTCTATCGTCAGCATCTGATCTAGATGAGGCTCGGTTTGGACAGGCAGGGAGTAAGAAAATCTGATATTTTTTATTTGTGCATTTTGTTTTCTTGCCAGCTGGCTAATGTTAGCAAAGTATGCAGTTGACTACATCTAATTCAAACTCCATCAAACTAAATTAAACACCGTTCATAAAGTTAATACTTTGATCATTTTTAACCCCATCCAGGTAGCGTTAGCGCTCTATTCCGTTGTCTACCAACACGGGGATCGCTGGTTCAAATCCCCGTGTTACCTCCGGCTTGGTCAGTTGTCCCTACAGGCACAATTGGCCGTGTTTGTGGGTGGGAAGCCGGATGTGGGTATGTGTCCTGGTCGCTGCACTAGCGTCTCCCCTGGTCGGTTGGGGCACCTATTCGGGGAGGAGGGGGAACTGGGGGGAATAGAGTGATCTTCCCACACACTACGTCCCCCTGGGGAAACTCCTCACTGTCAGGTGAAAAGAAGTGGCTGGTGACACCACGTGTATCGGAGAGGTATGTGGTAGTCTGCAGCCCTCCCCGTATCGGCAGGGGGGTTGGAGCAGAGATTGGAACGGCTCGGGAAGAGTGGGGTAATTAGCCGAATACAATTGGGGAGAAAAAATCCAAATAAATAAATAAATTGAAACCTGATAAATGTGACATTAAACTATGTTCAACCACTTTCTGTTTAGCTGTAATCTGTACAGCTGACGCTTCAACTACCGCAGGACAGGAGTGCAGAGAAGTTTATGTATTGGAAACCGTAGAGGAGTTCATGTGATAGGGCAGGCAGTCGCAAGAGGAGATGAGCGTTCAGTACACAAAGAAAACGTATGGGCATTTCTATTATTATTATTTTATTTATTTATTTTTGCTTGTGGGTAATGGAATATATTTTGTTTGTGGGTAATGGTATACACCGGAGACTAGCAGAAAAAATATAGTCGCAAAATTAAAAAGTAGCCTTGGCGATCATTTTAGTCGCCATCTGGAGCCCTGATTTTACCTATTAGTTTCCCTCCTCTGAGTGAAAACCTGAATACTCTTGCATGGTTGCAAAACTTGTGTATATATGCAAGCAAAATGTGAGTCTGGATTATGCATTTTATTATGTGTTGCATAACCACAAAAGCCACAGCAAATGTAAATACTCTGTACTCACACAAGCCAGTCTACAGCCAGGATGAGAGATATGTCATTGGTGGGCAGTCCTACAGCCTCCAGGATGATAGCCAAGGTCAGCACACCACCTGCAGGAATACCTGCTGCTCCCACACTGGATGCTGTGGCTGTTATTCTATCAGAAGAGAAGAGGAAAATGACAGCATTAGCCACCTGTAGCACACATTAAAGCTGGATTAAGCAATACATCTGTAATTAACCATGGATCAAATGACTTGTTGTAATGTGAAGGAGTGCTAGTACTACTATTCTATTCTAGGTCATTCTGTTCAGTCCCGAAAGTTCCATCAGCCCTTTTGTTACTAATCTTGGTGGTCTGTTAGGTAGTCTTAAGCAGGCTGCTAGGAATCTTGAGGTAATATTTGATGCTAACCTCAATTTTGATAATCAAATCAAACATGCTATTCAGTCATGCTTTCTCCAGCTCAAGCTAATCTCCAAAATTAGATCATTTTTATCAATTGCCGATCTGCAAAATGTTGTATATGCTTTTATCTATTCTCGGCTTGACTATTGTAATGCACTTTATGCTGGTATCAGCAAGGGCTCCGTCTGCAGTTGGTACAAAACGCTGCTGCTCGGCTCATTACCAGGACAAGGAGACATGACCATATCACTCCTGTGCTTGCCTTCCATACACTGAATTGATTTTAAAATGTTATTGCTCACTTATAAGCCTTTAAATGGTCTTGCTTCTACATACACTTCTGATTTATTGACCTGGTATATGCCCTCTTGACCATTAAGATCTGCAGATGGAACCCTGCTGGTTATTCCAGCAGGGTGATCGGGCTTTTGCTGTTAAGAGCCCCCACACTATGGAACTCTCTTCCTGTTGAGCTAAGACAAACCAAGTCTCTAGCTTCTTTTAAATCTCGTCTTAAAACTTTTCTTTCTGTGAAAGCTTTTACAAATGTTATTTTTTTATTTATTTTTTCTATTACCTATTTGATCTTACTCTTACCTTGTTTGGTTGTATTTCTTGGAAAGCACTTTGTAACACTGTTTTAGAAAAGTACTATATAAATAAAGATACCTCATTATTATTATTACTAATAACACTGAGAATCACCGCCCCAGTCTATAGTTTTCTTTTACTTTCAGTTCATTGTTTGGTTTTGCCGATTCGGCTAAGTGCACCTCCCTCTCTGGTTGAATCCCCCCTTCTCTCACCAGATACCTCCCCCTATAAAATGATGGAAGCACATCTCACAAGTTCAGAACACTACTGCTACCTCTTCAACACAAAGTGGCAGAGTCAAATAAAAACAGTGACTGCTGAGAGTGACTGCTGAGGTTCAAACATGTGCGAAGTAAAAGAGACTCAGGTATGAAGAAGTTGATGGACCAAACCAGGGCTGAATCGCAAGTGAAAGTCGGACTTGATTTTGTTAAACTTCAGCCACCGTAGAGACTGGAAAAGAGGGGTGGGAAGGGATTTCTGACCAAGCGGTGAGAAATTGCTCAATGCCACGTTAAATAATATATGGAGCACACTAATGAAAAACAAAAAGATCTGAAGAACCTGTATATTCACAATAACTATATACTGTATGCATTTCAGTGTTCTCCACCTGTCTATACATCAGCCATGATGGAAATGTGGTGCAGGTCTAAGCATATGCTGAAACAAGACACCATACCGTCTTCACCTTGGCAACTGGCCAGCAAAGATAGTATAGTATGCATGTGTGCAAGTAAAAATAGTGTTTGCGGAGACATGTGCTGAACGATAGTGTATAGGACTTACAGGATGGTGAAAACCTGGATGAAGTTGAGAGAAATGTCATTGAGCTGAGCAATAAAGACGGCGGCCACACACTGGAATAGCGCAGCTCCATCCATGTTGACCGTAGCGCCAATAGGCAGGATGAACCGGCTGATGTGCTTTGACACGCCATTGTTCTCCTCCACGCACTTCATCATCAGGGGCAATGTAGCAGAGCTGCGAGTTGATGAAATGAGGAGAGCGGTGTGAAGGCATGAAAGGGATGACCTCAAAACTGGTGTGTTAGTGTATGTGTATACATTTTTGTACTGGTGGAAATCTCATGTCTGTTCAAGAGACAGAGGAAACCTTCTTATTTGAAATAATCAGATACAAAGTGTTGTGCATTAGAGAAAGAGAAACAAGTGTATTCATGTTACCTGGAGCAGGTTCCAAAAGCGGTTGCAAGAGCGGTGAATATGCCCCACAGGAAATTAAAAGGGTTCTTCCTGGTGAAGATAAAGTAGATGCCCGGCAACACTATGAGGCCATGGATGGCATGGCCAATGATACAGCAGGCAATGTATTTCCCCAGGCTGGCAAACAGTGTACCAACGTCCTCCATCTCAACAATCTTACCAGCCACCAGGAACATGATACCCAGAGGGGCATACCTGTACAGATATGGAGAGGAAGAACAAATAAAGAGGGGGGAGGTGAGATTGCAATACATAACCAATGCTGTCAGGACAGAATTCAACAGTCACTCCAATTCAACGCTAAGGAATTTCACACAAAAGGATTTAACGTCTAGACTCAAGATGAAGTATCAAACACATGTCACAGCATTTGTCATTACATACAATTCTACCTCCTTACTCTAGATCAGGGATGGGCAACACGATCCAGAAAGGGCTGGTGTGGGTGCAGGTCTTTGTTCCAACCAAGCAGTTACACAACTGAGTCTACAGATCAAGGTCCTTAGCAAAGACTATTGGTTGACTAATAAAATCAGGTGTGTAACTGCTTGGTTGGAACAAAGACCTGCACCCACACCAGCCCTTTCTGGATCAAGTTGCCCACCCCTGAGCTAGCTACTCATAACAGAGGATGGCAGTATGTAGGAGAAACTTACCACATAATCCAGGAGACCAGGACCATGGTGGCTTCATTGAAAGAGTTGAAGAACTTTATGAGTATCTCTCCTTCCTCTCCCAGCTTCCTCAAAGCCACACCAAACACAATGGCAAACACCACCAGACCTAGAATATTCATGCCATCCTGGTCTGTACCAATAGGCACCTGAAGACATTTAGACACATGCCATCAAATAAAGTCTCAGATGTGCAAAACCCATCAATTCAAAAACAGCAAAGTGAAAATCTTGAGAAGAGCAAGACAGGATTGGATACAACTGTTGTGCAAGTGCCACTGTGTTGTTTGTCTTTGGTCTCCACCCTGCTTACCTTCTCAGGGACGAGCTCTACATCGGTTTTATTTCTGGTAACTAACTTGTAGCTGGTGGCGTACTGTTAAGGACAGAGGGACAGTGTTTAGTAAAGTTGCTTAGTCAATTTAAAAACATGTGGAAAAAACCCCCCAAACAAACGCATGCAACGTAATCACCAATAATAATACCAACAGTTATTATATAATACTGTAGAAAAGAGAACAGCTACTGACCGACTGGAAGGCAGCAGACACAAGGTTGGAGGGGAAAATGTTTCTGGGGGTAGAAAAGACAGCACACATTAAATCTCTATACTTAACCCAAGTGGAGAGCCCAAATGAAAAAGATAAGGGTGAGACAGAATTGTGGAAATCTAAACATTTGGTCTCTGAGGAACACAATTTCAAGTGGATATGCCACAGCGATGTTCTGTTATTCTTATTTCTATAAAATGACAAAAGAGTAACTTTCATCACTTGCATGAACACACAGCTGAAAAACTGCCAAAAAGTTGAGAAACAGCTAATTTGATCTGTGGTGACAGTGTCTTTTTTTAACCCCATAAATGGGTTTGACTATGTTGGAGATTGTTTAGACATGTTGGAAGAATGCAGCTCAACAACATACCAAAAAAAACCTCTCTCTTTTTGGTGTAAAGACCCCCAATACTTTAATCTAATTTATGACTGGGGGTACTCATCAGACATCAGCTATACCCTCTGTGCCTCCGCGGTGGTTCACGAGGACCAGGCCACGAGGTTTGTCATGTGAAAATTGTTGAGCGAATTTCATTAATCCCGTCTTAGTCTCACTGCCCCCAGTCCTGTCATCCTTAAAGAGCTGCCACATCTCATGGTCCCTTCATTTACAAGACTGTCACCAACTACTGTACACCAAACAGCACACACAAGTATGTCCTTGTGGCCACAAGTGTGCACACACACACACACACACTGATACGATGGTTCATGGGTCCAGCTTCACATTAAATCGCCCAAGAACTCTGTGAACTCGGTTTACCTTCCATAATGGATTTGGAGTAATAAGGGATCAACTTCAGCATGTTCCCCCCATTCATTCATTTCCGTCTACATATCTCTCCCTTATGTGCATTTGCCTCCCGAACAGAAAAGGCATTCAAGCTTTGTAGGCCGAGGAAGAACTGCATAATGTGTTTGAATTTTCCTGTTTCTTTTTAAGGATCGTAACCCTGTCCTACTGGCTGATTTAGTCCAATTTGTAACCAGCGTGCACGGCGGCGCACACACACACGCTTGTCATGAAGGTGGAAGCAGTGTTCTGTTTATATCCTCTAAATAAAATGTGGGCATTCATTTCACATTGCTCGCATGCTTTATGGGCGTCTTTGTACAACCTCTATTACACAAGTCCCACCAGGTCTAGGAACAAGTTTTGTCTTTAGCAGAAGGCTTGCCAAGAGATTGGGAAAGGCTTGAGTGATGTAACACACCTTGTACTTTACCTCTCTCTCTCCATTAGTGCTAGTTTACATTCCAGGCAATTAAGAAAACATCCCTTGTTGGCAAAACATTCATGGACACACCTTATGTGACTGCTTAAATCAGCCAGTACAGCAGACTCAGCTTCCTCTCTCAATACAATTTCTCTCACTGGAGGAAATACATTTCACTATAGGTCACTCGAAATTGACCTAGACACTATGTATGTAGGTATTCAGCAGGGCAGCCAATACAATCGTCTTGATAACCAGCAGCCAGCTTCTTGGCTTAGGGTCTTATATGTTCAGGGAAAAACTCCAAAAAATAGAATAGCAATGCATGACAAATGTAGCATTTTACCAAACTGATGTACTATTTCTAATTCCCAATGTAATTCTTGTGCGTAAGGTCCTCAGGAAGAAATGATGGATAAACCCAAAACTGTTTGGGTGAGGATGCAATTATCATTTCATCTCATCTTCAGCCGCTTTTCCGGGGTCGGGTCGCAGTAGCAGCAAGCTAAGTAGGGCACTCCAGATGTACCTCTCCCCAGCAATGCCCTCCAGCTCCTCCTGGGGGATCCCAAGACGTTCCCAGGCCAGATTGGACATGTAGTCCCTCCAGCGAGTTCTGGGTCTACCCTGGGGTCTCCTCCCAGTTGGCTGTGCCCGATAAACCGCCAAAGGAAGGCGCCCAGGGGGCATCCTAATCAGATGACCGAACCATCTCAACTGGCTCCTTTCGATGCGAAGGAGCAGCGGCTCTACTCCAAGCTCCTTCCGGATGTCCGAGCTCCTCACCCTACCTCTAAGGCTGAGCCCAGACACCCTACAGAGAAAACTAATTTCAGCCGCTTGTATCCGCAATCTCCCCCTTTCGGTCACTACCCAAAGCTCATGACCATAGGTGAGGATTGGAACGAAGATCGACTGGTAAATTGAGAGCTTTGTCTTCTGGCTCAGCTCCCTCTTCACCACAATGGTCCAGTACAATGTCCGTATTACTGCTGATGCTGCACCAATCCACCTGTCAATCTCCCGCTCCATCCTACCCTCACTCGTGAACAAAACCCCGAGACACTTGAACTCCCTTCACTTGAGGCAACAACTCATCCCCAACCCGGAGGGAGCAATCCACCATTTTCTGGTAGAGAACCATGGCCTCAGACTTGGAGGTGCGGACTCTCATCCCGACATTTCACACTCAGCTGCAAGCCACCCCAGTGCGCGCCAGAGGCCGCGTTCTGATGAAGCCAACAAAACCATATCATCTGCAAAAAGCAAGAGATGCAATTCTGAGGTTCTCAAAATGGACACACTCCTCACCTTGGCTACGCCTTGAGATCCTGTCCATGAATTTCACAAACAGAATCAGAGACAAGGGACAACCTTGGAATAAAAAAACCGTTGTTACAACCAACAGAGTTACAGCACCTTGCCCGGAAAAGGGAAACCAGGGCCGTCTCCTGGAGCCAGACTTGGGAGGAGAGCTTGCTGACGAGTGTCTGGTGGCCGGGCCTTGGCCTATGGAGCCACCACCCCGTGGACCCACCACACGCGGGGATGAACATTGGGGTAGGGTGCAACGCAGGCCGAGCGGTAGGATGCAATTAATGAATCAGAAACACAGGACTAGGTTAAAAACACCTGTCTGTATTTCCATGAATTCCATCAATGATTTTTGTTGTTTTTTACGGCTCAGTGTGTCATGGCATTAACAGCCAGTGTTAGGGGACAGACTCTCACCGGTACCGGCAACTTACAAAATGTATAACCTAATTGTGGCGTTAGCCACTTTTTGACATCGGCCAATTATAAAATGTCTCGCCAAACCTGCATACAGAAGTTCTGTCTCCCCCCCTATGGCAGTGAGAGTAATTACTTCTCTTCTTTCAGCGGTCTCCAGCGAGGAAAATCTACAGTGGATATCAGTGTTTGTCCTCGCCGTCGATCACTTTTTTTTTAACTTTAATCCTTCCTATGAATGCCATTTCTTTTTTCTCTGGAGCATCAGAAATTTTTCTTGAACGCTTCATAAGTTTTTTTCTATGCCATAGCCTCCAAGCCCAACAGCTTTTTGGCAAAAATCCCTGAAGTCATGCCAATCTTTCGTCACATGAAACGCGTCACTACGCATCACATCCGGTGCTCCAGCATGGGAATGCAGCGTGGGAATATCGCCACAGACACCACTCATTTGACACGGGCTTGAATGTCCTGGAAATTCATTTATTTATACAAGTACCGCACTCCAGCTTTAAGCATTCACCTTTGGACTTCACTGGTAAAACTTCATGGAGTATTAGCTCAACACTTGGGCAATAAACACACAGATGATGCTTGCTAAAACTGCTCATTGGCACCAGCGAATGTCAACAGAACAGATGGAAGTGGGAAAGCAAACTATTGGCAGAAGGTGGATGATAAGAAATTGAAACAAGGACGTGTGAAAGGCTCCAAAAGGATGATTAAATTTGGTTAATTTTTTTTTCCCTTCACAGCCGTTCATATCCCATAGCCACGTCACAAAAACGCTGGCAAAAATGTGCCACGTGTTAAGGCATGTGCCTATTTGTTTCTTTTACTTTTAAATGTGTCATTTGCATACAACTCATTGTATGCAAACTTCATTAGATGGACTGCCCCCCCATTTCTGCTTTTATGGTGTTTCCGTCAGTGTTTGGTAGGGGCTAGACAGACAATGAGGAGAGCGTGTGTGTCTATTCATGCTGATCAAGTGAGCTTTCTGCTTTGATGAACAGCATCTCTATCTATGAGCCTCACAGTCTTTGTTTTCAAAACTGACCGGGACACTAACTGAGAAGGCTTGCTCTAATGGGACACACGGGCAACACACACTTCCCACATTAAGAGGGTGTATATGTGGCTGTGTGTCTGTGTGAGTGCATGTCTGTCTATGTGTGTGTATGTGTCCATGTGTTCGTATTTGCAGCTGGGGTGGGGGGAGGTGGAGACACGTGTCCTTAGGAACAATATTACTTTGCACACTGGCTTCAGAGCAGCAAACCACATGCACATGGCCAAAGGCAATAAGATTGTGAGAACCCAAACAACAAACTTAACTAGCCAAAGCAAGGCCTGGCATTCCCAACATAGACTAAACTTAGAATTCAATGTCATCTTTGACAAACATCGTTGTAACAAAGTTTTTTTTAATTCCAAGTATTAGACATTAATGTAGAAGCTCGACATCCCATGAAAAGTTTCCTACATTGTAGTCCAATTTCTAGATATTATATAACTGCTACCGATAGAAATGGGTAAGAATGTTCATCTGCATTAATCTGCATTTGGACACTTTATGCCCCATTACCCCAGCACGTCTAATCCTTTCATACCCTAAGGAGTGTATTACTCTTAATGTACAAAGGAGGGGTTGAGTTCACGGCTTAGGAGCGGACAATGTCGAAAAATGTTTAGGCTACTTTAAAATTGTACATTTAATGAAAAATACTGTGAATTTCAAATGACTCAAAGAAGGCAAGCAGAGCAGAATTACGTCTAGTTGATTTATTCTATGTTGTTCTGTATACCCTGGAACTCCTCAAGTCAAGTTGTAGACCCGCCGTTTCAAAACAGCAAACAGTCTGTGGTTTTTGCAGAGTAAATCAGAAACTCTTTACACTCAATATGTCTCAAAGTCTTCTGACAAGCCTATCTTTTCTAGACCGGTTACTGATTAAGGTGAAGGGGATGCATGCGAGACAACAGGAGGCCGTTAACTGATTTATATTTTAGTGGAAACTGTGAGTAAGATCATGTTAAATGAGAGGAAATTCTGAACCGGGAATACTTGTGACCCAAAATATGCAGCAACAAAGCCCTTACAAAAAAAGCATAGTTGAAGTTAACTCTATTAAGAAAACTAAAGTAAAGTTCAAGTATATTTCCCAAGTATCAATGTACTAGTAGTATACTTGTAAGCGTGCTATTTCAATACTTCTCTGATAAGTACTTTAAAATAAGTATACTAATAGCACACTTGAATAAACTACTCCTTTTTAATCCATCAGTACTACTGCATACTTGAGTATAGCACCTTATTATGTTGCACTGTGCCCTTTGTGTCCTTTTCATTCCAAGTGCACTATAATTCTGGAAGTAGATCACTAGTCACTCCTGGCAGGAAAGTGACTATGTATTTATTCTATTTTTATTTTGTACTTTGTACTCTTTTAATTACAGTTCATATATGATTGTTCCTATTTGTTTTCATTTATTCTCTTTTAATCAAATTTCATATCCAGGGTGTCTCCCCGCCTGCTGCCCAGTGACTGCTGGAATAGGCTCCAGCATCCCCGCGACCCTGACAGCAGGATAAGCGGTTCAGATAATGGATGGATGTTTTCTGTTTTTATTTGTGTAAAGCACACTGAATTGCCCTGTGTACGAAATGTGCTATATCAATAAACTTGTTTGCTTGCTTTGTAATCTGTTGTGGTTAAATGGGTTCAAAACAATAATGAAAATAACAACATGCAACACTGAACACGTGTCTGCCTTTGTTCCAGATTAATGTGGGTTGAGGAAATTCATTATTGTGGCAAATTAATTATTGTGGATTAAATAACTGGGCTGGAAACTTGTTATCATGGTGACATCTTGCGTGCAGCTCATATTACAAATGAAATGGTCTTGTGACAAACTTTTTTATTTCCCCTTATGCTGATGAACCCGTCCCCGGGCGAAGCTAAAATAGAGCCCGGGCCACGCGAAATTTCCTGGAAAAAACAAAAACCTTCAGACCACACGTGCAAGACAAACGTTAGATCCGGGTTCTCCACTCTGTCCGGTTTCACGAAACAGAATATTTCGTCTCACATACTCGACACACCGCAGCGATCGTGGGCTGACGAAGACAATAAATAGAACCGTTTCCCGTCCCGTTGATACGTCATGGTTTTCGCCATTTCTCAGCAGACCAATCGTCTTTCGATCCGTGACACGGGAGATTGTAGGCTGTGGCTTAACGCGCGTAGCTGATGCAACTAACCCCGTGGTTTACAGCACCGCTGACCGGCACGCGCTCGCTGGGAATTAATGATAGCTAAATGTTCGACAACCATTTCTTTGTCGGCAATTTTCTTCATCGTGTACTTGACGCTTCGGATTAATGGATATGTATATGACAGAGAGGGAGGGTGGGCTCAAAAAGAAGAACAACTTTTCTGTTGGCCAAGATAAGCACGCGGCAACCGATCGTCCAATGAACCCGGCAACTTGGGTTAAATGTTACTACGTCTCTTAAAATGGTCAAGCGTGGTGATGATCACACGCAACAAGACGTCTATGCATAGTTTTAAGAACCCACGTGGGTCATCCCCATTGACATTAACTTGTTTGACCGGTTGTGCCACGTGTGTCAGCTCTGCTCTGAACATAGCCACCTGGTTCCCCTCTAAACATTGAAGTGATGCCCAAAACCCAATGTGTGAGATTAGGCGTCACACTCACCTGATCAGATCCAAGAAGGAGTCGATTACGTCTTTCGCCTGAGGGACTACATCGTCAAAGTTTGTCACTTTGGGTTTGGAGCCGGTTACCGAGCCCGGGCTGATGATGAAAGCCATCACCACTCCGATGGCCGAGGCTATCAAAGTAGTGACCAAGAAGAATAGCATGGCCCAGCCTCCCAGTTTACCGAGCGCCTTGGGGTCGATGCTGGCCGCGCCGGAGACCAGACTGCACACGACCAGGGGGATGATTATCATCTTCAGCAGTCGGATAAGTATCTCTCCAGGGAAACCGATATAGATGATCTGGGCCTTGCTGAGATCCACGTTGCGCACCCCGAGTCCGATAAAAACCCCGACGATTACCCCGGCCACGGTGAGGATCACCAGTAGGTTGGCCATGACTATCCTCTTTATTCGCCGGCTCGGCGACTCGCTGCTGTTTTTGTGCCCGTCGGCCACCGGTCCAAAATGCGCTTCACCGTTGGATACCGTCCCCTCTTCCATGTCGATTTTTTCAGCCATTGCGCGCACTGGGAGCAAGCTCGCAAAAGTAAATGTGTTAGTTTCCTTTGGGGGGGGTAAAAAAAAACCCAAAACAACCCCGTTTGCTGTAGTTTACCTGTTCAGATAAGTGTTGAACACGTAGTACAGTGCGCGTGTCTGAAATGATAGTGTCCAGTCGCCTCTATCAAAACCCGCTCCACCAGGCAACGCCCACCGCACCGTTAACAAATGGAAAGGCCTCCATGCAAATTTCCATCATTGCGTCATGGACGAACTCTAAAGTCAGATTATATGGATTATATACTTTTGTGTCAAGTAAATCACACACACACAAATAATAAATTAAACAATGGCAGTGTGGAAACAATATCGGATTATCAACAATACGTATCTGATCAATGACAACATGGACACTGGGCTAATTTATCCGAACCCCTAAACTTTGTGTTGTTTATTCTAGTCAAATTAAATTTGGGGATAATGACCCTCTGGATAAACTGTAGTCACACTGTGAATACATATATATATATTTTAATTATTACAATCGTTATGTTATCAGGTTTTAATCGTATCTGTGATAATGTTGGGGAACTCAGACTGTGATTTGGCCGTACATATGTATTTTTAAATACAGCTATATCACCTCTCTAACATGCTCTGGTTAAAATTAAACAAATGACTGCAACATGTTTATTATTCAGTTTTTGTATGTTTTTCCCCCATCGGTCTAGTCACTTTTTTCACATTACGAAACCAGGGGAACAGAGTTTTCTTGTCAGTCCTCTGTGGCATCCCATACTTTCCAAGTCATTTCACCTCAAGTGCCTTTTTTTATGTTCATTGGCTGTCGTTCTTCAACCCCAGTAGTCACCAGCATTCCATCCGGAGCTACGGGTTATGTGGCTAACGTAATAATTCACTTCTCTTAAGATTATGGGGATTTTTTTTGTGTCCATCACACAGAAGGAAGAGACTCAAAACCACTTCACCCTGAGTCAGTATGCTCATAGTGTCACGTTGAACACATCAGTTACACTTTTTTTTTCCATATATATTTCCACAAATACTTTTTACATCACTGTGCATAGTGGATGTAGCAGTGTGTTGGCACAATGCAAGCCTGCCTGACTATATACTTGTCTACCCATCTACTCTCGGCCTCTTCAGAAAACAGACGTGACCTGTGCATCTGTGACTACGAGCATGGGATGGGAGTGTGACGGGGCTTCCTCCTTGTGTGTCTACCTGCTTTCTGCACAAGTACTGCCCTTTCAAAGTAATGTCATTATTGCCGTGTTGGCAACAACATCCAAGAGGAATATATGGCTGTACACTTTCAGCTGCAATCTGCCTAAAGAGAGAGAGCGAGAGAGAGTGAGTGTGTGTGTGTGTGTATGTGTGCGCGCGCGCGCGCGTGCCCATGCTTAAATCCCCTCTATCCTAATGCAGCGAGGAAATTATGTAGGCAAAGAGTAAAATAAGTGTAGATAATGACAATGATGAAAATGCTGATGATGATGACGATGCTCTCACCTATTCCTGAAGTGCCTCGCCATTCTTCTCCCTAACCCCCGATGGTCATTCACAATATCAAAGAAGTGTCTTGATGCACGCTTAATAATCCAGGTAAGAAAATCGAAGAAGATTGAATCAGTTCATCTGGATACAATGTTTATTGACAGATACGTTTCATCACTCATCTAAGGGACCTCTTCAATCTAAACTGACTGCAGGTATCCTCACCCTTCTAAACAATACAGTTGCATGACGACCGAAACCAATGACCAGTTTCATATGCAAATATGGGTGTGACCATTAACTAGAGTTTCAATGGCGAGGTGTACTCGGTTCAGGGATGGCCGTTCCCTCTTCACATAGATGGCCTCTTTGACTCCCCGTTCAAACCAACGTTCCTCCCTATCAAGGATGTGCACATCCTCATCCTTGAAAGAGTGGCCACTGGCCTGTAGATGGGTGTAGACTGTAGAGTTCTGGCCTGACGCGTTACCTCTCCTGTGTTGTGCCATCCTCTTGGCCAGCATCTGTTTAGTTGTCCCGATGTACAAGTCACGGCAATCCTCCTGGCACTTAACAGCGTACACTATATTGCTCTGTTTGTGCCAGGGGACCCAATCCTTGAGGTGGACCAACTTCTGGCGCAGCGTATTTTGGGTTTTGAAAGCAACTGAGATGCAGCAAGTTTCAGCCTGCCTAAGCAATGTGAAGGTGCCACCATCCAACATCGGTAGAGATGAGAGGGAAGCTCTCACGGATCTCAGTAAGCACAATAACATCATCCTCCTTCCGGTGGACAAAGGCAGATGCACTGATGTATTAAACCAGACACACTATCATGGGAAAGTTATGACGTCAGGACTCCGCAGTCTACACCCATCTACAGGCCAGTGGCCACTCTTTCAAGAATGAGGATGTGTACATCCTTGATAGGAAGGAACGCTGATTTGAACAGGGAGTCAAAGAGGCCATCTATGGGAAGAGGGAACGACCATCCCTGAACCGAGGGGGGGGCTAAGAGTACATCTGTCACCATCTTACAATGCTGTGATCGCAACTATTCCCCAATCCTCTGTGAATAGTATACATGGCCATTGACACCCTAGTTAATGGTCACGCCCATATTTGTATATGAAACTGATCATTGGTTTCGGTCGTTATGCCACTGTATTGTTTATAAGGGTGGGGGCACCCGCAGTCAGTTGAGACTGAAGAGGTCACTTGGATGAGTGAAGAAACGTATGTCAAAAAACTGTGTCCAGATGAGCTGATTCAACCTTCTTTGATTTTCTTAACTGGATTATTGAGCATGCATAATATGTATGTTTATCAAGCAATGAGACAAAGAGACAGACTTTCATTGTCTTGATGAAGGAAGTTTGTGCTCAAGAATAACCTTAAATTTCTGTGTTGGGGTCCTAGGGTGCATCAAGTTAGCGTACACTGAAACAACATTCATAGTGTTTGCTGCCAAACCTCCTCATTGGTGGAAATTTGTGGGAAAGGCGCCTGTAACAGCAACGAATACCCACGGCGCAAGGATTCAGGGTGAGAGGAAGCGGTTCTCTCTGTCCCAGGCTTGTTATCACAAGCTCGGTCTTTGTTCTCTCCCACCATGTTGGAAGGTGGAGGAGTCGCTGTGTTTCTGCCAAGTGATGTGCTGCTCTGAGAGAAAGGGCAGCTTTCAATAGCTACACCAGCACCAGCCACCAGCAGGTAGGGGGGAGCTGTGGGAGTTTGCATGGAGGAGGGGGGTACCCTCTATGAAAACATGTACACACACATGCACACACACACACACACTGTAAAAACGAACCTAAAGTTCTAATTTTTCAATACATTTTGGTAAAATTTTCACACATTATATAAGAGTAACATAAGAGTAGAACTCCGGATCATTAAAGTCGAATGTAAAGTGTACATTTTTTTTCTCAGTGTAAAAGTCAGGAATGAGTAGAACTACTAACTCACAGTTGTAATGCTTCCCTCCCTGAGTAATATATTTATCTTGCTCTTCATTCAAACACTCTTAATCTCAGTGTCACTGCTTTTGGCTATTGACGGTGTGTGAGATACACACATCTCTCAGTCAAACCATTACCCACAAAGTGTATGCACAGCAGCTTGTTTCAAGAAGCATTTACTCTTCAGGAACTATGTAGGATTATGAATATTTATGAATATTTAGTTACCTGAAGAGCGTTCTGTCGAATACTTGTAGGATTGAATTTAACAAGTTATGCTTGAGAGTAGATAGTGCACCTTAAAATCAATGCAATTTAACTTGTTGTAAGATTTCTGATCTCTCAGGTAAAAAATTGATTCAATTTGTTTCAAGAAATTGGGTGTCGGGTAGCATAGTGCTCTATTCTGTTGCCTACCAACATGGGGATCACTGGTTCGAATCCCCATGTTACCTCCGGCTTGGTCGGGCATCCCTACAGACACAATTGGCCGTGTCTGTGGGTGGGAAGCCGGATGTGGGTATGTGTCCTGTTCGCTGCACTAGCACCTCCTCTGGTCGGTCGGGGCACCTATTCCCACGCGCTACATCCCCCTGGCAAAACTCCTCACTGTCAGGTGAAAAGAAGAGGCTGGTGACTCCACCTGTATCGGAGGAGGCACGTGGTAGTCTGCAGCCTTCCCCGGATTGGCAGAGGGGGTGCAGCAGCAACCGGGACAGCTCAAAGAGTGGGGTAATTGGCCAAGTACAATTGGGGAGAGAAAGGGGGGGGGTCGTACTATCTTACTGCACTGGCAGTAGCCCCAAAACTGCTACCCCCCCCCCCGAAAAAAACAAAAAACAAAACAAGCACTATGCTTGCTTTTGCTTGTTTTGGGGATTTTCTTACTTGAACATGCTCTGTGTTGTCTCAGTTTAGACGTTGCATTTTGCAGTGCACAGTTAATACAGCAGGCAGCCATCAGAAGGGGACCACCTCACATTTACCACATTTTGAACTTTGCTTATGTGGTAAGGCAAAGAGTGAAACGATCTCCATTGTTCTGCATTAATTACTCTTAATTATTAACAGCAGAGATGGACATTTTTCTGGGTCTTTATGAGATCAACTTTTCATCTGAATAAGCAAAGACCTAATAGCACTGCAGACAACGAGTCAGAGAGCCGTGATTAATCATTACTTGAGTTGTGCAAACATGAAATCAGCTCATTATAGCTCTCTAAAAACAGATGTCGAGCTCATGACTTCTCGTTTTGTCCCTTTTTTTGAGGAGTCTTTTTCTCAAACCTTTTTGTTTCTGGAAATGGAAGTTAATTTTACGAAATTCATGCAACATTTGAAAACTATTTTTGCCCTCCGTGACTGGAGGCGGTTGGCATGCCATAACAGGAAACAAGTTGGGGCTGAGATGACAGGAAGACAGCTGGGAAAAAAAAAAAGATTTCCTCATAATGTATATCCTCAGAATTTAAACTTCTATTTATACAAGCTTGCAAAAGCGTCACATCGATGGAAAGATGAGTGTGATTGGATAGAATATGCTGAATACAATAAGCATGCATTTTCCACAATTTGCTGTTGCTGTTTTGTCCAAAATCAGTGAGTTGAAGGGATGCTATGCTGGTCCAAGTGTTTGCAAATAACAAGATACCCACTCCAGAAATATAATAGTCAGTGACCACAACCTTAAGACACAGTGTGAACAAGGACAGGCTGGTCATGTGACCCCTGGAAATGGGACACACATAATGTCCCAAACAATGTGAGAGTCTTGGGTGGCACGGGAACAATAGGTGAGGGACAGGAGGGAAGCCAAAAGAGAGAAAAGGTAGGGGGAAGTCAGAGGGAGAATTGGATATCCTATTTCAATGCAACAATCTGGAAACTGCATACCTCTCATTTGTTTTCTACCGCTGGGACCCGGGTTGCTCAGCGTACAAAAAGGCTTTTATTGACTGTGGACTACAGAGCTCCTTACTGTGAAGGAGTACATCAACACAAAACTCAAGGAAAAAGGGCACCTAAAACTGCCAAATTATACTCGGACGTCTCTCAATACAGCAAAGTCACGATGAACAATGAGAGGCGTTGGATCACGATAAGAACCGCTGAATGATTTCAATTTCAGAGGAATGTGTGGAAGAGGAATGGGCCTGGAAGCTAATCGGTTGTTCTTTTGACCAAGACAATCATGTGCAAGAACCTCATATATTTAAATAGTTTGTTTTCAAGGCTTAGAAAAGAATCTCAGTCAGAAAAAAGGCACAGAAACCTGCCAAGACTGAATGTTTATGTGATGAAATGCTGATTCGAATCGGATTTTAAATTCATACGAGAACTTATTTTACGTCAGCCCGGCATCCATTCCCCCCACCAAAATCAAAGTGTGTTATTGCATATATGTGTAGAAAGGCTAATGATTCGGGGGGGGGGGGCTAAGGGGGCGGTTTTATTGCATCCTTTGTTCATGTCATTTTGATTAATTCATTACTCAATAACATGTTGAGTGGGCACTATATCGATAAGTGAGTAAACTAAATTTAGAAAAGGTTTATTGTACTGAGATATTAAAATAATGGCATCCAATAAAGAATATTTGATGTGACTATGCATTGATATGCTTCATTTCAATGCCAAGTTAACAACAACATGCTTCATATCTGGGCTTGGATGCTGTCATGGTGGACCAGAGGTGACAGGCAGGACCTTAAATCGTGTCTGATCTCCTAGAGCTCCATGTCAACAGGAGGGGCCTTCCACAAACATTTACACATTTACACTGTGTAATCAGATCTGTTGCCCTGCAATAGTCAATCTCTCTGTCTCTGTTACATCATTACACCTAGTAATATCAATAATTCATATCCATACTTTCCAAAAAGTTTCTGTTATTATTTAAGTACAAGTTCCAATGTGATTGCATTAACGTAAGGTAGAATCCAAGGATATCTTATGAAATATTTTGCACACACATCAATCACATGTCCAGGTGCAAACGGGGGGGTGGGGGAGATTCAAACACACCATCCGCTAAAGAAACCAACTTCAGCACACTGTGCTCCTGCACAACTAGTGAGACTCCACTTACATTTAGGTATAAAAAGATTTTTATACCAACCTGTATTTAGAGTGGGCTTGAGAAAGGGTGTGAGCATCCAGAAATATCCACATGCGGCAGAATTGAGGTATTACTTTCTAAGATAGATGGAGGATGTTGGACAGTGCCAGATTTAGCCCAAGTTAGAAGCCTGTCTTGTGCTTAAAATAGAGATGACATTAACTTATTACAGTAAACTGTGTACCTCTGAAACGCAGATCTAAACCATGACATGATGGGGGTCCAAACGTGAACTAGGTGTGAAGGTGGCTGCTCCATGTCCTATGGACTTAGCTCAAAGGCTCGCCAACTTATTGTGTTTGTGAGCTTGTTTAGATGGGTATGGAAAAGTATATGCCCACAAATACTTATTTAGCGATCTTATCAGTGTTTGTCAGTAATAAGAAATTTGGCTAATTTTAGCAAAAGAGAAGAGTGTGCAATCTTTAATATATTTTATTTATTTACTATTTAGACATTCAGAGCGCTAACATACCCTATTTACATGATACCCAATATATTGAATATATAGACATTCAGAAGGTCTACATCCCCAAGTGTGTGTGTGTGTGTGTGTGTGTGTGCACATAAACCTTGAGACAGCAAACATGGCATTGAATAGTCTTCCACTGGTACTACTAAACTGTATGTACTTGGCTTTTGATTCATTTGTATAGTTAAACCCTTTGCATAATCTTTTGCCATGGTAATTTCCATAATCATGTGACAGGACTTCACAAATTCCGGACCTCGCTCCACATCCGGACCGAACAGCAAGTCAATCCGGACCCAGCCTATATCGTGTGTTATGAAAACAATACGTTATGAAGTGTGTTGTTGCTGCTGAGTTCACGCGTTAATGTTACACCAGAGACTTTGCTTTGGGGTGGTGCGAAGCTTTTATTGTACTTACAGTAACGTAACGAGTGTAGCTGTCGTCAACTTGAGTAACACTATCCTCACTTGTTCATTGTCTCCCCTCTGCTTCGCTCCGTGTATGTGTGTGTGGGGGGTGGGGGGGTGAGGGTGGGGGGTCAAGCCCCACCCTCGTTGAAACAGAGAGCAGAGGAGAACAGGAGAGGAGAGAAACCAGCGCAACCATAAATGACAGTAATGAGTAGCATACCAGTACGCCAGTTTTCATTAGGCTAGAGCCAATCAGAGGCAGAGTAAAAGCAGGTCTTCACAGAACACTGTGTTGCCAACAGCAGCTTGACCAATGGACATTTGGATCAGTGTCTCCGGCAGGCAGTCACACCTTTTGTGCCTAGGTTCAAGCAACTGATTGCAGGCAAACAACGCCATATCGCCCGCTTGGCTCGAATGTGTGTTGACTATCCTAACCTTCTCGACCTTGAATGTATGTTGCTTAAAAGTTATAAGTGCGTCGGTTAAATGTTATTTTGTTCTCGCCAATAGAGCCGGACGTCTGACCTTGGATAAAAGTCACACACAGACCTTTAAGTAATATGAGAACCCCTGATCTATATGATATAGAGAGAAAAATATTGAAAAGAGTCAATATTTTTCATTATCCAAACCGCTTATCCTGCTGTCAGGGTTGCGGGGATGCTGGAGCCTATCCCAGCAGTCATTGGGCTGCTGTCAATAGTTTTATATTACTTAATAGGAACCTGCTTTAATGGAAACATTTAAAGCTGCCTGGGAAAAATGTAATCTGTCACCGTCTTAGCAGTGGTGATCATCTGATTTGATTCTCTTTGCACTCACAGGAAGTAGGGCTCATCTCTTCAGGGTGCGAGCACTTGGTACTGTTGAACCAGCTGAGCACAGGTGCTCCACACATCAGTATCAGGGCAGAGGGCAGATTGGTCTGCAAACAGAGGCTATGAAGTTTTCTGGAGTTTTTTTTAAAAATTATTACTATAGCACATGTTTTCTATGGATATCCTAAAATAAGGTATGTGAGAAAATGTTAATAAATTACATATTTTTAGATCCAGTATGATCACTCACCATAAAGGTCATTTTTGACAAAACCCAGGACGGTCCACACAACGTCGTCCTTTTCTTGTAAGGAAATTTCAGATACGCAGGCTTCATGTTGCCACTGAAAAGACAATACATATATACACACACACACACACACACACACACACACACACACACACACACACACACCAACAACTTCTTGATAAGAATTTTTTATATATATATATATTTATATAGGCGGCATGGTGGTGCAGCGGGTAGCGCGGTTGCCTCACACTGAGAAGGTCCTGGGTTCGAGCCCCGGGGTAGTCCAACCTTGGTGGGTTATCCCGGGTTGTCCTCTGTGTGGAGTTTGCATGTTCTCCCCATGTCTGCGTGGGTTTCCTCCAGGTGCTCCAGTTTCCTCCCACAGTCCAAAGACATGTAAGTCAGGTGAATTGGGGGTACTAAATTGTCCCTAGGGATGAATGGGTGTGTGTGTGTGTGTGTGTCTCAGCCCTGTGATGGTCTGGCGGCTTGTCCAGGGTGTCTCCCTGCCTGCCGCTAAATGACTGCTGGAATAGGCTCCAGCATCCCCGTGACCCTGAGAGCAGGATAAGCGGTTAAGACAATGGGTGGATGGATAGAATATATATATAAAAATGCCCTTTTTATAAAAAAATGGGAGCAACTTATCAAGGACAGTAATGGCAGACATAGAAGTATCTGTACTTTGATCCCAGGGAGTAGGTCACAGCACAACCAATCAAATAGGACTTGTACCAAACCATCCGTGAGACAGACAGACAATTAAAATTCTCCCGTTGTTTTTAAGAGAATAATTTTCTGACTTCTAAAGTTCAAAAATATTTGTGTACATATCTGGACTAGAAAGAGCATGTGCTGTTGTATATCAGTCCTCATTGTTTAATAATTCATCTGCTTGCTAACCTGGGTGTAGTGTCCAGTCATGCCTCCCTTGGATCCATAGCTGTCGTTCTCACTATATACCAGGAGTTGATGGCATGTGTCCATCTGGGCTCGCTAGCTAGAAGACTGGTATAGGTTTTCCCCGCAAGTGCTCTCTGTGCACAGAGAGATACAAACATACAGTAGAAACATCCACACATCATAGCATTTAGTATTCAGGTAGTCAAGGACTTGAAGGCTGTGGGACTTTTGAAAAAAAAAATCAAAAATGAAATTTTACTTTCAATACTCCTCATCTGTAACGAGCTGTGAACCAGGAGGCATGTTCTCGCCTGCCTTGACGCAGTGCCCTCGGCCTGCTGGCTCCAGCTCTTAAAAGAGAGATTGTATTTTGTGCATTGGTTAACCTGCCAACAGACAACCTGCCTACCTTCAAGTTTCTTTGTCGTGATCAAGTTAAAAAAAATGTTAACACAGGGCGTCGGGTAGCGTAGCGGTCTATTCTGTTGCCTACCAACACAGGGATCTCTGGTTCGAATCCCCGTGTTACCTCAGGCTTGGTCAGGTGTCTCTACAGACACAACTGGCCGTGTCTGTGGGAGGGAAGCCAGATATGGGTATGTGTCCTGGTTGCTGCACTAGTGCGTCCTCTAGTCGGTCAGGGCGCCTGTTCAGGGGGGAGGGGGAACTGGGGGGAATAGCGTGATCCTTCCACATGCCACATCCCCCTGGTGAAACTCCCCACTGTCAGGTGAAAAGAAGTGGCTGGCGACTCCATATGTATCGAGGGAGACGTGGTAGTCTGCAGCCCTCCCTGCATTGGCAGAGGGGGTGGAGCAGTGACCAGGATGGCTCGGGAAGAGTGGCGTAATTGGTCGAATACAATTGGGGAGAAAAAGGGGGAAAATACAACAAAAAAAAGTCAACACTGAGAAGGAAATGAGAAAAGAGATGCTTATAAATCCACTTTACCATCCTGATCATGTTGCTGGTAGGGGGATCGACATTGCTTCCCAACAAGTTGTGAAGGTCTACAATCTCTTCTTGTCGGCAGTGTCGACTAGAAGTTAGAAAGAGGAAAAGAAAAGGAGAAAATAATCTCTATCTTCAGTCTTTCAGTCAACACACCCACAAATTTTGACAGACATCAGTCATATACCTTTTCTCTTACATAGGCTATATATCATGATTAATGCTTTAAATGTCACATATAAGCCCTGTGATGGCCTGGCAGCCTGTCCAGGGTGTCTCCCCCCTGCTGCGCAATAACTGCTGGGATAGGCTCCAGCATCCCCGCGACCCTGACAGCAGGATAAGCGGTTTGGCTAATGGATGGATGGACATCACATACATTCCTCAGCATCTTTTATAGAGTTAACTTAAGACAGTATGACTATATACACTCACCGGCCACTTTATTAGGCACACCTGTCCAACTGCTCGTTAACGCAAATTTCTAATCAGCCAATTACATGGCAGCAACTCAATGCATTTAGGCATGTAGACATGGTCAAGACGATCTGCTGCAGTTCAAACCGAGCATCAGAATGGGGGAGAAAGGTGATTTAAGTGACTTTGAACGTGGCATGGTTGTTGGTGGCAGACGGGCTGGTCTGAGTATTTCAGAAACTGCTGATCTACTGGGATTTTCACGCACAACCATCTCTAGGGTTTACAGAGAATGGTCCGAAAAAGAGAAAATATCCAGTGAGCGGCAGTTCTGTGGGCGAAAATGCCTTGTTGATGCCAGAGGTCAGAGGAGAATGGCCAGACTGGTTCGAGCTGCTAGAAAGGCAACAGTAACTCAAATAACCACTCATTACAATCGAGGTATGCAGAAGAGCATCTCTGAATGCACAACACGTCGAACCTTGAGGCAGATGGGCTACGCAGCAGAGGACCACACTGGGTGCCACTCCTGTCAGCTAAGAACAGGAAACTGAGGCTACAATTCGCACAGGCTCACCAAAATTGGACAATAGAAGATTGGAAAAACGTTGCCTGGTCTGATGAGTCTCGATTTCTGCTGCGACATTCGGATGGTAGGATCAGAATTTGGCGTCAACAACATGAAAGCATGGATCCATCCTGCCTTGTATCAACGGTTCAGGCTGGTGGTGGTGGTGTAATGGTGTGGGGGATATTTTCTTGGCACACTTTGGGCCCCTTAGTACCAATTGAGCATCGTGGCAACGCCACAGCCTACCTGAGTAATGTTGCTGACCATGTCCATCCCTTTATGACCACAGTGTTCCCATCTTCTGATGGCTACTTCCAGCAGGATAACGCGCCATGTCATAAAGCTCGAATCATCTCAGACTGGTTTCTTGAACATGACAATGAGTTCACTGTACTCAAATGGCCTCCACAGTCACCAGATCTCAATCCCATAGAGCACCTTTGGGATGTGGTGGACCGGGAGATTCGCATCATGGATGTGCAGCCGACAAATCTGCAGCAACTGCGTGATGCTATCATGTAAATATGGACCAAACTCTCTGAGGAATGTTTCCAGTACCTTCTTGAATCTATGCCACGAAGGATTAAGGCAGTTCTGAAGGCAAAAGGGGGTCCAACCCGGTACTAGCAAGGTGTACCTAATAAAGTGGCCAGTGAGTGTATACTTAGCACAAAAAGTAAGGACATTTGTGTTTGGTAGATTATTTCTTTGTTGTAACAATGCTTCTTGGCAATAAATCTTATACCGTTGGAAAGCCTGTTTATTTCCCTTTTAAATGGTGCCACATTTGTAAGGAACATGCATTTGTGGGATGAGCAGCAGAGCTGAGTATGTGGGTTGCGCCCATGAAAAATTTGCCAAATCTTCCCTGCCAATACCAAACAGCTTATTTTGCTGTTGCTACTGACTCTTGTTTTGAGCTGCTGGTACCCCAGGTGCTGACAGTCAGGTGTCTGATATAAGATTTATTGCCAAGAAGCATTGTCACAACAAAGAAATAATCTACCAAGCACACATTTCCTTACTTTTTGTGCTAAGTTTAGTTACCCTAGCAGTGTCCATTCTGGATGCAAAGGAGAAGCAAAGGAGAAGTTGTCATGGACCAGTAAGTTACAAAGCATTATGAACATGCGTCATGTGTCTCTTGGTTCAGTTCAGTTCAGTCAGTCATTTTCCTTGTTAGACGTCTCCCAGTTTAGTTCAGTCAGTTATTTTCAGCAGTCATTCGGTGTCATTTATCAATCATTCATACGTATAAATTTGTTCTTACACACTCATGGAATTTTCTTAACCCTTAAGATTGTCAGATAGTCAAAGGTAAAGCCTGATGGTTATTTGTAATTCCTTCCACCTAACATCTGTTGTCTACCTTTTGCAATGAGCAATCATCCAGGCTTGCAAAATCATCAGTGTTAGCCAATTGGTGTGTAAATTCAAGGATTATCCAGAGGCCACACTGGTCTCTGACACAAATTTCAGGGTTAAAAAATCCTGTGGGTGTTAAAGAAAAAACTTGACTTATGAACGATTGATGAATGAGGCCCATTGTCTTCCATAGCCTCAGTAATTTCAGTCCCAGTTCATCTAACTCATAACCTCAGTCATTCTGTTGTGTTTCAGGACTTATACAGCTCCAGAGTCAGGAAACGGGCAGGCAACATCACTGCAGACCCATCACACTCTGGTCACAACTTGTTCTAGCTGCTCCCCTCTGGTAGGCGCTACAGAACACTGTACCCCAAAACAACCAAATATAAAAACAGTTTATTTCCACGTGCTGTCATTCAAATGAACGCTTGACACTGTCAATAAATCCAACCATTTTGTATATACTGTACTGTACTGTACTGTACATTGAACGTATACTGGTATACGTTCTGTCATGTCCATCTACCTCAGGCATGTATGTAAGTAACCTGCTAACATCTATTTCGGCATCTCTGATATATTCTCTGCATCATTGCACTCCATCACCTCTTATTTCACCTGTATTCGTATAGTCAATCCTTGTGTATACATCTGAAGATTGTTGTGTTGTAGTGTTGTTATTCTATGTTGAGAACACTGGGAGAGCCATGAAACCAGAGTCAAATCCCACTTGTGTGCAATCCTACATGGCCAATAAACATGATTCTGATTTTCTTGTTTTATTTTGAAGTCCTCACCTGTCTTGTCATGTCAGTTCCTGCCCCTGGTTTTGTCGTTAGTCAACTCCGTGTATGCCACACCTGTTCCCCATTCCCTCATGTACTCCCTTGTGTATTTAGCCTGTGTGTTCCCTTCTCACAGTGCAAGGTTGTTTTGAATGTATTTATCTGCGGACAGACAGAGATGGTGAGGACTGGTTGCAGATTCAACAGCGGTGCCCCAACAACCTCTCGAGAGGTTATGGGATAGGTGAGGAGGATCTGCAGCAAACTACCCTCGCCTTTGTCTTGTCCTATTTTGTTCTCTTCATCTGTTTGACCTGTGTCCTGTACCTTGTGGCAAGTGTAAGGTTGTTTTTCGTTCATTAAACTAAGTGTTATTGAATCTCCTTGTCTGAGTCGTGCGTTTGGGTTCTCACCTGTCAGTTTCCCCCTAGGAAATGTAACAAAAAAGTCAATTTAGATGAATAAATACCCGCATCTCCCAAGGTGCACATATTCTGTAGCAAGACCAAGAGTCCAACCCAAAGAGTGAACATATTTGCAAAGCCTTATATCAAAATAGAAATTTGTTTTTGTTCTCCAGTTAGTGTGCCTGACTCTGCTGTTCTTGCTTTGAATAGACTGTGGAGTGTAGGTGACAGATGACTTTTAAAGTCCCATTTATATACTTATGTTAATATCATCACTATATTATCGTTCAAAAAAATCATAGCTTGGGTCAATATTTTTGCATGAGAACTGATATTGCACTGAAAGGAGGAACTTGGTAATTATTTCAAAACTACCTTTTGTAACTTTCACTATTACAAAAATGGGAAACCGTTGAAAACTATACAAGAAAGAAGAAATAAAACAATACAGTTGTAAAAAGATAAAAAGGATCGAATCATTGCATTGAAGCTCCTGCCAAAGGATCTGACACTGGGTGGGAGCAGGTCATAAAAAAATAAAACTTGACAATTTAGCTTAGTCTGGAGTTTACAATACCATTAACATGATCAATGAAATTGCTAAAACCTCTTAGAAACCTGTAAAGAAATGACAAGATTTGGTCGATATGATGCCGGCTGGTTTGTTTTACACCAAACAGGCAATGTGAGAGATGTTTTTGGGTGATGAATGAAATTCGGTGAGTTGCAGAATTGTTAACAAGAGTAGTCTAAGTGTGAATTTCTTCAGAGTAAGAAAAGGGTAAGCAACTGAAAACGAGAAGCAGAGTGAGAAATGGTGATAATCTAATAATAATCTAAACTGAGAGAAGCAGGGTTTCACATATCAGCCTCACCTGTTCATCAACTCCTGAGCCACAAATTGCAAATGTGTATGGGGAGCCATGCACATGCCATGTTTCTGATTTAATGTTGTTTACCTGCAATAGATATTCACAGAGGGATCCCTGCATAAAGGCTAGGCTAGTGAAATCAGTTGTTTTCTGGGGTAGTTATGTTTGCGCATTATTGGCATGGCAAAGAAAATAGATATAGGGCTATGCATGAAGAGGGATTGTGTAAAATAAGGTACACAGAACATCCATACATAGACAAAAACATGTAGGCCATGCAAAATTTGGTAATTTCCCCAGTGACATAACATGGTCTGCAGACACCAAAGCCGGATTTCACAGAAAATGCCTCATAGAAAACCAGGGACACAAGGAGAGATAAAATATTGGCAATATTTATGAGACATGAGAACATGACAGGCTACAGGAACCAAGAACAGTGAGCAACTACTCTGATCCAAATACATGTTTGTTCGCTGTGTGGAAATAAAAGTACAAATAATCTTTCGCTACAATAATCTATTTTTCATCGTCTTCAGTTAATGGTCATGCAACACATAATTTGAACCTCACATACATATATGTACAACTCTTCTCACGTTGAGCAAATACTAAGGGCTTTGAGTACATGTTGGTTTAATGGATTGAAGGCATTAGTGGTGTCATATACAGTGGTGCATGAAAGTTTTTGAACCCTTTAGAGTTTTCTATACTTCTGCATAAATATGACCTAAACATCATCAGATTTTCACACAAGTCCTAAAAGTAGATAAAGAGAATCCAATTAGACAAACGAGACAAAAATATTATACTTGGTTATGTATTTATTGAGGAAAATTATCCAATATTACATATCTGTGAGTGGTAAAAGTATGTGAACCTCTAGGATTAGCAGGTAATTTGAAGGTGAACTTAGATTCAGGCGTTTTCAATCAATGGGATGACAATCAAGTCTGAGTGGGCACCCTGTTTTATTTAAAGAACAGGGATCTATCAAAGTCTGATTTTCACAACACATGTTTGTGGAAGAGTATCATGGCAAGAACAAAGGAGATTTCTGAGGACCTCTGAAAAAGCATTGTTGATGCTCATCAGCCTGGAAAAGGTTACAAAACCACCTTTTAAGAGTTTGGACTCCACCAATCCACAGTCAGACAGATTGTGTACAAATGGAGGAAATTCAAGACCACTGTTACCCCAGGTGTGGTTGACCATCAAAGATCACTCCAAGAGCAAGGCGTGTAATAGTCGGCCAGGTCACAAAGGAACCCAGGATAACTTCTAAGCAACTAAAGGCCTCTCTCACATTGACTAATGTTAATGTTCATGAGTCCACCATCAGGAGAACACTGAACAACAAAGGTGTGCTTGGCAAGGTTGCAAGGAGAAAGCCACCGTTCTCCAAAAAAAATAAAAATAAAACATTGCTGCCCGTCTGCAGTTTGCTAAAGATCATGTGGACAAGTCAGAAGGCTATTGGAAAAATGTTTTGTGGACAGATGAGAACAAAATAGAACTTTTGGTTTAAATGAGAAGCGTTATGTTTGAGAAAACGCTGCATTCCAGCATAAGAACCTTATCCCATCTGTGAAACATGGTGGTGGTAGTATCATGGATTGGGCCTGTTTTGCTGCATCTGGGCTAGGACAGCTTGCCATCACTGATGGAACAATGAATTCTGAATTATACCAGCGAGTTCTTAAGGAAAATGTCATGACATTTGTCCATGAACTGAATCTCAAGAGAACATGGGTCATGCAGCAAGACAACGACCCTAAGCACACAAGTCGCTCTACCAAAGATTGGTTAAAGAAGAATAAAGTTAATGTTTTGGAATGGACAAGTCAAAGTCCTGACCTTAATCCAATCGAAATGTTGTGGAAGGACCTGAAGCGAGTGGTTCATGTGAGGAACCCACCAACATCCCAGAGTTGAAGCTGTTCTCTACAGAGGAATGGGCTAAAATTCCTCCAAGCCCATGTGCAGGACTGATCATCAGTTACCAGAAATGTTTAGTTGCAGTTATTGCTACACAAGGAGGGGCGGGGTCACATCAGATACTCAGGGATATGTAATATTGGATCGTTTTCCTCACATAGATAACCAAGTATGATATTTTTATCTCACTTGTTTAATTGGGTTCTCTTTACTTTTAGGACTTGTATGAAAATCTGATGATGTTTTAGGTTATATTTATGCAGAAATATAGAAAATTCTAAAGGGTTCACAAACTTTCAAGCACCACTGTATGTCCATCCATCCATTATCCAAAGTGCTTACCCTGCTCTCAGGGGCGCGGGGATGCTGAAGCCTATCCCAGCATGTACATATGAATAATTTTCTTCCTTTGTCTTTTGCTTCTGGAGCAAGATCTGTAGAGATAGTTAAAAAAGTTGAACCTATCCTTTAATATATTGCCTGTCTGCCTACCATAAACAAGCACATCTCTGTCTAGTGCCAACCCACTGATCTTGCACACAGAAACAGCAAGCAACAGATTAGCGTGTACTGCACGCTTGATGCCAAAATGCTGGAGATTCAGTTGACTGAGTTTTGATTTGTGTACATTTAGGGGCCAAGCACCTTTCCATTATGACGTACTATCCACATTCAGTCCAACAAAAAAAAAAAGTGTGTGTGAGATGGAATCTGCTGTATCAGAGGAGTTAAAGGAGGAGTTAAGCGCTGAAATGTGTTTCTGTGAGGGTAGACATAAATGTCTCCAGGGAACACATGTGGCCCATAAAAGCTTTCATTATGGTCTGACTCACCAGATGTGGCCTGCTGGAATAAGCTTCCCACTGCTGCCAACTATTTTGGCCAGTATTTTACTTCCGCTGTTGCCGTTTTCAACATTCCCCTCTCTACGAGTAATAACAACAACAACGAGCGCTTGAGCTTGCAAGCTATATAGTCTTTATGAAAAAGTTTAGCAAAGATTTGGATTGTACAATATAAGGCTGACTGATCTGGTTCATTCAGAGGATTCTTTAAGAAATTCAAAGAATATGTTTTAAAAATGATAGGCGACAGGCATGGGCGGTCAAGGCCTGGGTTAACAACAGCTGACATTGGTGCTGTGATCTCATAGGGTACTGATGGAAACTATAAAAATCCACTGTGGCGACCCCTGAGAAACAGGGAACAAGCTGAAAGAAGATGCTTAGAAAATGATCTGAACAGGATATTTTCACCTTTTTTTCTGACAGATAACAGCATATAAATCATCTTTTTTATTTTATTTTATTTTTTAATTTTCCCCCTTTTTCTCCCCAATTGTATCCGACCAATTACCCCACTCTTCCGAGCTGTCCCGGTCGCTGCTCCACCCCCTCTGCCGATCTGGGAGGGCTGCAGACTACCACATGCCTCCTCCGATACATATGGAGTCGCCAGCCGCTTCTTTTCACCTGACAGTGAGGAGTTTCGCCAGGGGGACGTAGCATGTGGAGGATCACACTATTCCCCCCAGTTCCCCCTCCCCCCTGAACAGGAACCCCGACTAATCAGAAGAGGCACTAGTACAGCAACCAGGACACATACCCACATCTGGCCTCCCACCTGCAGACGCGGCCAATTGTGTATGTAGGGACGCCCGACCAAGCCGGAGGTAACTCGGGGATTCGAGCCGGCAATTCCCATGTTGGTAGGCAACATAATAGACCGCTACGCTACCCGGACGCCCCAATCATCTGTTCTTTTAATGTGAAACCAGGCTTTACCTCTTGGACACCAATCATCAAATTATGTTAATATCGTTTATCTGTAAAGCTCTTAACACATAATCAACACATATTGTGACTTATTTTGGATGGAGTTTTCTGTTGTGGTTATTGATCCATATGCCAAGGTTTACCTCCTGCCATATGCAAAATATTCTGCTCCACCTGGTAAAACATTGCTAAAACATAGTGTGGAGATAAATCTGGCAATGCGAGACTAGGCGACACAAAGGCTCACACCCCTAAAATCTCAACTACATGTCTAGGAGTTTTGCAGGTCTACAGGTCATGTCAATGCCGATTGGTTGAACGGGGAAGGATATCCATTTGTGTAGTACATCATACTCACTTGCACTGAACCTAATTGCATCCTGTAATTTTCTTCACTAATCCTGTACTGCAGCCAATGGTGGTTTATCTATGCAAAGGAAGTCAGGTCAAGTTTATTTGTGAAGCCCTAAATCCTAGGTGTAGCAATGAGCTAGCATTAACAATCAATAGTTTCGCCACTGCTATCTCATTGCCACACCTAAATCAAATGGACCCATTATCAGTTTTATAAGCTGCAGATGTGTTCATCTTGCTACGCATACATCACTTGGTCCCAAGATCAGCCCAGAATTACTAGATAAGCTGTGTCTGAAACCACTCTCTATTTGCTATATAGTGCATCATATTCACCTTCTTCCATTTTGTCTGACTGTCCAAATTCTTTTTTTTTCTTTCTCATATTTGTTTATTAGCTTTTCAACAACACAAAAATATCAAAAAAGTTACTTTTCAAGTTTCAGAATTGTGTCAAGTATGACACACCGAGAGAAACAGAACATGTATCTAGGACGCTGTACAAATACCTGAACAATGCAATAGATAAAGACAAACCTAACCTCAAAAGAAAACAAAAAATAGACTAAAAATGTACACATTGGTCACCGTAAAAAAATTAAAGATAAATACAAAATTCACATGATAGAAAAAAAAATCAACAACATTCCATACCCATCAAAGGTACACTAAAGTGGTTAGAAACATCTAATTAAAGCTGTTACCTTGGAACAGCAGCACACACCAATTCCTCAGCATGTGCAAAAAAAGGTCCCAACGTTTTATTGAATTTGGCAAAAGAACCATTTATAGAACACAATTTTTCCACTTTAACGAAGTACAAAATGTCCTTGATCCATGAGGAATAAGAGGGGGATGCAGGTGATTTCTACCTCAGTAAAATCAGACGTCTGGCTAATAAGGTAACATACACTACAAAGTCTGCCTTATATTTTGGAAGCAGCAGAGTGGGAGGCCAAACCCCAAACAATGCTGCGATTGCTGTTGGTTCAAGTCCTAATACGAACTGAAATCGAGTTAAACATTTCTCGCCAATAGGTGTGTGAGGGGTCATGACCAAAACACGAATGTCCAAACTCTAACTGTAAAATTCATTTACCATGTAGTGCCCTCAAAACTTCCCCCCTTGCAACTAAAAATGTTGTGTCCAACGCATGTATATAGTGCTTCATGCTAAAAATACCACAATGCACTGCTTCACTTCCTCTCTGCTCCTGCACTCTTTTCACTGAAAAACAGATGATGGGACAAGAAGAAGCTGCAAAATGATGATTCAGTAGAGTCTGAAATCTCTATTACTCCCTACAGTAGTTGACAATAGTAGCCTCTCGCATTTTGTAGCTTTAACATTTCCACTTCATGCAGGTTGTCATTTTGAAGAAATAAACGTGTGTCTTGGCCCCCAAAATATTACACCATAAACTGACATAACTAAACAACAAATGTAATGAATTTTTAACTGCAATGTGCTGGTATTTTGTGATTCCCTATCATGCAACTGTGTTTTAATCTCACACACTAGTACTTTTTACTTTTGTCATGATATTAATAGCCTGTCACCAAGGTCCAAGCATTTTGTACTTGGAAGAGAACACTTCAGTGATTTAGCTAGAGGAAGTCACACCAACACTAACTGTTCTGGGTTCTTTCCCTCTTAGTTCTCAAAATTTGCAGCTGGAAAAAATAACAAGTTTGGTGAACCCACTTTAAGCTGCATTTTCAAAACTAAGTGAATATTGATGGATATGTTCATCAGAGCAACTAATGACAGCTGATCATTCCCAAAGCTCTTATCGAAAGGCAAACATCTCACACATCAACTATCGATTTTGATTTGAATCTATGCATCACTAAGTGTGTATCATGATGTGTTTTCACCCTGCATGCACGCTTGAGGTAAAACAAGATTTGAATTCAGAATCTCAGAGATTCTGTGAATTTCAAGTGCTTAAAACCTGCATACATCATCAGTCCTTGTGCAAGGTCTATAGCTGCAACATCTCTCACATACTTGTCTCTCTCTCTCTCTCTCTCTCTCTCTCTCTCTCTCTCTCTCTCTCTCTCTCTCTCTCTCTCTCTCTCTCTCTCTCTCTCTCTCTCTCTCTCTCTCTCTCTCTCGCTACTATATAGTAGCTATCCTTTCTCTCAGACACACACTTCAAAAAATCCACGTTAACTTACAGTTAAGTTCCATATAATACCGATGCGTTTCCACAAAATGAGTGATTCTGATCATGTTAAAAAGAACACAACAGCACCTCTGGTATGATTTGTGTAAAATCTCTTTTCCTGCAGTGCGAGACATTGTGAACACTCACAACTGCCAACTTGCAGGAGAGGTTGTCACTGTGGTAATCAGTAGCTGGCCTGAACAATTACATGAGTGAAGGTTTCCATGGATTCATTATCTATTAATCTTTTAGTGGTTAGCCATAAAGTTAAACTCACAGCCACTTTTAGCTGCTAACCTGGATGAATAATTTGTTAGAAATAATGCACACACAAGCGATAGGTCATGGGTTTTAACCAGGTCAAATTCATTATGAAACCTCTAAAGGGTACTTTTATCCTCTCGTCATTTGACAAAATACAAATCGTTGCAACTGGAATGTATTGTCTTCGTCCCTCCGCCAGTATAGCTCTCCTTCTCTGTCTCTCTTCGCCTATATTTTCCCACATTTAGTCAATATATCTGTGTTGGCTCTCTCACCCCCCCCCCACCTTATTATCGCGGTCCTTCTCACCTCTCTCTTTCTTTCTCACCCGTCAGTGCTCACACAATACAATTCAAGCCCTTTCATGTTCATGCATGTGTGTGTGTGTGTGTGTGTGTGTGTGTGTGTGTGTGTGTGTGTGTGTGTGTGTGTGTGTGTGTGTGTGTGTGTGTGTGTGTGTGTGTGTGTGTGTGTGTGTGTGTATTTTTGATGCATGTGGGTGTCCATGCTCATGCTTGTGTATATTTACGTACTCGGCTATATGACCCTCATCAGACTAAAGCGAATCAATAACACAGAAAAAAATCAATCAACTGGATCACATCCATTTTTTCCCCTGTCCAGCAGCTTAAAACAGACACTGAACAGTGATGTCCTCGGAGCTCCTGTATGTGCTGTCCATATAAGCCGAGCTCACAGTGGTTATCTGACAAGATACGATTAAAAGAAAGTTGTCTGAGCAAATGGGTCAACAATTTGGTCAACTCTGGCTCTAGTGTAACACAAGCAGTGATTCATTTTGCCAACTCTCATGTTTATTGTTTTATTTTGGTCCCATTTTTTGATCCTTTTCCCCCTTTTTCTCCCCAATTGTATCAGGCCAATTACCCCACTCTTCAGACCTGTCCTGGTCGCTGCTCCACCCCATCTGTCGATCTGGGGAGGTCTGCAGACTACCACATGCCTTCTCCGATACATATGGAGTCGCCAGCCGCTTATTTTCACCTGACAGTGAGGAGTTTCGCCAGGGGGACATAGTGCGTTGGAGGATCATGCTATCCCCCCAGTTCTCCCTGCCCCCTGAAAAGACGTCCCAACTGACCAGAGGAGGTGCTAGTGCAGCAACCAGGACACATACCCATATCCGGCTTCCCACCCGCAGACACGACCAATTGTGTCCGTAGGGATGCCCGACCAAGCCGGAGGTAACACGGGGATCCAAACCGCAGATCCCCATGTTGGTAGGCAACAGAGTAGACCGCCACGCCACCTGGGTGTCCCCCATTTTTAGATTTAACCACTGAGTCTGGTTCAAATGTGAATTATTGGTCCTTCTTTCTCAGGTTTAATAAAGCCTTCTTAACACCGTAAATATGCTGTGGATAGATGTGGAAGGATGTATGCTGTAGTAGAAAAACCAAACCTCAATGTTGCCCTTCTGTATTATCAATTCATTTATCGTAACTAACAATTATAAAACTAATCAATAAATGTCGAATAATTAACTTTTGTCCATTCTGAAAACTCATGATATGTGCCTGTAGTCCCTGCACAGAGACGTTTTAGCAATGTGTTACAACTTGATATAATAAAATAAAATTTTTGTTTTGCCGGTGAACCGGCGTCGCACTTCTGCATTTTCTTTAGTTTTTTTTTCCAATGTTCAACTGTCTCCTTGTCTCTACACTTCCACAAAAAGCTACATTGTCAGACAAAATTTGATAAGCTTAAAGAACTGTCAGTCTGCCAAACCACTCCCTCGTCCTGTCTCTCCATACCACCCCCTGCTCTCCTCACCTCCTCACATGTGGTTCCAGTTTAAAGGTCAGACCAAAGGGAAGTTTGACATTCCTGGCAAGTATGGCATTTCGGGATGCCAGACAAGCCATCAGTACCAGCATGGACATTCTCAGCTGGGCCATGTCGGCTGGCAGCACCCTGGGGGTCCGGGGAACATTTCAGAAGCAGAAAGCTTAATAATGAAAGAGCGAGAGAGTGAGCGAGAGAGAGAGAGAGAGAGAGAGAGAGAGAGAGAGAGAGAGAGAGAGAGAGAGAGAGAGAGAGAGAGAGAGTGCAGCAAAACTGACATTAGAGAATACAAGGAAAGATGTTAGGGTAAGTTAGTTAAATATTTACCAAATACTCTCACTCTTAGTTTTGGCCTTTTCCAAATAAAGACTCATCATGTATCTTCACGTCTCTACTCAGCATCAGCGTGGTGAAAAAAGGGGTTTAACGTCCACAACAACAGATTCACCTGCCTGATAATATCTAACCTTAAAACAGCACTGCACAGTGGGGGCTGAGGAATAGTTAGACATAGTGAAAGAGCAGCTAGATTAGTGTGAGGTAAAGGGTAGAGGGAGGGGGGAGCAGACATGTAAACTAAAAACACACAAGAGAACACAATCTTCCCATAGGAAGTCTCGAGGGAACACATAACTTCAGGCAGCACAAATTAGAAACAGTAAAGGCTCTGATTGGCCACGATCAACACGCCCTTCTCATCACACCCACCCGTTCTCCTCCTCTTCCACCTCTCCCCGCCATTCTGCTCCACAGTCATGTGATATGGGGGGGCCTCAGCATTTCATATCTACACATTTTACTTGGCCTGTCACTCTCTCACGCTCTCTTTCTTTCAGTCTCTCCAGCTCCCACTTCTCTACAACTCACTGGGTCCCATTGTGTGAACGAGGAATGAGCACAATAACAAATCATTGCAGAAAATTGAAGAAAAACTTGTTAATGTTCTCATTATTCCTTGTGCCACTGGGTTTTTTTCCACACAGCAATTGTTAATGCTATCAATCTGGCATATCAGGAGCATGCAGAAGAAACAAGGAAGTGCGCACATACCCTTGACCAAAATGTTGATATAACATCTACTGTTGCCAAAATACAGTACCTGAGACTCAGTCCAATGTTGGAACAGTTATTTAACCTTTCATCTGGGCTAAAATTACTTCCTTCTCTGACTCTCTTGCTGGTGCTGTGGTGTGTCCAGCTTTGTGAACTAGCTTCAGATATGTCAGAAGCAGTAGAAACAGCCAGTATTTGGCAAGTGTCTGCCAGGTACAGAGGACATGTACTCCAGCATGAATGAATAGAATTTGTGACACTGGTTTGGTGAGCATGCCGAAATCTGTTCCTTGCCATGCCTGTCTTTTTGCTGACTGTAGCTTTGGCACTACTGTGAGGCATTTCTGAGCAATGAATGAAAATGGAACCCACATTTCTCACTTTGTGCATTAGGACTGGCAACATCAATGTATTTGTGTACACAGTTCCAAGATCTATTTTTTCAGACAAGGGTGCTAAAACTTTATATCTAGACATGCTTCATAACTGAAACACAGTAGGCCATTTAACTTTGAATGCAGACACTACACAGATATTTCTCGGCTCATACTTGAAATACGGGACATTAGGTCAAACATTTTACCCCCTGTCAAAGACTTCTCACTAGATATTGGAAATCACCCCACCTTCAATAATTTCCACCCGGTCTCTCTGCCCATGCTTGGGAAGATTATTGCTGGTATGAAGCCCACTAACTGCCAACTTGACGTAATCCAAACCAGACTCTTCAAACAGTCTCTTGAGACAATTGGCCCTAGCTTTTTGGCTATTTTTGTCTGGACCGGACCAGTGGATCAGTCCTAAAAACGCAAATGTCGCTGACTGAGTGACTGAATGATCATGTTTGACATGACTGGGCCCTTGGATCAGATGACCAACAACGTCACTGAAGTTACATGATTGTTTGGCAGAACACTGAGAGGCACGAGGGAGAGCGCACAGTTAAAGCACCCCAAATAACAATCTCTCTCACAAAACTCTCACTGGTGAATTCACAAAAGGATTGCGCGGCTTTTGTGGCTGCTAAACCTGCACAAATAAGACCAAAAGAAACTGTTTAATACTCAAAGTGCCCGCAAGGGGTGAAATGCACCCCTAACTGCACTGCCAAGCAAATAGCGGCAGTGGTGCTATTTGCATGTAGTTGAATTAGGTAATACACATACATTTGGTGCAAAATTGGCCCCTTTCTATGCAAATGAGCCTCATTGCCGGAACATGCAATTCACAAACACCAGCGTTAATAGCCACATGTAGTTAGAGTGAAAGTTATTCGCATCAGAGAGTTGGTGGTAACCGACGCCCAGATGTTCCAGTGATCATGGCAGCAGTGATTATAGCTAGGCAAAAGCATCATCATGCCAGGTGTGCTCGTGAGCGGATATTTCACTGGAGAATATCACTTTTTGATTTAGCTGAGACCGAATCATATGCAGATAAAGGTTGCCAGGTCAACCAATTCTTGCTATACTTGATGACATCAAGGATGACATTGAACCTGCCTACTGTGCTCTTAGCACAAAGCCAGATAATTGCAATCAGATGCAAAACAAGGTCAAATTGCACTTAGCTGCTAAACTTAATGGCCGTGTTTTCACTGTAATGTTATTCATGCGATATTTTTTTGAATCGGACCTTGAGACTGGGCACATAGTGGTTGCAAGTGATGTGCAATTCACGGTGCTATCAGCAGCCACAATCCATTCTTTGTGAATTCACCTATCCAATTCAAAGTGAGTCTTAGAAAAACGAGAGACATCAGCAGATAGAAATAGGTGCAAGTGGAGGAGGAGTTAACAGATAATTAGAGTAGTTATATTTACAACTAAATTAACTTCTCTTTCAAATCAAACATACCAAGATATGAATCAGAATCATGTTTATTGACCATGTAGGTTTGCACTATATGGAATTTGACTCTGGTTTCGTGGCTCTCTCAGTGTACTTAACATAGAATAGCAACACTACAGTATTCTGATATATACACAAAGATTGACTATATACAGGTGAAATAAGAGGTGATAAGGTGCAATGGTGCAGAGAATATATCAGATGCTGAAATAGATGTTAGCATGTTACTTACATACATGCCTGAGGTAGATGGACATGACAGAGTGTACCAGTATACATACAATGTACAGTACAGTATATACAACATGTACACCAGCCACTCCTCAAGAAGCCTGGTCTTGACCCTATCATTTTAAACAATTTTAGGCCAATCTCTAAGCTTTCGTTTTTATCTAAAGTTTTAGACAAGGTTGTTTTTAAGTCAGATTTTGTCCTTTTTAAACAAAAACATTTTTGAAAAATTCCAGTCAAGATACTGTGAACACTTCAGTACAGAGATGGCTCCCCTAAGGGTGACAAATGACCTCCTCTGTGCTGCAGAGGCTGACAACTGCTCTGTCCTAATTCTTCTGGCTCTCAATGTGGCTTCGACACTGTCAACCACACAATCCTGCTTTATTGCCTGAGTCATTGGGTGGATATTTCTGGGGCTGCTCTTGTCTGGTTCTTCTTTTACTTATCAAACAGATGTTTCTACTACTCCACTCTTACAACTCTTGCATATGGGGTTCCACAGGGTTCAATTTTAGCTCCACTTATATTCCACTTACAAGCTCCCATAAGAAAAAGCATTAGCCATGTTCAATGTCACTGTGTACATACATATTCACGATTGCAGTCATACAGTGCATCCGGAAAGTATTCACACCCCTTCACTTTCCCCACATTTTATTATGTTACAGCCTTATTCCAAAATGGATTAAATTCCTTTTTTTTCTCATCAATCTACACACAATACCACATAATGACAAAGTGAAAAAGGTTTTGTAGAAATTTTTGCAAATTTATTAAAAATAAAAAACTGAAATACTGCATGTACATAAGTATTCACACCCTTTGCTATGACACTCAAAATTGAGCTCAGGTTCATCCTGTTTCCACTGATCATCCTTGAGATGTTTCTACATCTTGATTGGAGTCCACCTGTAGTAAAATCAATTGATTGGACATGATTTGGAAAGGCACACACCTGTCTATATAAGGTGCCACTGTTGACAGTGCATGTCAGAGCAGAAACCAAGCCATGAAGTCAAAGGAATTGTCTGTGGACCTCCGAGACAGGATTGTATCGAGGCACAGATCTGGGGAAGGGTACAAAAACATTTCTACAACTTTGAAGGTCCCGAAGAGCACAGTGGTCTCCATCATTTGTAAATGGAAGAAGTTTGGATCCACCAGGACTCTTCCTAGAGCTGGCCGCCCAGCCAAACCGAGCAATTGGGGGAGAAGGGCCTTGGTCAGGGAGGTGACCAAGGACCCGATGGTCACTCTGAAAGAGCTCCAGCGTTCCTCTGTGGAGATGGGAGAACCTTCCAGAAGGACAACCATCTCTGCAGCACTCCACCAATCAGGCCTTTATGGTAGAGTGGCCAGACGGAAGCCTCTGCTCAGTAAAAGGCACATGACAGCTCGCTTGGAGTTTGCCAGAAAGCACCTAAAGCACTCTCAGACCATGAGAAACAAGATTCTCTGGTCTGATGAAACCAAGATTGAACTCTTTGGCCTGAATGTCAAATGTCGCATCTGGAGGAAACCAGGTACCTCTCATCACCTTGCTAATACCATCCCTACAGTGAAGCATGGTGGTGGCAGCATCATGCTGTGGGGATGTTTTTCAGTGGCAGGAACTGGGAGACTAGTCAGGATCGAGGGAAAGATGAATGGAGCAAAGTACAGAGAGATCCTTGATGAAAACCTGCTCCAGAGTGCTCAGGACCTCAGACTGGGGCAAAGGTTTAACTTTCAACACGACATCGACCCTAAGCACACACCCAAGACAACGAAGGAGTGGCTTCGGGACTAGTCTGTGAATGTCCTTGAGTGGCCCAGCCAGAGCCCAGACTTGAACCCCATTGAACATCTCTGGAGAGACCTGAAAATAGCTGTGCAGCGACGCTCCCCATTTAACCTTACAGAGCTCGAGAGGATCTGCAGAGAAGAATGGGAGAAATACCCCAAATATAGGTGTGCCAAGCTTGTAGCTTCATACCCAAGAAGACTTGAGGCTGTAATCGCTGCCAAGGGTGCCTCAACCAGGTACTGAGTAAAGGGTGTGAATACTTATGTACATGCAATATTTCAGTTTTTTATTTTTAATACATTTTCAAAAATTTCTACAAAACCTTTTTCGCTTTGTCATTATGGGGTATTGTATGTAGATTGATGAGAGAAAAAAGGAATTTAATCCATTTTGTAATAAGGCTGTAACATAACAAAATGTGGGGAAAGTGAAGGGGTGTGAATACTTTCCAGATGCACTTACATGCCTGCATCAGTCCAAGGCAGAAAAAATTTCGATACAATTTAAATACAATATGTACGTATATCCCTAGAATACAATCCCTGGTAACTGGTATATAAGGGAGAAAAAAAATAAAGATATGGGGAAAGGAAAATAACTGAATACGTTTAAACACTTCTATTTGTGAAATGTTATATAGGCCTACTGTGGTCTGGTGACTAAATATCTTAGGTCATCAGGCAAAGTTTTTAGCTTGCTTAGATATGTCAAAATTGGACCCCAGATGGAGAAAAAATTGTCACTGGACCCCCTAAGAGTGTACTTAATCTTCTCTAACTGTATGAAATGCATCAGATCACTCAACAACATAGACACTTTAGGTGGGCATTTTGGATTTCCAATGTAATAAAATTCTTCTGTGAGCAAGCAGTGTCGTGAAAGCAATGATGGTTTTATGGCTTTTCCTCACTATAGAGTGTTCCCCACCTGTGATTCCAAATACAGCTGCTGCTGCATTGGGTTGGAAATCAATATTAAGTGCTTCTGACAGTGATTTAAAAACCATAGACCAGTAAGTTGTCAGAGCTGGGGCATGACCAAAACAAATGGGTTGTAGAGGAGCTCAAGCAGGAGTCATGACAACTTTCTCTTTCGGCTACACAACGTGCACCATTTATTCCTTCCACCATTACAACAACAACAAAAACCCGCGCAGCGGAAGTGTATCACTGCAAACCCGAACTGAGAAAACAGCAGCTGTAAACCAACGTTCCTACTAGCTCAATAAGGGGAATTATGTATCCCCATAACCACTACAGGGTTAAGTTAGCAGGGGTCTTATGGCACCTGTCACAACTTGCGTCTGAATTAGGGTAAATCTTAGCTAGTCTTGCTTTAGAAAAATGAGCACGATGTAGGACTTTCAACTGTATCAAACTTAGTATTGCACAGGAAGTACTACCATTCACTTTTTGTAAAGCACAATTCCAGTTGTCCTCATCCATGTCCTCTCCAAGCTCAGCTGCCCAGTCTGCCCTAATCTTAGCAAGAGTTATGTTTTTAAGAGAAGCTATACAATCATGTATCCTTGAAATTAGTCCTTTAGAATTAAAAGGGGTCTCTAGCATACCATCTAAACCTGAGACTGAAGATAAGTTTGGAAAGTTGGGGTCATGGCTCTGAAGGAAGTGGCGCACTTGAAAATATCGAAATAAGCTAGACCGAGGGAGCCCAAATATGTGTGATAAGTCATCAAAGCTTGCAAATACACCGTTTATGTACATATCTTTAAATTTAGAAATACCTTGTCTTTGCCAAAAAGAGAATGCAGAGTCTAATCTAGCTGGGGGGAAAAGGTGATTATTGCATATAGGACTCATGCTAAGACAATGTTTGAACCCAAAGTTCCGTCTAAATTGAAACCATATCTTGAGGGTATTGATGATGACTGGGTTGTTAGTAAAGTGTGTAATAGAAAGAGGAGAGCTGGAAGTGACCAGGGCTGTGAGAGATGATGAGATACAAGATGTAGCCTCAAAGTCACACCAGTCTTTATCTGGTGAGTGAAGCCAATACATAATTTTTTGAACATTTGCAGCCCAATAGTAATAGCAAAGATTTGGAAGAGCTAAGCCACCCTGTAATTTAGGCCTTTGTAGTAATTCTATACGTATTCTAGGGATCGTATCGCTCCATATGAATGAAATAAAAGCCTTATCAATGGATTTAAAAAAGGATTTAGGAAGATAAAGTGGGATACATTGAAACAAATAAAGGAATTTGAGGAGTACATTCATTTTAATACAATTCACTTTTCCTGCGAAGGACAAGTGAAGTGACTTCCACTTTTTCAGGTCTAGTCTGACTTTCTCAAATAAAGGAGAAAAGTTTTCCTGATAAAGACTTTGCATGTCTCTCGTGATATTAATTCCCAAGTACTTAAAGCCATTTCTAGACATTTGGAACGGTAAGGCATTATCTTGTATTTTCAGAGCCAAGTCATTAACATGGTAACATTCACTTTTGCCAAAGTTTACTTTGTACCCAGAGAATGTACCGAAGCTCTCCAAAGCACGGATAATGTGAGGTGTGCTTAGAACTGGATCTGAAACATATAATAATAAATCATCAGTGTATAAACCCAACCTATGCTCTATTCCTCCTCTATGAAATCCACTTATAGATGGTGACAATTTAAGTGTAATGGATAAGGGCTCTATCGCTAAAGCAAATAATAGTGGACTGAGTGGGCAACCCTGACAGGTCACTCTTGACAGCTGGAAATATTTTGATTGTTTACCATTTGTAACAACTGAGGCTTTGGATGAAGTATACAAAAGCTTAATCCATGAAATAAAATTAGGACCATACCCAAACTTTTTTAAACAAGTTAAGAAAAATTCCCATTCGACCCTGTCAAAAGCTTTCTCTGCGTCCAGTGAGATGACCACCTCTGGTACCCCACTTGATGCAGGAGAGTGAATAATATTCAAAAGCCGACGGATATTTGTGAATGAATGTCGTCCCGAAATGAAGCCGGTTTGGTCAACAGATATCACTTCATGCATTGTGGTTTCTAAGCATAGGGCAAGAGCTTGGGCTAGGATCCTCACATCACAGTTTAGGAGAGAAATGGGTCTATATGAACCACATTCTGTGTTATCTTTACCTGGCTTAAGCAGGAGAGTAGTTGATGCTTTGGTCAGTGTTTGTGGCAGCGACCCACGAGTCAGAGAATCGTTAAACATATCGAGTAAAATTATAGATAATTTGTTAGAAAATGTTTTAAAGAACTCTATTGGGTACCCTTCCGGGCCAGGCGTTTTACCATTTTGCATCGCCATTATTGCATTAATGACTTCTGTCTATTGTAGTGGGAGTTCAGTCTCAGTCCTATGAATTGCATTGATAGAAGGAGCCTGGAGATTATCAAAAAAATGTTCCATATCAATACTGTCATTTGTTGCTTCTGACGTATATATAGGTTTGAGTAATATGAGGCGAATGTTTCATTAATTTCTTCTGGGTTAATAGTTAACTCCCTATTTGGTTTCCTAATTTGTGAGATCTGTCGAGCAACTGCTTGGCACTTAAGCTGGTGTGCTAAGAGACGACCAGCCTTCTCACCATGCTCATAGACGAATCCACGTGATTTTAGTAAGAGTCGTTCTGTCTTTCTAGTTGATAACAAGTTATATTGGGTTTGGAGGTCGCGCTTCCTTTTAAAGAGCTTAGGGGAAGGGGCAGTAGAGTACAGAGCATCCACTGTATTTATAGATTTAATGAGCTGGTCCTGTTTAAGCCTTTGCATCTTGTTGAATCTAGCTGAGTATGACATAATCTCGCCCCTGATTACAGCTTTCAATGTTTCCCAAAGCAATGATGGGGAAATATTATCTTTTTTATTGAATTCGATAAAGTCATAATTTTTTTTTAGATATCAATACACAAAAGGCTTTATCAGCCAATAAAGTTTTGTCTAGTTTCCAAGGAGAGCGTTCCAAATTGTTAAGAGGAAATGTGATATCTAGTAACACAGGGGCATGATCTGATTCAATTATAGTCATATATTCAGTTTTAGTGACATAGGGGAGAAGCGTTCTATCAATGAAGAAACAGTCTATTCTACTATACGATTGATGAACTGGGGAAAAGAAGAGGGATTGATTTTGTGGAAATAAGGAACGCCAAGGGTCGACACCTCCTATCTGATTCATAAAGAGTGACAGTAATTTGGCCATTTTTGAAGGGGTTGTGGATTTAGGATTAGAACAGTCTAGCACTGGATCAATTGCACAGTTCAGATCACCACCAAAGATCAATTGTTGTGAGTTCAAATCTGGTTTTAATGACGTGACTCTTTCTACAAATGTATCATCATCCCAATTTGGGGCGTAACATTAACCAAAATGACAGGTTTGTGGAAAAGGAACCCAGACACCATAACATAGCATCCCTGTGGATCTGAAATAACGGTGGATGCACTGAACTGAATTGTTTTATGTATCAATATAGCTAGCTGTTCCACGTGTTCTGGAATTTAAATTCGAGTGAAACACATGTCCCACCCAACCTTTTCTTAGTCTGACTTGATCTTTAACTAACAGGTGAGTTTCTTGAAGAAATGCAATTTCACAATTTAAATGTTTAAGGTGATTGAATATTCTAGCTCTTTTTACAGGCCCGTTTAAACCTTTTACATTCCAGCTGATAAACCGTACACCAGCCTTACTATTTCTATTTTCCATATTTAGCCAGGAATGGTAGAGTAACAGTGATGACAGTGACAAGATAAATAAGTGGTTGTACTAGAATGCACGGCCTCATGAATAACCTCTCTAAGGAAAACAAAAGAAAATACACATTGTAAAAAAAAAAACTTGGGGTGCCCCTTCCCATAACCCTGTCCCTCATCCCAAACACGAACGAAACAAAAACTAAGCCTATACTTGTTCCTCTCTCTGAGGCAAGCTGCAGGCTACATAGCCCTATTCCCAAGTCCTTCTGGTAATACAACCTGACTCTTTGAACAAAGAAGGCTCCCTGCAATGAAATATTAAGAGCTTATCATACTCAAGGGAAAAAAATAAATTAAAGATTGAACCGAACAACATCTGTAGGCCAGGTGAACAATCAATATATGTATGAAGGCACCACCTATGATGGCAATACAAAAAAGAAAAGAGAGAAAAAAGAAGAAAAAAGGGGATAGGCGACGTCACTATAATGAGTAAGCTGAACACAAATGAGTTAACGTAGCCCAGCAATAATACAGCGAGAGTGACCATATAGTGCAGTATGGTATGTACTCCCGTAGGATTTTTGTGCCAAAATTGATTTTTTTGCTGTTTTGGCTTCTATAGGGACCAAACTGTCAGAAAATGATGGCTGCCAAATTTTCAGACCCCCATCCCCTTTCTGAGCGCCCCCTATCAAAAATAGATGGTTCAATATGTGAAGAAAAAAAAACTTAATTCCAAGAAAATAGATAGCATAGTTTTTTCTATTGATTCTGTTACCTCTAGGCATGCTTAAGAACATACTAAAAATCTAGGAAAATCTACCTCCTGGAAATGCATCATTTTCAAGATGGCATCCAATATGGCTGCCAGGAGCTTAAAATGGCTATATCTCAGTTTCTGTTCAAGCTAGAAAGCTGATTTTGGTGTCTAATCTTAGGTTTTTGGGCTCAAGGAATTCAGCTGAATCAGTGAAATTTCCATCATTTACTTATTTATTGTCAAATCCAAGATGGTGTCCAACCTACGGCGATGTCCCATTGTACTAAATTAGGTAAAAACAACAAATTTGCCTTTTTTTGTGAAAGGGAACATAATTACTGTCATATTTAATGTGAAAAATGGAAGACATTTATTAAAAATGTTTCTATTATGTAAATAACCACACAGAAGTCGAGTAATCCAGTAAGACAGGTTTATCTTTCAGTTAAGCATACTGTATGTTGTTTATAGCAGCATATACATGATGACAAGCAGCAGTAAAAATTTGTACTTAGTATCCAATTGAGAAAAAAAAGTTACTCTATGTTGTGCCAGTAGGTAAATAGAGAGTAAGAAAAAGCTGCTAAATTCCCAAAAAAACATCTACAACAAAACAAAACAAATACAGGTGATGATAAAGGAATTTAAATAATATTTGATGATCTATTCATCAGCATTGTCATCTTCTGGAATGTACTCACTTGTTGTGTTTGCACAGTCTCCACCATAACATTTGCAGAGAGGAGTGCAAGGCAGGTGATTCTTTAAGCAGCTGCACTGTCCCTTGCAACCTACTTTGCAGCCACATTTGATTAGCTCAAGTACTGCCTGTGGTGCAGGGAGGGCAAGACACCTGACTGGAACATATCCGCCACTCACTGAACTCCATCCATTCTGTTCGATTGGTGGAAGCTCAGGGCAATTCGTCTTGTATGACTTATCTCGCATTGTGACATAATTGGAATGTAGGATATGGGGTAGCAATGCAGCACGAGTTGGAGGTAGCATCTCACCCTCCAGGTTCTTTGATAGGAACAGTTCCCATCTGAGTGATGGCAGGGTTGTTGGACCTTTTGAGCGGTAAACACAGCACACAAAATTCTCTAATGCCTTCACCAGTGATGGGAGCTCACCATTGATAAGCTCAGGGGGAATGGAACCCTTGCCAAGGTCCTTGAAGCAGTCAATGGCAGGATCATCATCATCAAGCTTCAGGTATGCGTTGATCCACGTCTTTTTGGAGATTCCAACAAATTTTCCTCCCCAGTCAGCACCAGAAAAATTGTGCAGGCCCAGTAATCCCTGACATTTCTGACGTCCAATAACTTGAACACGCTCAAAAACATTTATTTCCCGTTTCTTTGCACCTTTGCCTGTTGAAAATGTCAGAGAAGTTGGAGTTGCAATGCATTCACAGGATACTAAATCAAGTAGCAGTAAGAGGACATCAGTGTCGGGTGACCAAACACATATGTCTCGTGAGGCCCCATTGGCAGCAGAGGCAAGGACTTGATGAGGTATTAGGGTATCAGCCTCTTCATGTGTGTGTGCCTCCACAAAGTCACGTCCCTTGATGAAGGTGTCATAGATGACAACCAGTAGGAAAGAACTGTCCTTTGAGAAATACTCTAGCAGTCCCTGGCCCAACTCACATGTCAGCTTCTTCTTGGTCGATGATGCAGAGAGGAGATCCTTGATCGACATAGTGAGCTTCATCTCTGGATGGATTTCGTATTCTACAGAAGTAGTTGCTCTCTTCTGTCGCGTTTTCTTCTTTAATGACTCATCCATATATCGATCAAAGACAACTCGACCCTCATGATAGCCAGCCATCATTGTTTTGATGCGTCCTGAAGGTCTGACAGCTTCCGCATGGTTGGTGTCTTTTTCATGCTCTGAAGCACACCCATGGCATCAACTATTAGAACTTTGATAGGGACACCTGGAGGATCTTCTTGCATTGGATCAGGCTTTGGGACAGCTTCAAGGATGTCTGCCTTGGCATCTTCAATTGCATGCATGAGACTAGCTTTGTCTGTAGGGATGTACAAGGTACCATCCACAGCACACAGAGAGCAGGGAACCATTGACATTTCATAGTCTACAATTGTCTCCTCAAGTTTGGGAACTAGACTTGGTCGACTGCCTTGGATGATGAGAAATCTTCCAAGCAGTTCACGTTCCTCACGCAACTTGATGACCTTGTCTCCAACACGTACCTTTGTTTTCTCCATCCAGTTTGAAAAGGTCTTCAACTTGAGTTTCTTCATTTTGTCCCACACTGAGAGTGTTGACGTAGCGATCAAACGTTCAGAAACAAACTCCTCAAAGCGCTTCTGACCCTTTTCCGCAAACTGGAGAATATCATGCTTTGCCGGATCTGTCACAAGCGCTGATGAAACAAGACTCTTTAATGGTGTTTTTTCTTTGAATGGATTGCCTCCACAGTGCAACTCAATCAAGTCACGTAGCTTCAGTGCATTTGTTCTTGACCTCAATGCAATCTCGCTTGAGAGATGATAATGCTCTGTCCTTGAAGTAGATCTGGAAGCTTTTGGGAAGCTCTTGAGGTACTGATTCACTAGATCAGCAAGATGAGGTGTGGCAATGATCAGCCAGTCCAGAGCTGCTTCATCTCTACTGAGTCCTACCATCCCACCATGTCCCTTAGCTTCTTGATTTCCTGCTCGAGGGCTTGATCAGTGAAGAGATGAGTGAAGGGTATCTCTGACTTTGCCACCACAAATGCACCAGACTTCAGTGCATCCCATGTTTCTGGGTCATCTTTTTCAAGAGCATTAATTTGAGCAAGATTGACTGGCATCAAGCGGGCATAGTTGAGGAGATCATGAGCAAAGAAATACTTGATGAGATTCTCTAATGAAGACAAGTATCCCTCCCAGTCACCTGAGTGGCAAGAGCAGATGAGATTAAGAAGACTCTCTACCTGGTGAAGATACTGGGTTAAAAATTGAGTGAACTCACCAATGTCTTTTTAATCTTGACATTTTCTGTGTACCAGGATTGGATTTCTTCAAAGATCTCTACCATCAGTGGGTTACGTTCATGGAGTTTGTCCTTGAGAGCAATGCATTGCATCTGAATTGGACAATTTGGAAGTTTTGACAAGATGGCATCAAATTGCAACATCAAAATTGCAAGGCTCGTAGTGATGTGGTACTCAAGGCCTCGTTTGTAAGCTTTGCCACCAAAGATACCATGACGAGCTGCTGATGTGTATGCACCACTTTCAATAGCACATATGTCAAGGCCACTTCCATCAACTGTTTTACCTAGACCATGCAACACAGCAAATGCAATGTGAAGAGTTCCAGCTCTTAGGATCCAGTTGGTGTTTCCAACTGACTGCTGAATCTTCAATGCATGGGAGTAAAGGTCAAGATCTAGGGTTATCAGTGTTTTTCTGTGAGGGCCAATGACAGTGGCAGAGATACCCTGGGTTAACTTCAAAGCGGTATAGATGGTAGCATAATCTGTTGGCGAGGTCTTAAACAGTGGAGCAATCACCCCTGTGTTTGTTGAGGTGCAACTGTTAGAGGACTGAGATAACAGTAGAGATTTAGTTGCAGCCCAAGTTGGCATCACATCTTCCTTCTACAATTTCACTGATTTATGCCTTTGTTCTTTGATCGACACAATAGAGTCATCTTGATTTCTGTCGTTATTAGATTCAGCATGGCTTCTCTCTTCTTCACTGTTCTGGGTCTGTTTGCTTGCCAGCTGCGGTTCAGTTGAGGTTGCCCCCCTGTTATCATCCGTTGCAAGGTAGTTTGTGAATGCCCAGGTGTGAGTGAAGTCTTGGGAAATTAGATTGTTTCGGTTTCCTATCACAGACTCAAATCTCAATGGAGTGGTTTTGATCATTGGCTCCTGCAGCAAGTTTATATCAAATGCCAGAGGTGATGCCGTGAGAGGTTTTTCTGTTATAACAAGTGGTTGGTTCATCAGGTCTCCATCTTCATCCTGCTGGTTGATTACAACCACTGTGCCATGGAAGGTTTCTTGCCCAGTGGCTGTGTCTTCCAAAAGATCAATATTGTCAATAGCAAACCAGATGTTCACACCCTTCTTCACAAAGTTAGGGAGACAAAATCCGCCAGTATCCTTCATTCGTTGAAGAACAGACTGCTCCACACTTTTTTCTAAGTCAAGGATCTTCAAGTAGTCACTTCCAATGTAGACATCTGAGAGGTTCTGGACGAGGATTTTGTCATGCACTCTAGAGTGGATAGCAAGGGGCAGTCCAATTGAGAGGGGTTTGGACATTTTGCCGAAAGGCATCGTCTTTCTTTGGCTGATGTTTCACCTGACGATCAGTGTGAGTGTCCTGGACTAGAAACTGGGATGCAACATCAACAGTTTTGTCTACTTCTTCATCCCGCATTCCAAACACTGACAACATGACTGCCAAAGAGGAGGTGACTTAGGAAGAATTGGAGTAAAGAGGGATTCTTAAAGTTATCAAATATCCCGGCAAATGACCAGCTGCGCTTTTGCATGATCTCTGCCCGCAGTAGGTTAGCAACTTTCTTCAGGTTGCCAATAACTTGACCGTCATTCATAGTGGAAATACTGCAATCAATAGCTTTGCTAACTACAGTTGATTTAACAAGCTTGTCTGGCTCATTTCGTTGCAGTGAGCTTACAAACTGGACATCTGGAAGTCGCTCACCAATGATCTTTTTCAGATGCTTGCGATAGTTTGTAGTCTCATCGACATCCATGTGATATCTTTTCAGGATCAACAAGTAAGCATCATTGACCTGAGCCATGTCAAGAGTAACATCATCTGTGACGGTATTTTGAATGGCGAGGATTAACTGTTCGTCACATAAAGAGCAAATGAGTGATTCATTATCATGATCTTTCTTTATTGTTGTGGTACATTTTGCATTCCGCAAGCAATCCCTGTGATAGTACTTTTCAAGAGCTGAAGCGTCACCAGCATCCACTAGGTCTGCTACACAGATTCTTACTTGGTCATCTTGGGTCTGCTGCTTTATTTCAAGAAGCGTTTCACCCATTGCATCAGAAAGAACACGGTGCAGTGGCTCTGAATCACCCTTGGATCAAAAGTCACAAGGTGAGAATAAACACACTTGCTCCTTTGGGACAGATTTCGACCGTTTAGGTCTAACAGATCCTGTAGTAATTGAAGGGCGCCCAGGTCCTCTTCTAGAACAGACAGGTGACTGAGGTCGGGATTGGTTAGCCCTGAGACGGTCAATTTTATTCTTGTTTATAACAGATTTTCGACACTCACTATGATAATGAACCAATTTCAATTCCCCTTCATTTAGGCCAGATAAGTAGTCGGAAAGTTCCTCAAAATCACTTTGACCTAAAGAAACTCTGTCCCTGCAAGCCTGCAGTAGGTCATCAATCATGGCTGGATTTTTAACTAGTCGCTTGCCTGGAGTGGCACCTTCTTTCCAAATCACGCAAATGTTGCATTCCTCTGCCATATTGACCAGGACCCATTACTTGCATCAGCATCTCTGACATGAACTTCACCGGATCTTCACCGTCCTCACTGCCTTCAGGAATGTCCAGTACACGGAGATTGGCCCTCCGAGATCGGTTCTCGAGGTTGTCGATCCGGTCCTGCAGAGACAGGTTTTAGGTTCGGAGCGTTTTGATGGTGGACTCAGCTGCAGTTAAACGTTCAAAGTTGTCACTGGTTACAGACTCCACAGAGGTAAGGCGCTTTTGGAACAAGTTCACTGTCGCCTGCAAGGAGTCCAGTGAGGCTTGCAGGGGTTTAATGAACTCTTGGACCAGGGAAGAAACATCATCCCTAAGTGACCTCCTCTGCTTTTCGAATTCTGCAGACAGTTGATCCATGGAAATGGGCATATCAGCTGTGGTATCTCCGGTTTCTGTCGTTGTCGAAGGGTTGTTAGCAAACGCTGCTAGCTTCTCGGTTGCGTTCTTGGAAACGTTAGCATATGCACGGTTAGCATTAGCTGGAGTTTTGTCGACGCTTCTTGCTGGTTTGGCGCGTTTACAGTGGCTCATTTCGCAAGATATCTCTAAAGTAAGTCTTACGAGGCCTTATTTGTCAAAGTCTCAAAGGAAAAGCTAGGTAAAACAAGTTTCGTCAAAAAGTAGACTGGGAGCCCTCAGCCGTGCGTCCTCTGCCTATATTGCATAACCGGAAGTCACAGTGGGGTTTTTAACTAGATTGTTTAACACAATCTTGGAAACTGGGAGGAAGTATGAGGAGTGGAGACGGAGTATACTGGTGCCGATTTTCAAGAACAGAGGTATAAAGTTGATCAGCCACAGCATGAAGATATGGGAAAGAGTAATAGAAGCTAGGTTAAGAGGAGAGGTGATGATTAGCGAGCAGCAGTATGTGTTATGTATGCACACATCGACAGTGCTGCATTTGATTTGGTGCTGTTCTATTGTGCTGGGATCGATTGGTGATGCCTGCGGGCTCTGGGTTGTTTGATCGGGTCTGCCTTTGATGCTGTGTCAGTCGAAATAAAGAATGCCACGGAGAGGTTGTGTCGAGCGACAGCGCTGTGTCCTGACGTGATTTAAAATACAATATTGGCGACGAGGATGGGATATATCTCTCTCCCACCACCTGCCCTCTTCCTGGCATTACCTGGCGAGCCTCCGGTACCATGGATTCGCTGGCTACATAGTTTTGAAAATTACATCATCGCCTCAGGGCTCGACGACGTGAGCCAGGCTAGGAAGACGGCTCTGTTGCTACACTGCTTGGGAGCAGAGGGTCATCGTGTGCTCGGGTCTCTGGGGAACGTCACAAGCTTTGCCGAAGCTGTGGGACTTATGAGCACCCATTTCGCTGCTCCACAGAGTGCCCTCCTTCGGCGATTTATATTCCGTCAGCGACACCAACTGCCTGGTGAGTCTGTGCGGCAGTACGTAGCTAATTTGCGAGGGCTAGCTAGCTCATGCAAGTTTGTGGCGCTTCAGGACGAGATGGTTCGCGACCAGCTAATCGAACACACCAACAACGCAAAGGTGCGTGAGACTCTCCTGCTGGAAAAAGACGATCTGCTGCTGTCCAGAGCAATTACCATCGCACTACAGGTTGAGGGAGCAGCTGAGTGTGCTTCTATGCTAAATACACAGCAAGTGGCCACCTCCAGTCAAGCTGCCAACGACTCCTCCCTCTACTCACGGCTGCCCCTCGGGACGCAACCCAACCAGAGCGAGGCGGGCGCCGACTCCACTGGGGACGTCTTGCAACTGCAACGACGGCGTTCTCGGCCCCGCCCTCAACAGTCCTGTGGTAACTGTGGGTCTCGGTCTCATGTTTCAAGGGCTCAGAACTGCCCTGCCCGTGGCCAGACATGCCGTAGCTGCGGTAAGCACAATCACTTTGCCAACGTCTGTCGATCTTCCCCGGCTGGGTCAGAGGGCCACACCCCCCAGTCTTCAACCGCCGTCATTCACAAGGTGAGCTCTGGGCCAGTGTCATTCAAATCATGCACAGTCAACATTAATGATGTGTGCATCCCCCTGCTGTTGGACACCGGTGCAAGTGTGTCTCTCCTGAATGTTGATACCTACAGTCAATTTTTCGGTTCACTGCCACTGTCCGCACCCTCAGCTGTCCTCTGTGGGTATGGTGACTCCAAAATCGATCTGGTTGGCTCTCTCCAAGTGACTGTCCGCTATGGAACCAAGCTGGTGCCCAATGCAGTTTTTCATGTGGCACGCCGTGGGGCCAACCTGATGGGCCTGGACCTGTTCTCCGCTCTGGGGTTCTCCCTCTTAGACACAAGGGGGGCAGCAATCCTGACTGTCGCCACACCTTGGCAGCAGAAGTGGCCATCGCTGTTTATGGGGCTGGGCTGCCTCTCTGCCTTCACCTATCAACCTCTCCTCAACCCTGCTGTGAAATCTGTCATCCAACCACTGCGCCGCATCCCGTTGGCTCTCCGTGATGGGGTCTCCGCCGAGCTGCAACAACTGCTGGAAGCTGGCATCATTGAACCGGTGGACGCATCACCTTGGGTCTCAAACCTCGTGGTGGCTAAGAAGAAGTCGGGGGGCCTGCGTGTCTGCGTCGATCTACGTGCAGTAAATAAGGCAGTGGTCCCTGATAAGTATCCACTGCCCACCTCAGAAGAACTCACTGCTCAGTTCTATGGCTCTGAGGTGTTCTCCAAGCTCGACCTCAGACAGGGGTACTTACAGGTGCCCCTCCACCCCAGCAGCCGAAACCTCACAGCCTTTGTGACACATGCAGGAGTGTTTCGCTACACCAGGATGCCTTTCGGTCTCAGCTCCGCCCCTAGCTGCTTCCAGAAAATCATGGTCTCCGTGCTGGCTGGCATACTGGGCGTGGCCATTTATCTGGACGATATAGTGGTACACGGGCCCACCAGTGAAATCCATGACAAGCGCCTTAACATGGTCTTCGCAGCCCTGTCCAAGCACAAGCTAACTCTCAATGCTGAGAAATGTGTCCTCTCTGTGCCAGCCATCGACTTCGTGGGGTTCCGGCTGTCAGCGAGCGGTGTAACTCCACTACAATCCAACGTGGACGCCATTCAGGCCATCCCTGAGCCCAGCTCGGCCGCCCAGGTCGCCTCCTCCCTGGGTATGATAAGTTACTACCTGAGGTTTCTTCCCCAGTACTCTGCGACCACAGCCCCCCTGCGCCAGCTGCTGCGTAAGGACGAGCCATGGGTGTGGTCAAAGGCATGCAGTGACGCTGTGCGTGATCTCAAGACTCAACTGACTTCACCACCAGTGTTGGCTCACTTCGACATCTCCAGCTCCACCTTTGTGACCTGTGACGCATCAGCCACAGCGATAGGGGCCGTGCTGTCTCAAACCCAGAATGGTGTGGAGAAGCCCATTGCCTTCGCCTCCCGTGCCCTCAACCTGACCGAGCAGCGGTACTCCGTGGGTGAGCGTGAGGCGTTAGCCTGTATCTGGGCTTGTGAAAGGTGGCACCTCTACCTCTATGGCCGCTCCTTCACCCTCAGGACAGATCACCAGGCCCTGACAGCGCTGCTGTCCACATCTGGGACAGGCCACAAACCCCTGAGGCTGCACCGCTGGTCTGACCGCCTCCGCCAGTACAACTTCAGCCTGCAGTTCACCCCAGGCAGAGACAATGTTGTCGCCGACCTGCTCTCTCGCTCTGTCTCCACCCCAGCTCCACAGACGGACACTGACTGTGTGGAAAAGGACATTGTCCAAATGCTACACACACCCCTCCAGGCCACTGTCTCTCTGCAGGAGCTGAGGGCAGCCTCCGAACAGGACCCTGTCCTCTCCCAGCTCCGCACCTACATCCAGAACGGCTGGCCTCACAAGGTCCCAGAGGAGCTGGCTGCGTTCGCCCGAGTCAGACAGGAGCTCTCCTGCTGGAACGACACCTGTGTGGCACGTGGGTTTTGCACAGTGGTCCCAGCTGCTCTCCGTGCACGTGTTTTGAATACGGCGCATGAAGGCCACCTGGGCATTGTGAAACTGAAACAGCGCTGCCGAGACCTGGTGTGGTGGCCGGGGATAGACAGAGATATTGAGGCTCTGGTGAAGGACTGTTCTGCCTGCCTTGTGAGTGGCAAGACTGGCCACCAGGCTCCCCCACCCCTGCAACCTCTCGCCTGGCCCTCTCAGCCCTGGGAACACCTGCAGTTGGACATTTGTGGTGAGATCCATGGAGTTCCCCACCACCAACGCTTCATGGTGGTCGCCTACGATCTACACTCAAAATGGCCGGAACTCACCACTTCCGGCACTGTGACCTCACAGATCATCATCGACTTCCTGGACTCTCTTTTCTCTCGCTGGGGCCTCCCAAAGGCCATCACCACTGACAACGGCCCTCAGCTGGTCTCTGCTGAGTTCACTGCTTATCTCGAAAGCAAGGGCATCCGTCATATACGCACTGCGTACTACCACCCCCAGGCCAATGGCGGCGTTGAACGTTTTCACCAGTCACTGAAGAACGGCCTCAGAGCACACATGGCCCAAGGGTGCTCTTTCACGCAGGCCATCCGTCACACTCTGCTGCACTATCGGGCCACACAGCACTCGACCACAGGCGTCTCCCCAGCCTCTCTCATGCTAGGCCGGGAACTGTGCATGCCCCTTGACAGGCTCCGCCCCTCCACACCTCAGGCACCTCCCTCTGGGGTCAGAGCCTCAGTCACTCGTCAGCAGACGTGGATGAAGCAACGGTTTGACCAGTCAAAACGAACCAGGGTGCCAGACATCAATGTGTCAGACTGGGTCAGGGTCCGCAGGCCCCACAGGGACAATAAAATGGCTTCATACTGGTCCTCTCCTCTCCAAGTCACCCGTCAGCTGGGCCCAGCCACTTACCTCCTCAGCGATGGCACTCGGTGGCACTCCAGTCGTCTACGGAAGGTGTCAGCTCCGCCACACACAGCTGGTGACACAACCATAGCCATTCCCTCAGCATGGCGGGACGCCCCGGGGCTTCATGCAGCTCCTACACGGGCCCCAGACATTTCTGGGCCTCAGCTTCCCCTGCCATCTCCCTCCCCACCTCGGCCTGCCCAGCCTCAGGCCGCCCCGCGACCTGTTCGCACACGTTTACGCCCTGGCCACCTAGAGGACTTTGTGTCAACCTTTCATGTTTGAAATCCTGCCGGGGGGGGGGGGGGAATGTTATGTATGCACACATCGACAGTGCTGCATTTGATTTGGTGCTGTTCTATTGTGCTGGGATCGATTGGTGATGCCTGCGGGCTCTGGGTTGTTTGATCGGGTCTGTCTTTGATGCTGTGTCAGTCGAAATAAAGAATGCCACGGAGAGGTTGTGTCGAGCGACAGCGCTGTGTCCTGACGTGATTTAAAATACAATAGTATGGTTTCATGCCCCGAAAGAGCACCAGAGATGCGATGTTTGCTTTGAGAATGTTGACTGAGAGAAGGCCAGAAAGAGTTGCATTGTGTCTTTGTGGATTTAGAGAAAGCATACGACAGGGTGCCGAGAGAGGAGGTGTGGTATTGTATGAGGGAGTCGGGAATTGCAGAGAAGTATGTAGGAGTGGGACAGGATATGTATGAGGGAAGTGTGACAGTGGTGAGGTGTGCAGTTGGAATGACAGATGGGTTCAAGGTGGAGGTGGGTTTACATCAAGGATCGGCTCTGAGCCCTTTCTTGTTTGTAATGGTGATGGACAGGTTGACGGACAAGATCAGGCAGGAGTCTCCATGGACGATGACGTTCGCGGATGACATTGTGATCTGTAGCAAGAGTAGGGTGCAGTTTCTAAGTCTTCGATATTGCTGTTGTACCTCTGGGTTTTTTTTCCTTTTTATTGCCTTTCTCACGAGAACATTTTTTCCTACAATTTTACGTTTGTAGTTAGGTTGCAGAATAAAAAGCATAAATTCCCCTTGGACGGTGGAATTTATGCTTTTTATTCTGGGATCTGGTTTTACTGTTTGGTACGTACTTATCCTCTATTTCATTCAACTTATTCTTTATTAATCTCATTTGTCTTCAACATCATAATTAGACAGGTATTGTGTCCAGTCAAAGATTTCCAATTCTCTACATGCTTCCTCAAAATTCCCCTTGTTGTATTTTTTTTCTTGTGGTTTCATTTCTCACCGTTTTTGTGTAACAAATGACCTTAAACAATAAGACACACTGATCACGTTTACCTGAAGGGCCTAAATACTGAATGTCATTTATCATTTTATCCTCATTTGTAACTATAAAATCCAACACATGTGGTGTGTCCTCACCTCGCCACCTTGTTGGTTCTTGTACATGTTGAAACAGCAATGCATTCTGAATAGTCCAGAAACTTACTATCTAGTGATGTAAGATTATCTCCTTTTGCATCATTAAAATTCCAGTCTATATTTGGCAAATTAAAATCGTCCACAATTAATTTATTACATTACATTAGAGTCATTTAGCCGATGCTTTTATCAAAAGTGACTTACAATAAGTGCATTTAACATAGGAAATCAGGAGAACTACTAGTCATCAGAGGTCATAAATGCATCTAAACAAGCATCTAGTTGACACCCCTTCCATTAGAACCAAAAGATTGTCATTGTTAGTTTCTGTACCACTATCAGACCTATAAATTAAACCCACCATCATGGTTTATTCTTTGAATTTTAACTTTTCTTAACCTGTGTTTATCTTTTAACTGGTTCTACTGTCTTTTTTGTTTTTAATTCCCCAGCCTTTTACTCCTGCTAAATTCTGTTTTTACCTTATCTGTTTGTACTGCCTGTATGTACTAGGACAGGGGTGGCTAAACATGTGCCATGGGGAGCCATGTGTATGCAGGTTTTCGTTACAACCTAACTCAACATCAGGCGATTTCACTGTTACATTCTTCTTTTTTGGTTGAAATCAGAAAATCCGAAATCGGAAACATTTGGTAATTTCATGCACTTGTGCACATGAAATGAAATGAAACATCGTTTCCCCCAGCCCACAGCAGTGCAACACAAAGATAAAAACACATCCAAAAACTACAAGAACTACAATAACACATATCCAAACTAATACATATAGTATCTAAACTAAACAACAACAAAAAAAAATCACTGTTCAAGAGAACAAAGGCCAGCCAGGATGACTGCCGGGACTTATGCGGAAGTGTTGCTAATAAGTGAAATCAGGAATCTGTGTACTTGAGTGTACTTGCGCACATGAAATGAAACGAAATGCCGTTTCTCCCAGCCGACAGCAGTGCAACATAAAGACAAAAACACATACAAAAAACTACAAGAACTACAAGAACACACATATTCAAACTGACACATATATCCAAACTAAGCAAAAAAATCACTGTCCAAGGGAACGAACGCCAGCCAGGATGACTGTCGGAACTGCCGGTCTGCATTGGCTAGCAGTTAGCCCAGCCTTTCCCACTTCCGCGTCCTGTCAGACCGCCCTCAGTGCGCCCTCCTTGGGCGCAGTTTCAGGTAGGGGCTGTGGTCCCTGCAGCAACTGGACAAAGCAGACCAAGCTCTCCCAGCCAATCCAGCACCAGCTCTCCTAGCCAGACACCCCCACATGACAACATCAAAAACACCACAGTCAATGCCAGGTGAGGCCGCAGCCAGACCGCCCTCTGTGTTATCGGAACTGCCGGTCTGAATGGGCTAGCAGTTAGCTTAGGCCGCCCCGCTTCGGCCACGGTCCCTGGGCCCACACTGGAGCAGACGAAGCTCTCCCAGCCGATCCAGCACCAGCTCTCCCAGCCATCAAACGAAGACAAAACTTGGACACAGACATGGACAAAGACACCACATCAAGGGTACTGGGTGAGTCCACCGTAAATGTGAATTCACGCCACCATCTTTCCACACCGGTACTGGGTGAGGCCACTACAAACATGAATTCACGCCGCCATCGTCCCACACTGGAACATCACCTGACCTGCTTTGGAGTCACTCACTTCCTCACCTGCTTTGGAGTCCAGTTGGAATGAAAACCTGCATACACATGCCTCTCCATGGCACATGGTTGGCCACCCCTGTACTAGGATAATTAGGTGCCGCTGGCGCCTATTTTATTTTATTTTCCTTTTTTATCTGTTTATTTGTTGTGTTTGTGAAGCACTTTGGTTCGAAACTGTTTTTTTTTAAGTGCTAAATAAATAAAATAAAATAAACTTGAAATCCAACTGCCAAATCCACGGGTCAGATATGGTCTGAGTGGGGCATCCAAACGATGTGTTTGAAGTTGGGCCAAGACTGACAGAGAGAGATGAGACCAGGTGCTCTGGTATGAACGGCGTGTTACTGAGCGCAGTTTAGCCTGAAAGATCCTCCAATACATGGAAATTTTAATGGAATAAATCCTTTTTAACAATGTTGTCAGAAAATTTGTATCCATCACTTTTAACTTGATGTAATCTTAGCTCAGCATTGCATCCAGGCTATTGTAGTGCCTGTAAGCGCGTTGATAATTCTGCACATTTAACATTACACATGAGAGCACAAGGGAAGAGGGTGAACACATCTGTTGACTCCTGTCTCATCAAGTGAGAATTATTTGTGTGTTTGTGTGTGAGTAAAAAAGAGTGAGACCACCTGAAAACCAGAAAAATTACTGTCAAGTTTTTGGTTTTCAAACTGTGATGTACCCTTAATACACATCTCCAGCTTGCACCTAGTCAAGCACACTCCAGCCATCATATCATTTCCATGTACTCAATGTGTACTCACTCAGCCTCTAGTGTCCACAATAGGGGGCACCCAGAGGCACGCCTGTCAGGTACGTACACAAACTGTTATCATGGTAAAGGTAAGAAAGAGCATGACCGCAGTGTTTACCATCGCTTTAGTGCCTGTTATTACTGTGTTGTGTTTTGCTATGCTGATGTCCTACACTTGGCCTTGACAATATCACCACCAAAACCAGGTGGAAAAAAAACAAACATTAAAAACGAGATAGGCAAACAACTGCTACCTGGCTAACCATAGTGTACAATGCAGGCGAAATTATTCCTCACTAAATCTCAAAACAGAGCATCTCTAATAGAAAGACAATTCATAAGCACTGAAATGGAGACACTGAAAAACAATCAACCATGTAAAAAAGTTTTTCAGTTTCTTTTTATGAACAAGGACATTTAAGAGACAGACAGTTCTTAAGATTCTTAACATTTGCATCGTCCACCCTGTTAGAAATTCATCAATATCCTCCCACAGCAATTTTCTCCCCCCTTGTAATCATCCCACCTCCCATCGTCCTCATCCACATATGGTTCCACTCATGGTACTCAGTCCTACTGGGATGATGAGCTGTAAATGTGGCTAATCGGCCCTTTCTTAACACTGAGCCATTTACTGCACATAAAGATTTTGGGCTCTGGTTTGAGGGTGCCACATCAGTATCAATCAATGTTGATTATCCTATCATCACTCATTTTACCCTTTGTGTAAAAAAAAAAGCTGCCAAGATTGTTTGAACTTATCATTTGTCCTTCTCATTTCCATCGTCATCTTCCCAGACTTCATGATAAATGGTATCAAGCGTGGCTAAATCAGAGTTGATCGCATCAAATCATCAAATGTCCAGACCATTCCTTTGGGATTAGCTGCTGGTTAAAGGGAAGCTGTATAACCACCATCACCTCTATAAGTAAGGAGAATAGACATCATCAATTTCTGTACAATATGTCCACACATTTGTGGGTTCTGTGTACGTGTTGAAAGCACAAAAGTACAAAACATAAACATTTTTTCAATAATTTCATAATTTAGGGCATACGGGTAGCATAGCGGTCTGTTCCGTTACCTACCAACATGAAAATCGCCGGTTCGAATCCCCATATGACCTCCGGCTTGGTCGCGCGTCCCTGCAGATACTATCCACTCTGTACATAACTGTAGTCCACCGGTTTCTACTGCAGCGGTCATACCAGTTTCCTGTTTTGTTGGCGTGTGCTATTGACAATGGCATGTTTTTCGCAATGCCTGCAAGATTTACCATGGATAAATGTCAATGACATGCCAGAATTGTCGACAAACTTTCACCTGCACCTACCAGCAAACGGGTGAAAAGTTTCAAAAAACAGGAAACGGAGATGCTCAAGTTACATCCGGACGGACGGACGTAACTTGATATGTACAACTGGAAACTTTTCACCCGTTTGCTGGTAGGTGCAGGTGAAAGTTTGTCGACAATTCTGTGCATGTTGCTGACATTTATCCATGGTAAAGCTTGCAGGCACTGCGAAAAATATGCCACTGTCAATAGCACGCGCCAACAAACAGGAAACTGGTATGACCACTGCAGTATAAACCGGAAGTCAGTGAACTATAGTTTTGCACAGAGCCGATTGGCCGTGTCTGCGGGTGGGAAGCTGGATGTGGGTATGTGTCCTGGTCACTGCACTAGCGCCTCTTCTGGTCAGTTGGGGTGACTGTTCAGGGGGAATGGGGGGAATAGCGTGATCCTACTACGCGCTACGTCCCCCTGGCGAAACTCCTCACTGTCAGGTGAAAAGAAGCGGCTGGCGACTCCACGTGTATCGGAGGAGACGTGGTAGTCTGCAGCTCTCCCTGGATTGGCAGAGGGGGTGCAGCAGCAACCGGGACAGCTTGGAAGAGTGGGGTAGTTGGCTGGATATGATTGGGGGGGGGAAGGGGGAAAAATCTAAAAAAATTAATTAAAAATCATCATTTAAATATTAAATTTCCTCTCTGGTGCAAAGTAAATTTCATAATCCTTGAGCTGGGCAGTTTTATTTTACACATTATTTAACCACTTTATTTAGTTATTTTTGCAGTTTGGTTATTCTCTTAAAAATCCCTAAATGCAACCACTGATTCTTGTCATGTGTGGTCACAAACAATAATGCAGATGGAGTCACTTTCACTTTAATAACACTGTTATGTACTTTAATAACATCATCTTCTTAGCTGTCTAACAGATCCACTACTGTTCCAACTCTCACCTCCACACTCCTATCCTTCCTCCTCTCCCGCTGCCTCTGGACACGACTTCCCCCTCTCCTTCCCCTTCACGCAACAACAGCATAGTTTCCACCAGCACCCTGCCCGGTGGCGGTCATTGGTAACCCGGGCCTCAACTGATCCAGTATGGAAATCTGATTTATGATCTGCATATTTGATTTGGCAAAGATTTTATGCTGGATGCCCTTCCATGCAACCCTCCCCATTTATCCAGGCTTAGGACCGGCACTATGAATGCACTGACTCATGCATCTTCAGCGGCTGGATTTAGATCCACTACTGAGAGTGAAACACTATTATTAACTCATTTTATAAGGTTAATTTTTTGATAGGCTTTCTTCAGACACTGCTATTAGATGATTTGCCTCACAATGAAAACAAGATCAGCGCTATATGTATCCTTAAAATAAACCACGACCGTCCGTACTGTTATGAAAACCGAGTGCCAAAAAAATTTAATTCCCTAAACTCTAAATCTTGAGATTTACCACTGCTGCTGCTCTTCCCGGATAAAGCGCACTTCAATTCATCTTTCTGCCTGTTGTTTTTTCTCTCCCGGCCTCTCCATTCCTTCTCTGTGCCTGAGCTCAAATAGCAACCTAATCCCCTTAAGCAGCCGATAATGCCTGTTGGTCTAGGCTACTGTTAGCCATTGCACTTAATTCAAAGCATGCTAACTGCCATGTTGCTGTGTCATTAACCAGACTGTGGCTATTACCACTGCCCCAGTGTCACACGATCCTTATTTCTGAGAACTGTGTTTCTGAAAAATATGCTGCATAGCTGTATGTAAAATTTGCAACAGCACTGCTCCACACTGTATTAGCCTTGATCCCATGTTTATAATCCAATTTACATTCACCACTCTGTTAACACCAAATTATCTCTCTGCCCCAGTTTCTTTCTGCCCTAATCCTTGCTGCCTTCCATCCATCCACCTCTCCTCTCCTCTACTTGTCAAGGCCCAGTTTATCCAGCTAGCAGCTTCTTTCAAATCCAAACCAATGCTGTGGGGTGATTCTGCTGGAGCCAGAGCTTTTTGCAGCAATAGCTGTCTCTGGCTATAGTAGTCATGAACTTGTTACTGATGTAGATTGTCCATCAAAGCTACTGACTACTGCAACAGTGTTAGCAACATGTAAGGACAAACTGCTCCAAAGACTGTCTTAAGTCTTTTTACACCATGCAAGTTTAAAGACCAACCCTGATAAACTGGTGAGGCTTTGCTGAAGCAGCAGTTTCCCACTGTGTTGTTCATAAACCAGACATGAAAGAATCCCGCATAAAGAGCCAGCCAAAAAAATTATGCTTAGAGCGCAGTAAACAGTGGTGTAACCGGAATTCACGAATAGACATTGCCATATATTCTGTTTTGTGCCCAGATATGCTACAAGTTAATCAACCCATTACACTCTCTGGTTTTGCTTGTTTTTCCTCTCTTGCTCTCTGTCAGACTTTCTAGCTGTGCACCAATTGTGCTCACAGGCACCCTGGATGCAATGTTGCAGTAAGAAAATGCTTAAGTGACACAATTAGATTACTTTATGGAAATCTTTTGAGTGCACAATTATTGATGTGTTTTATGTATCCACAAGACAAAATGTCTCCACAGAAACTTCCTTAGGAAAAGTAAAAAAAACAAACAAAAAAAACAAAACAAAACTGTGAACATTAGCACACTTTGTTGTTTTGGTGCATGAAATAATGGCACAAAGACCTCTACGGCCTCAGCCTTCAAAAGAAACTAAAGGGATCAGAATAGGTCTAAGGAAGGACAACAGGCGAAAAAAGAAAGCGATTAGCAGAGGAATAACACTGCAATAAATATATGTTCATGCAATGAAGGAGTAGCTCGACGTCTGAACAGATGCAGAGATGGCTGCTCTTTACTGGATTAGCACAGTAATAACAACTGCATTAGCCAGTTGTGTTTTTCTTATTGTGGTCTATATTAGCTAAGCGTTATTTTCGGCAATCACTGCAATGTTGTTAAAAGCATCGTTATTCTGAAAAACAGGAACAGGTTTTGTTCCTTCTTCTCAAAACTGTTATTCCACTTGCTGAGGAGGAAATTTCTTTTGTCAGCCACACTGATTTTTCTCAACACTGGGTGGATCTACTTTGTTTGCTTGCCATGACAATTTACAGCTTGTGATGACTAAAGGCAACAGCAAAAGATTTATGGGGATTGTGGTCCAAATGTTAGAAGGGTTTGGCTGCAGGACTGTAATTTTTTCAATCAAAAATTAAGAAAAACGCCCTTGGGCTGATATAACTAAAAGACAATATAACACAATATCTAGGACTATGATAAGCGAGGCAAATATAAGCTGTTATGAATACTTATTATTATGAGTACTTATGTTACTCATCATAGCTGATAGGGTGCTCATTGTGATAAGATGATGGGCAGTCGGGGTATGAAACCACAACTTCTTGAAAACCTCGAGATGACACAAAGATAGGCGACCACTTTCGTCATTTGATACAATGAGAGAGCACAATAACAACTACCTAACTTTAACCACTACTATTTAACCCGCACCGCTAACCCTGAACTTAACCACTACATAGCTAACCTTAACTCTAAACTTAAACACTATCTACACTTTACACCTGAACTTGACCCCAGCCTAAACTTAACCCTGAACTCAAACACCACCTAAATTTTACACCTGAACTTAAACCCAGCCTAAACTTGACCCAGAACTTAAACTTTATCTAAACGTTACACCTGAATTTAACCCCAGCCCTGACTTAAACAATGTGACTGTACTTTTACTGTCACTGGTCACCACTAATCTACTCAGCAGCCATGGCTGCTTTTGATGGCCTAACCTGTGAGTGTTGTGATCTTTGAGGCCAACCAATGTTTTTACTTCGCAGTTCCATATCTGCACTGTGGGAATGTTTCATATTCAGTTGGGCCGAGTATTTGCCCTAAGCAGTCTTCAGCAGATGAGGGAGCATGATGGGGGAGGATGTGCTGAACTTTTAAACTTGACCTCAAAGAGGCAGCAAGGCTGAAAATTCTGTTCAAATCAAATCAATTTTATTTGTATAGCCCAGTATCACAAATTACAAATTTGCCTCAGTGGGCTTAACAGCAACACAACATCCTGTCCTTAGACCCTCTCGTTGGATAAGGAACAACTCCCTGAAAAAAAACCCTTTAACAGGGAGAGAAAATAGGAAGAAACCTCAGGGAGAGCAACAGAGGAGGGATCTCTCTCCCAAGACGGACAGCGTGCAATGGATGTTGTGTTCACAAGATCTACATAATACAACTGTTCTGGTTTTCTTTTTGCTGTGATAATCTGAAAGGAAGTCTAGAAATAATAAATACCGTAAATAGTATAAAACTCGGCTCAACAACATTATAATCCACTTTTTCCAATTGATCTCTACACCTTTGGTGGTAGGTGGGCTGGCAAGATGCTTTGTAAGGGTAGCAGCTGCCACCCTATGCCACCGCTGTCACCCCGCCCCAGCTGGTGGAAGCAGAGGCCAGCACTGTCAGTGACTGTGGGGCCCACTGTTGGCCCAGGCAGAGGTCAGACAAAGAGGTCAAATTGTCTAAGCCCCTCTGTGTAGGTAGATACCCCCAGGGTGGGTGCTCAGACAGACACCATCCCGTGAGAACGGTCAGAGTGCACTGCTCCCCTGGGAAACAGACAAAAAAATGAACAACAACACATGCATGTATGAAGTATGCTTAGCCAGCCATCCTTCCCTCACATACAATGATAAACTATGAGCGGCGCGCGCACACACACACACACACACACACCTGTGTAAGCTTGGATATAAATGCCATACATGCTAATACACATACTTTCAAGCTCTCATATGAGAGGAGACAGGCAATTGATTTTTAGTGTACTGAGCAATGGGAGGACTCTGAGCTATTCTGAGCCGAGAGACCATTACTAGGGTTGGGCATCGTTTGGATTTTTGCAATTCTGATTCTGATTCCGCTTTTCGATTCCGGTTCTTGACGATTCTCGATTCCAGTTCTTTGAGAGGCGGGGTCAAAACAGGTCACATGCTTAATTCACAGAAGACATTTTTATTTTAAAAAAAAACTTTATACAAGCCATTCTGTTTTAAAAACGGATCATTCATGTGAATGTCTCATTCTTATGTTACATTTACAACTACTGTCTTCATGCATGAAGATGAAGAAATAAAGACACAGCCACAACCTGGTCAGGACTACCAGGTATTAAACTCCTTAAATTGGAAACAGTGCTTGTTTAGAAAAATTAGCATATCTGCCTTCTCAGGCTGTATAAGCGAGCGTTCAGCACAGAAAAGAAAAAAAACACATTTCAGTATTTGCATACAGTTTATAGCAATTCGCTCATGTATAAGTTGTTTGCTGTCTCGCTGTTGCGAATAAGACAAACGTTATTCATTCTCACTTACCCAATGGCGACGAGGTGCTGCTGCTTGCTGTTTGCTCGGGGTTGACTGAAGAGGACGCCGAGGCAGGAGACGCAGACCGGCGCAACGTGTCAAACACGGTACACTGGTTCATTTGCACACCGTGTAGGCGAAGTGTTTGGCCATATTTGTTGTGCATCCTCCCTTGCACGAAATAATTTTGCCACCCATCATTTTTCAAGGAAAAATTAAGCCATACTTTCGACCGCCACTTGCTCTGGTCCATGTTGATCCATGAAGAAGGAAACTACGGAAGCTGTATGCCGCCACCACGGAAACTGAAAGTAACGTCAGCGCGAGTGACATTTATTTAGGACCCGATAGGCAGAATCGAAATTAGAATTTCTTAACGATTCCAAAGGTATTTCGGAACCGGTTCCAATGCCCAAACCTTACCATGGCGACTACAGGCATGACCTTAGAGTAAAGAATGTTACATTTACGTTGAGCACACATGGGAAAATATATCGCCTTAACATACTGAAGGAATCTACATATTGTGACGTGGTATAACAGTGGACTTCTCAGCCTATCTTTCAGATTTAACCAGCAAGCTTTTAACGACCGTAAACCAGGCCAGCCATAACAGATACAAGTTAGTATTAGTCTCAGTTTGAATTAGTTCTTTGGCCACAGAAGCGAGCTTACCTATTTGCTTACTCTTTACACTCACGTCGGGAAATAGCGTGCTGTCTACAACTTCTCTCATAACGTCCCCATTACCTTCCACCACATCCCCGCTATCTTTAACAGATATGCCCGTTTTTTAAGATGTTCAATATCCCACAACATAGCCAAAACATTAACACTTCAGTTGCATCGTGGGTAATATGCAAATGAACCCCTTGACTTCGAGCAGGAACACTCCAGCAGAGTTCGCCACAATATCTATTATAATGCGCTGACCCCCCCCCCCCAAGAGTCGTAATTGCAGAAATTTAAAACAAATCGGATTTTTTTCATGCCCTTCCTGCTTTTCATTGCTATTTTTATTATTCAACTCCAGGAAAACAGTTTTGCAATTTCAAGACAGCCGAAAGTTTGCGGTAGAGAACACAGTGTGCTTCTGTGAAAATATTCATGAGAAATCCGGGAACAGGGACATGTAAATACCAAAAAAGCAGATCTTTACGCCAGTGTGTCAGAATGAAACCAAAAGCAGCCTGGGTGAGTGTGTCGTGGAGGAGAAAAGGGAGAACAGCCGAAAAGTCACCAGGATTGAGGGGAAATGTCTCATGATAAAATAAGTGTACTGTGAAGAATAGAGAAGCTGAGACTGAGGAGAGGGTGAAGGGTGAAAAGATGATGCCTGTGAAACAGAGAGATGGAGTAAAGAGAGAGAGAGAGGGGGACAACAGAGGAGAAACAAGTTATATCGTAGAAATGTGACTAGGAGGTCAATGGCTCATTCGTCACACTGGTAAAAGTCGATGGTAGCTGTAAGTGAGCGGTGTCATCTGTATGAGAAACGCAAACACGCACAAATATGGGGAGAAACTGATGAGCAGAGGAAGAAACTGATAAAAAAAGAGAGACTTGCAGACATCCAAGGTTAAAAGCAAGTTTGCTGGTCTCAATGATTCGTGATAAGTTTTTTTTTTCTTGTTGCTGTGTGTGTGTGTGTGTGTGTGTGTGTGTGTGTGTGTGTGTGTGTGTGTGTGTGTGTGTGTGTGTGTGTGTGTAAAGTATTTATTCATATGACCATGTAGTTATTCATATGATAAACATCCTTTCCCTGCCTTGTTCACTATAGCAAAGTCGAAGCCTTTATTGTCTTAAGCAGAGAGAAAACACGTTGCACTGTACAATATCCTCTGTAACGATCACGGATGAATAGGCTCAGTAGCCCTTGGCTAACGGGTGGGACCATTTAGTCGACTGGTTAACGTTGTCGCCCGCCGTGCATAAGATACGGGTTTGCGTCCCGGCTGTGGCGGTTCCCAGGCTGCCCCCCCCCCCCGACTCGCTGCATTCGTGTGACCAATGCAGCAGCCCGGGCCTATTTATCCGTGATCGTTACAATACATAATGAAAAAGACATATTTATACTATTCTAGTAGACTAGAATAGTATAAATATGTCTGCACTTGAAGTGAGATGTTCTTCAAAGTGTACTATACATGTATTTTACTATCCATTCATCCATTATCAGAACCACTTATCCTGCTCTCAGGGTCACGGGGATACTGGAGCCTACCCCAGCAGTCATTGGGCGGCAGGCGGGGAGACACCCTCGACAGGCCACCAGGCCATTACACAGGGCACACACACACACCAGACCTACATGTCTTCGGGCTGTGGGTGAAAACCGGAGCACCTGGAGGAAACCCACACAGACACGGGGCGAACATGCAAACTCCACACAGAGGACGAACCGGGACAACCCCCAAGGTTGGACTACCCCGGGACTCGAACCCAGGACCTTCTTGCTTTGAGGCAACTGCACTAACCACTGTTCCACCATGCCGCCCTGTATTTTACTAATGGTAATGAATACCTTGCTTTGGTTTAGTCTGAATTTTTTTCTTTGCGGTAAGTCTTAAGATGATTTCAGGGCACGGCAGGAACATTTTTTATGGAATTCTGCTTTATTAGACATAATACAACAGCACAGGACATACAAATATAATGATGCATGTTGTGCATTTGCCACACGGGGAAAAAAATATCCCTCTATACCACCTTATATGGAAAAGTGTTTGGAATCCTGTACTAACAAAGAGTTGTGAATGAGGTTATAAAAAATGTGATTTTTTTTCATGTCATCTCTGCTTTTTTGTAGTTTTTATGATTTACCCTTCCGCTTTCTCTGAAAATCAAGACAGTTTTGCTATTTTGGACAGTCAAAAATTGGGGCGGCAAGGTGGCCGAATGCGTTGTTGCCTCATAACAACAAGGTCCTGGTTTTGAACCCCGGTTTTGTCAAATCTTGGGGGGTCGTCCCAGGTCATCCTCTGTGTGGAGTTTGCATGTTCTGTCCACATCTGCGGTGGGTTTTCTCCGGGTACTCCAGTTTCCCCCACCATCAAAAAGACATGCATGTTAGGGTTTATACTCCTGTCTGTGCCTCTGTCTGAGGCATGGCAAGAAGAACTGGAGTTGGTGTGCCTTAGTCTGGTCACAATAAAAGGCCACTCGAAAATGTGCAGTTTTATCACACAGCACAATGCCACAGATGTCACAAGTTTTGAGAGAGCATGCAGTTGGCATGCTGACTGCAGGAATGTCTACCAGTGCTGTTGCCCGTGAATTGAATGTTCATTTCTCTACCATAAGCCATCTCTAAAGTTGTTCCCGAGAATTTGGCAGTACATCCAACTGGCCTCACAACCGCAGACCACGTTTAACCACGCCAGCCCAGGACCTCCACATCCGGCATCTTCACCTGCAAGATCGTCGAGGGCAGCCACCCAGACCGCTTATGCAACAATTTGTTTGCATAACCAAAGAATTTCTGCACAAACTGTCAGAAACCGTCACAAGGAAGCTCATCTGCATGCTCGTCGTCCTCACCGGGGTCTTGACCTGACTGCAGTTCGTCGTCGTAACCAACTTGAGTGGACAAATGCTCACCTTCGATGGCGTCTGGCACTTTGTAGAAGTGTTCTCTTCATGGATGAATCCCGGTTTTCACTGTACCGGGCGGATGGCAGACAGCGTGTATGACATCATGTGGGTGAGTGGTTTGCTGATGTCAATGTTGTGACTAGAGTGGCCCATGGTGGCGGTGGAGTTATGGTATGGGCAGGCATATGCTGCGGACAACAAACACAGGTGCATTTTATTGATGGCATTTTGAATGCACAGAGATACCGCGACGAGATCCTGAGGCCCATTGTTGTGCCATTCATCCGTCACTTCATGTTGCAGTATGATAATGCACAGCCCCATGTTGCAAGGATCTGTACACAATTCCTGGAAACTGAAAACATCTCAGTTCTTGCATGGCCTGCATACTCACCAGACATGTCACCTGTTGAGCATGTTTGGGATGCTCTGGATCGGCGTGTTCCAGTTCCTGCCAATATCCAGCAACATGGCACAGCCATTGAAGAGTGGACTAACATTCCACAGGCCACAATCAACAACCTGATCAACTCTATGCGAAGGAGATGTGTTGCACTGTGTGGGGCAAATGGTGGCCACACCAGATACTGACTGGTTTTCTGACCCCCTCCCCCCACATCTGTGAAATCCATAGTTCAATGCCTAATAAATGTCTCTTTTCAAGATAAAACTGCACATTTTAGAGTGGCCTTTTATTGTGAGCAGCCTAAGGGCCCACCTGTGCAATAATCCTGCTGTCTAATCAGCACCTTGATATGCCACACCTGTCAGGTGGATGGATTATCTTGGCAAAGGAGAAGCGCTCACTAACACAGATTTAAACACATTTGTGAACAAAATTTGAGAGAAATGGGCCTTTTGTGTACATAGAAAAAGTCTTAGATCTTTGATTTCAACTGGAGCAAAAACAAGTGTTGCTTTTATATTTTTGTTCAGTGTATATCAAAATCGAAAAAAAAAAGAGGAAAGATGGGAGATGGAAATAGTGTTTCTTGTCCATAATGGAGAACACAGTACTTTCACTCAAGATTAGGCTTTCTGCTAGCGGGGACACATAAATGCAGTATAAGCAGGTTATTTATGCCAGCTGACAGATATGTCTCAGTGTGAAACCTAAAGCACTGAGGGTGATGTTTCATGGAAGAGAAAAGGAACAAAACCACTGGCAAGGATGCTTCAGATGACATCTATGAGACAAAGAACAAGAGCAAAAAGGGGAAATACAGACCATCAGATGTGCATGCAAGTTGGTTGGCTTAAAGGATTCGCAATGGGGTTTTTTGCCTTGTTTTTTTTCTCTCTTTATAATCAGGTAGTGGGTGCACACATGCATATGATGATCACAAATCTTCACAACAGGCAAAATGTAATGTAAATGTGTTTTGCTTGCACTATTCAAGCATGCAATGGTGGCAAATATTTATTTTTTTATCATTGTGAGAGTTTAGGGTGATTTTTCTGGGCAGACAGGGACGTGGTATCTCTGTTTCATTAGACAGAATACAATAACCCAGGACTGATGATACACCTTACTGAAACCTACTACTACTTTTGGTTGCTCCCGTTAGGGGTCGCCACAGCGGATCATCCATTTCCATCTCTTCCTGTCCTCTGCATCTTCCTCTGCCACACCAGCCACCTGCATGTCCTTCACTACATCCATAAACCTCCTCTTTTCTTCTTCCCTGGCAACTCTATATTCAGCATCCTTCTCCCAATATACCCAGCATCTCTCCTCCACACGTGTCCAAAGAATCTCAATCTTGCCTCTCTTGCTTCGTCTCCAAACCATCCAACCTGAGCTGTTCCTCTAATATACTCGTCCCTAATCTTGTCCTTCTTCGTCACTCCCAATGAAAATCTTAGCGTCTTCAACTCTGCCACCTGCAGCTCCACTTCCTGTCTTTTGATCAGTGCCGTCGTCTCCAAACCACATAACATAGCTGGTCTCGCTACCATCTTGTAAACCTTCCCTTTCAGTCTTGCTGGTATCCTTCTGTCGCAAATCACCCCTGACACTCTTCTCTACCCACTCTACCCTGCCTGCACTCTCTTCTAAACCTCTCTTCCACACCCCCCGTTACTTTGAACAGTTGACCCCAAGTATTTAAACTCATCCACCTTCGTCACCTCTACTTCTTGCATCGTCACCATTCCTCTTCCTTGTTCACGCATATGTACACACCTTACTGACACCCTCAAGGGATTTCTTTTTTATTTTGTTTTGACATTTTCCCCATGTACAGGGAGGTCAGGCCTAGGTGTAAGTGTTTTTTGCTCAAGGACACTCGTCAGGTAGACGCTTGCTGACCCAGGTCCTACCATCCTCCTGTTGTTGAATGGTTAAAGGCCAGATCTGTGATTTATTTTGCCGCCCAAAAAGTAGGTATAATTACATACATAACTAAAGAGTTTGAGTTATAGATAGTAATAAGCATTCTGTGTCTTTCTCAACTGATTACAATTGAAAATATGGGCCTGTTTTACTCTAATGTTTAAAAACATATTACCACCTCGGGGTGTCCGGGTAGCATGGCGGTCTATTCCGTTGCCCACAAACACAGGGATCTCGGTTCAAATCCCCATGTTGCCTCCGGCTTAGTCGGGTGTCCCTACATGTCTGCGGGTGGGAAGCCGGATGTGGGTATGTGTCCTGGTCACTGCACTAGCACCTCCTCTGGTCGGTCGGGGTGTCTGTTCGAGATGAAGAGGGAACTGGGGGGGAATAGCGTGATCCTCCCATGCAGTACGTCCCACTGGCGAAACTCCTCACTGTCAGGTGAAAAGAAGCGGCTGGCAACTCCACATCAGGGCTGTTGAGAGAGAAATGGCCAGAAAAGTTGCCGCCATTTTTTACAATGGGAGCCTATGGGAGTGTCGCCACTCTATTTTTCAACCGCTCTGCTCCACATGTATCAGAGGATTCATGTGGTAGTCTGCAGCCCTCCCCGGATCGGCAGAGGGGGTGGAGCAGCGACCGAGAAGGCTCGGAAGAGTGGGGTAATTGGCCAGATACAATTGGGGAGAAAAAGGGGGACAGGGGGGCCCCCCCCAAAAAAATTACCAATGTAAACAAACCTTTCATAGACTATGCCCTGAAGAAGGCCCGAGCCGCTACGCGTGGGCACTTTTAGGTCCTTTTTGGATATGTCTAAGTTTCAATAAAGACATTTTAATTACACGGAGTGCCTTGGTCAGAGTGATTTGTTCTCTTTTTCTCATCTGAAACTACTAACCTTGGACCAAAGAGCACCCAACAAATATATTACTTAACTACAGAGAGGACTGAACACGCCACTGACTCCAAACACAAACCTTTCATAGTCTCATCTCATCTCATCTTCAGCCGATTTTCCGGGGGCGGGTCGCGGTGGCAGCAAGCTAAGTAGGGCACTCCAGGTCTTCCCAGGCCAGATTGGACATGTAGTCCCTCCAGCGAGTTTTGGGTCTACCACGGGGTCTCCTCCCAGTTGGCCGTGCCCGGTAAACCTCCAAAGGAAGGCTCCCAGGAGACATCCTAATCAGATGCCCGGACCATCTCAACTGGCTCCTTTCGATGCGAAGGAGCAGCGACTCTACTCCAAGCTCCCTCCACATGTCCGAGCTCCTCACCCTATCTCTAAGGCTGAGCCCAGACCTTTCATAGTATCAGAAAAAAAATAAGAAACTTAGATTTACTTGTTGTTTAGTGGGAGGCCTTGTATTAAGAGACCTGTCAGTCAATTTGGGAGAGATAGCATGTTCCAATCTGCTTGTATTTTTGGTAGCGGGCTACCATTTTGTCTACATTTGAATTAAGGTTTGTACCTTTTAAATCATACTTTATTAGGGCAAATGCTTGCTGACGCTGGGGATTAAAACCCTGCTCCTACCTCCAAAGGTTGTACTCACTACACCATCCCACTGTTTACCAACCAAGGTAATGAACATTTTCCTTTGCCTGCTGATCAACAAATATTTCTCTATTTCTGTCAGCGAAACAACTGAGAAAGTGTTTCTAAAGATCAAAACAGAATTTTGGACACAATTTTGACCCATCACACCCCAGTTACAACCTATTCCAACTCCTCCCCTCTGGTAGGTGCTACAGAGCACAGTACTCCAAAACAACCAGATATAAAAAGGTTTCTTTCCACAGGCTGTCATTCAAATGAACACTTAACACTGTAAAATAAATTCAACCATTTTGTATATACTGTAATGTACACTGTACGTATACTGGTGCTCTGTCATGTCCATCTACCTCAGCCTTGTATGTAAGTAACCTGCTAACATCTATGTCAGCATCCCTGATATAGTCTCTGCACCATTGCACTTTATTGCCTCTTATTTCACCTGTATAAGTCAATCCTTGTGTGTATATCTGAAGGTTGTTGTGTTGTAGCATTGTTATTCTATGTTAAGTACACAGAGAGCCATGAAACTGGAGTCAAATTCCATGTAGTGCTAACCTACATGGCCAATAAACATGATTCTGGTTCTGAGAAGTTCCCATTGTGGAAGTCCAAAATGTTATTGCATGTGTGCAAAACTGCTGTTGTTCCACCTCTGGAAGAAATGGTTTGGAAATTTCACATTTTCAGATTTCAGAGCACTCCAGAAACCAGTCTGTTGAGATATAATTAGAAGGATCGGTTTTAGGCAGACTTTGCCGAAAGATTAAGTCAAGTCAATTTTATTTGTATAGCCCAGTATCACAAATTACAACGTTGCCTCAAGGGGCTTTACAGTAGTACAACATCCTGTCCTAGCATCGGATAAGGAACAACGCCCTAAAAAACCCTTTAACAGGGAGAAAAAAAATAGGATGAGACCTCAGGGAGAACAACAGAGGAGGGATCTGCAACAGAGGAGGGAACTCTCTCCCAAGACAGACAACGTGCAATGGATGCTGTGTTTACACAATTTACACAATACAACATTGAAAGAGGATAAACAGAATTATAATGGAATTATCAGTGATGGCTGGTGGTATATTGGGTGGTTGGGCTAACAGGTATAGTACACCCATCTGTAGTTCACACTGCAGCGACAGCAACATAACATCTGAGATACCAAGTGAGAGCAACGACACCTTGTTATAGCAAGTGCCCTACAACAACACTACAGAGAAGTATAAGAATGGCCTGATGCCAAAAATCTCTTTCTTACACACACACACACACACACACACACACACACACACACACACACACACACACACACACACACACACACACACACACACACACACACACACACACACACCATTTGGCTATTTTTCTCTGTACACATCAGCACATGCCATTTTCAACAAGAACAACATATGCAAGAATGATGGAGTGATATGCTACATGATAGACCAGAATGCAGACTCATGTAGCCTACAACGTCAGAAAAGGGCTCACCGAAGGATGCACAACAAAACGTGTCCTACTTGAAACGACGGCCAATAAATACTGCAACTTGTTTGTATCGCAACTGTCTTGCAACACATTGTGTCAAACGTGTCCCGAATAAATCAATCCAGTGTCTCCCCGCCTGCCGCCCACTGACTGCTGGGATAGATGCTCAGTAAATCTGTCAACACTTCCAGAGATGCGGTGAACAGCCGTACGCATGTGTCTGTGATCGTGGTCTACGCGTAATGACCGATCTGAAAATTGATCTAAAATCTGAATGAAATGTTGGCTATAGACTGGAAATATTGAATTGCAGCATACCATCATACTCCAACATGCCAAGATGAAGTGACGGCTGAGCTGACCTGATGATGTCGAGCCAATAGTTCTACAGGGGATTTCTTTTTTCTTTGAAAGATTATGAGCCAAGGGGTCACAGCTGAGACTATGTGCACGATGACGCCATATTATCCTACTTGGTAGAAATGCATTGCACCCACATGACACGTGCAGTAGAAACAGAATATCTGCGTCCAGAACTAAAATAGGTATGTGAGTGTGACCTTGATTCATGCGCATATGCATGTCAATGAGCAGGGCGCCAAATAGCAGCGCGTCAAGTTTGCACAGGGCCTCGCAGCCCCCGCACCCCCCCCCGGCCCCCCCGTGCCGGTCCTGTGAATAGCAACGCTGTTAATCTCACTACAATCATTGGATTCTAACAGGTTAAAACCATTTTACCTTCTGCTGTTAGTCGAGAGCGCAAACATGATACGAGACAATACGGTGTCAGTAATGCACACGTCATTACACCATGTAGAGAATATGTTTACTTTCGTTTCAGGTGTGAAAATGTCCGGTTCGGCCATGAACCCATGATTGGACCGGGATCAGGATTGAAATACCAGGTTCTTCTCTACCTGTTGCCACTTTCATTATGCTGCTACCGTTAGCTACGCATGCATTTTGATAACAGCCTAACAGCCTAACAGTGTTGCCCATGCTACATCCACTATGGGCAACAATACATAGTAGGCATGGATGGAATACCTTTGGGCTGTGGGCACATCTGAATACTCCTATGGGCAGCAAACCAAAGTTTGGTTGGTTGATGATATTGTCAATCCAACATTATGCCCTTATTCATATAATGGTCAGAAAGAAGGGAGGGGGAAGGGAGAAGCCAATATAGAAGTTTAAGTTTTGCAACACTAAAGGGATACAATGCACAGGTCTGCAGCTATGCAGTACATTGCAGGAGGCACTGGAGCAACTAATGGTGACCAGGGCTGCTAGAAACGGGTAATATTCACGACTCGTTTTCAACTCCATGAAGCAAATCTAGGTTGTGTCCTCATGAAATCCCAAATTAGAGATGGATTTTGACACTGATGTCAGAAGAAGGTCACCCACAGATATCGGTTTTGTCCCGGATAAAAGGAACGGCGAAAAAGTAGATTTCTGACACGTTTTTCTAGTCCTCCAGTGTGGCATCCCCGTGTGCACTCAGAAAAATGTATTTTCGATGCGGTATGTCTACTACGTTGTATTCTTGCTTTTGTCATCTTATTTCATTACTCTTCCAAGAATGCATTATTAATCCACATTTTTTTGCTTCTTTTTTTTTTTTAGAAATGGGTACAGCTTCCTCAATAAAGAGAAGAATGCAAAGCTGTCATCCACAATCCTTCATTCTGTCTCTGAATGCTGAATGAAAAGGCTTTGGTACATATCCTCGTCCACACACACACACACACACGCGCACACACGCACGCACGCACGCACGCGCACACACACACACACACACACACACACACACACACACACACACACACACACACACAGCCAAGGCTCTTTTCCGTCCAAAGGCTTGCTATCACTGTCTCTCTTTCTCCATCGCTCCATAAAAAGTTTGTGTGAAAGTCTTATAAAGACATCCCCCTTACAGCACTGACCCTTTTCCGTCTATGCCTCTTTTTCCAAACCTTCACCGCATTCGTTCACTCTCACCGGTGTCATTCTTAAATTGCCTGACAGGAGCCTCGAGGAGAAAACTGACCACTGAAATATGCATGACCTCCCTATCACTGCATGCAGTGTGGTGCATGTGTTTATTTCGGGGGGCTCATATCTCGCCCTAGTAATTTGCCGAGTCGGGTGTTTATCAGGAACAGCATCTCCCTGCAGTTAGAGCCCTGCCCTCACTTACCTGCTTGGTAGCATTTTCTCGGAAAGCCCTCGTAAAATAGGCCTAATTGTCTCAAACTAACATGTTTGTTTTGTAGCTTTCTTGATTCCCCCCCCCCCTCTGTATCAGCCGATTACAATCATTGGGTGTAAACTGAGCTAGCGTGTCAAGCTGCTGCTGTGTGTTTGTGTACCTCAATATTGACTTTGAGAGGCGAGTCCTACGGTTTGTTCCTATGAAGGCTAGGCCCTGGGTAGCATCCGATATTCTCTCGGGTCAGTGGTACGCCGTCACACCAAGACAGGGCGGTCTGGTTAAGCAGTTTATTATGGGAACTGCAACATCAGGAGGGATTGCTTCATGGCAACTCGAGAGCAAAGCGAAAATATAGAGGAGCTGAGAGAAAAAAACTTTCCCCAGCAACTGATCCGTCATTCATTTGCTGAGGCTGGAGAAATGGACGTTAAGTTGATGTTGGTATGTTATGTTGTGTCCAGGCTGGTTTGGGTTACTTATTTATATTAAGCACACATGCTCCTGCCTCTATCAGAAGCACAGCGTGTTGTCCCTATCTTAAATTTGCTTCTGTGCGTGTGTTTGTGTGTGTGTGTGTGTGTGTGTGTGTGTGCCCACCCTACTGTATGGGTCAGAAACCTGGACCACATAAATATAGCAGGCACCCGAAGGCACTCGAAGCATACCAACAGCGATGCCCCAGGAAGACCCTTAAGATCAGCTGGGAGGATAAGCGCTCTATCTTCAGTGTCCTCAAGGAGGCCAACATGCCTACTTTAACTGCCACCATTGCACAACATCAGCTGAGATGGACTGGCCATGTCCTCCACATGTCTTGATTCTCGCCTCCTGAAGTAAGTCCTTTACTCACAGCTCGTGACAGGACGCCGTGCCCCAGGAGGACAAAAGAAGCTATATAAAAATAACATGAAGGCCCAGTGTGGCATCGATTAACATCTGGGGAGTAGCACCAAAAAAAACAGGGAGGCCTGGAGACTGGCTGTCTGTGAGGGTGCTGGGTGCTACAACCATGACCTTCAACGTGCGGCTGAAAACAAGCGCATACTCAGAAAGAAGCGAGTTACCAGAGAGCCCCAAACCACATCCTCAACAGCTTCTTCACACCCTTGCCCACATTGGCCCAAAATATGCGGCTCTAGGATCGTTCTCTACGCCCACCTGAAAACCCACAAGGATCTAGAAGGAGGACAGTCATACTCGACCCCGAGTGACTGCTAATGATGATGATGATGATGATGATGTGTGTGCAAAAGAGTGAGACCATCTGAAAACCAGAAAATTACTGTCAAGTTTTTTGGTTTTCAAATTGTCATGTACCCTAATACACATCTCCAGCTTGCAGCCAGCCAAGCGCGCCCTTATACGAGCTTCTGTTGTCAGGCTCTGACCTCTGCTGGTTTCAATGTGTATTACAAGAAACAACCAACATCAGACTGCTTTAAATCATGAGCCACAAGATGGGGAAAGATGGCCACAGCCCAGCAAGAAGCACATTTTACTGTCTGAACTCCTGCAATGAGAGTTGCCACACTCATTTATTTGTGAACAGGAGAGAAATCTGATGCCAATGCTGTGAAATACAAACACCTTGGCAAATGGCACAAGAGGCTTTTTTAGGTCAGAAGCCATGACTTCAGCTTATGCTGACCACACTGTTTAGTTGAACTGCAAGCAGAAAAGTCCTGATAGTCACATCAAATACATACATATATATAAAAGACTGAGATAATGTTCCAGTTCTGCATGGGTGTGGAAAACTTCTTCAGTGTTTGGTAATACAGAGGTCATCATGATGTCCTAACATAATACCCCAAGAACATGAAATATGATTTCGTAAACCGAGTATTATGTGGACAATAAAAATAGCAGCGGGAAATCAGAAACAGATGCTTTTTTTGTTTTGTTTTGGGTTTTTTTTTGTTTTTTTTTTTACATTTGAATAGCCTCCTGGCGGTGATAAGATAAAAGTCGGCGGGGTGGTTTATGGTTATTGGGAGGTTTGAGGGGTGACCACATGGTCCTGGCCTGGGTCCAGGAGCATGCGAAGCAGAGGAGGAAGTATATCTGGATGGCCTTGTTCCAAACCAGAAGTCGAAGGCACAGGGAGCATTGTCTTGGTGTGTGTTTATCTGACCCTGTTTATCTTTCCAATTTGTTTCAGATACTTAACTTGTTAGGCTTGTGCGCATGCATATACAGTTAAGGATGTGTGTGTGTGTGTGTGTGTGTGTGTGTGTGTGTGTGTGTGTGTGTGTGTGTGTGTGTGTGTGTGTGTGTGTGTGTGTGTGTGTGTGTGTGTGTGTGTGTGTGTTTAAAGGAACCTAATGCAGTGTTCTGTTTAGTAAATATGCAACATTTTGAGATCACTTCTGCATGTGTGCAGCATGCGAGTAAATAAACAATCAGAGCCAAATGTAAGACCTGCGCCTGTGCGTTTGTGAATACAGGTGTCTAAGTGTGTGCGTATGTATGAATGTATGCATTGTGTATTTTATAAGGACCTATTACTGTATCTTCTGTTGAGTAACTATGCAATATTCTGAGAGAGAATATGTGTGAAGCATGTGAGTAAACAAACCAATGAACAAGATCTGCTTCCCTGTGTCGGTGTCAGAAAGTGTGCTTGGAGCTGAGCCTTTATTCTGGCTCACAGCGTATGTTGTGGATAATTGTAGTGCAGGACCAATAGGGTGGCAGTTTGTTCGAGATGATAAGTGAAAGGGAAAGGGTGACATGAGCGCATGAATTCTGAAACACATACACGCATTTCTTCCTGAAGACAGGGGTGGCTTCTGAGGAGAGGCGAGGAGGTAAGGTGAAGCGGTGCCATGGCCTTGAAGTGCGGTGCCGTGAACACTGTGAACAGCATGGATACACGAGGATCTCACGTCTTTGCAATTCACCGATCCGAGCGTCCACAAGCCCCTCTCTTCCCCCTTGCTTTGGGTGCGTATGTAAGATGGTGTAATCAGCTGAGAAATGAACATGCATCTCACATCTAAAAGGCCGTGTTCAGGTTTTACCTGTCAACACAGACAACATAAATGATCCCAGAGAATTGCCAATTTCTCATAATTGGCGCTCCTTTGTATTAAAGTGCTATACTACTGGTGGCCCAGTGGTTAGCACTGTTGCCTCACAGTAAGAAGGTCCCGGATTCGAACCCCAGGCCGTCCCAGGTCCTTTCTGTGTGGAGTTTGCATGTTCTCTCCGTGTCTGCGTGGGTTTCCTCCACCATCAAAAAAAAAAACATGCATGTCAGGGTTAATACTCCTGTCTGTGCCCCTAAGCAAGGCTGCCCACTGCTACGCAGCTAGGATGGGTTAAATGCAGAAAGTAAATTTCATGTTTATGTATATACAAAATAAAGAGTATTCTATTCTATTCTCTACTATACTATACTATATTGAGTTCAAACTGAGTATTTCTGGCCAGCCCTTGTATCCAGTCTTCTTGTTAGGTTCTGTTTTCCCAGCCTCTCCTGTGCAGTCCTATGCTGGTAGACCCAGCAGGTCATACGGCCAGTCGTTCCCCTGCCCTCCATCTGCAGTGCAGAGGGCTCTCCACCCTACACGGTGCTCTGGCTCCTTAGAAAGCCTGCAGCTGCAGATCAGCTGGTTCCTGGTTTTGACAGCCCCATACCATGACAGAACATTTGAGAAGCTTTTTCAATGAGACCCTTATTTCTTTGAGAAATACTTTTTTTCTTCTTTTTATTTACCAGGGCGATACCCTACTTTTCTCAGCAGTTACAGCTCTATTTTTGAACCATCTGTGAGAACCGAGGTGCTGGGATCCCTGTTCGGTTGGCGGCTGAAGACGTCCTCGTACTGAAGTTATCGCTGTTAGACCTCACTAATAACTCGGGAGGAACACAATGTACATCCGCATCGTGATGAGTAGCATTACCTTGTCGTTCATCAATTTATTTTCCCGGGCTTTTGATATGCTTAAACAAAAATTATTAGTTCTGTTGAGGCCTCCCAACTATGGCAGTCGGGTGGAAAATTCATTTCTACATTTAATTAAGTCCAGTGCGGTCAATATGATGGTTTCATGGCTCTGTTCTTTCGCCTGTCATATTTTCCATGTAAAACAAGAATCTTGGCTAATATGCATCACATGCTATTTTGTTAGCTCTTGGAAAATTACATACTTTTTAACCTTGTTTTTTTTCCAGTCTTATCAAATCTCAAAGAGCGGCAAAGTTGTGCCAATATTAAATTATCCCAACCGGCGTCGCAGGATGCTGGAACCTATCCTAAGTGTGAATGTGTGTGTGTGTGTGTGTGTGTGTGTATTTGAATATATAAACTGAAAAAAGTAGGCCATAAAATCGTCCAACTATCATAACCATTGCAGACAATATGATTAAGATTGTTGAAGCTAAGCAAATTAAATACTTAGAAATACATACACACCTCTTCATCACATACTACATACAGTGCCTTAAGAATCTGAGGGTGAAATTGGGGAGTTTAGTTTAGAGACCAAGCCATGTTTTTTTTTTTTTTTTACTTGAAGCTATAACTGTTGTGACAATATTTGATGATGGCAATGTTTTATATGCATATCTCCTCCCCACATATTCAAGCTATGGACAATGTGCACCATGAATATGCTAAGATTTATTACCCATCATAAATGACCTGTTCATCACTGCACCTGGGCCTGCTTCGCTCAGTAATAGACTTATTCACCAGTATTGTGCATTAGATCGTTTGGGGGTCTGCATCTGCTCACATCATAACAAACCCGCAGCATGAAAGGTTGCCGTTTGTGCCCTCAAAACGTGTAAACTATTTTTGTTACAGGTTCATAAGGTCACAGCTGACTGAGGTGACAGAGCCATCGCATATTCGTCCCCACTTCATCTTCATTGACCGATTAATTTAAGAGGTGGACATCACTCATTCACTGTACTCACTCAATCCAACCCATGCCTGCAGGAAGCCAGACCCTACCCCCAGCAGGCATGGGCCAAAAGGCAGAGGGACACGCGAGACAGGATGTCGGGCTATCACAGAACACACAAACATACACACAAACCTACGGAAAATTGGAGAGAGCCCAGTTCCCTTTCTGTGGCCTGTGCAGAACATGCAAACTCCTCACTAAAGTGCTCGGTTTAAACCTCAGATCCCTTTGCTAGTAGGAAGCAGTGATGACCACTAAGCCACGTGCCACAAAAGGCTGGACACTTCATGAATCTGAACTTGAGACTCAAAACGAAGCTATCTATGCTTTTACTGGCCAAACTGTGTTTTGGCTTGGCCAAGCCTATATTCTCCAGTTTTGGATTTGTGCCTTTTGGGGGCATATATAGCCAGCTTTGAATTTTTTTCTACAATATTTATGTTTGTTGATGCTCATATCTTGGACCGGGTCACCTTTGGAGACTCATAATCTCCACAGAAACCCCCGAGTCTAAATCGTGGTTCAAATTTTACTCAGTAAATCAATGAGAAAATCTTCATGTACAAAACAGATGTTTTAATTAAATACTGCAAAAAGTCAGAAAAAATTAGGCAAACAATTTGTTCTCAGATTTAGTTTCTAATACATTTGATTGACCATATTATCCACAGCATAAAAGCATTAGACTACATTTTCAATTATAGTTTCACCTCTATCATCCACGTATGGCAATTCAAATAAAGTGCTTTTTTTTTAAATAACTTTCTCACTGAACCAATTTAACACGCACTGAGACAACATCTGCAACCAACCCCAGTCAACACAGTGGAATTCTATACGCGCGCGCACACACACACACACACACACACACACACACACACACACACAAGTAGGCAGTAGTTTTACACTGCATTTCAAATACAGTGTATACTCTATGTGCTTAGTAAACAGATTGACATGTAAAAGTTGACCGAGGTAGTGATTCAGCCAAGCTTTTCTTTAGTAAAATTCTGGTCAGTTTGATCAATTTGTTTAGTTATTTTTAATTGGTAGTTCTTATAACCATGAGTGTATGCGGCCGCATGTGTGAGAGAGAGAGAGTGTGTGTGTGTGTTCAACAACGTCCACATTTATGACATACTCATCTCTGATGTGAGACCAGGGGACAGTCAAGTTAAATGTGTGACGATTGCACATGTGCACATATGCACATTCTCTTCATCTCTCTCTCGTGCATACACACACACACACACACACACACACACACACACACACACACACACACACACACACAGCACACACACACAGCGAATGTCGTTCAGACCCCTCTTCAGACAAATTAACTGCAACGTCTCCAGTATGTGCTGTGCGTCTTTCTGCGACGCAGAGTATTGCATACCAATCTAGCTTTAAGAACGTTGTGTATTGTATGTGCAGTCTTCAATATCTGTTACACGGGCGCCAAAACCGAGAATCAAATTACTGTGCTGTCAGAATGCACCGGAGAATATTGATGAATATTCAACTAGATGACACGACCTACTGTCACAAACGCAGACATTTTGAGGCAGTTGTGAAAGCACTTACAGTTTGACACCAAGTTTACACAGACTGTTTAGCTTCAGCTAAACAATCTGCTATAGCTATTGCTATCCACTGCTCGCTTCCCTCTTGCACTTTGTGCTATATCGAGGACCACTTTGACATATAGTTGCTTCTGGGTTGGACCATCAGTCACTTCTAAGTACCCCCCTGTGGGGTTTAAGAACAGTGCTTAGGATGGATGGACTGGATGTCGGCGGATGCTAAAGAGCAACTTTTCCCTCTAACAGCCATTCACTGACCATGTAAAGGACCATGTCTTTTATACCCCTCTGTAATTAGACTGTGCACGCACACACACCCACACCCACACACACACATCAGCTCAAGTGTAGCCTTCCCTGTGATGCAAAACAAATCATGTAGTTATTGCAGAGACAGAGGGAAATAAAAGAGGGTTTGGGGTCTGAGAGATCTTGACCGTCGGTTGGCTTGTGCTCTTTATACCCCCTTCTTCCCACTGCTTACTCATGCACTTCTTGCACACGCTCCCTCAGTTTGAACTGAAGCAGCATGCCAGAGCAGAGAGAAAACGATTTCTGATTACATCAATACAGCAAGGATTATTATAAAGGCAAAACTGCAACGGGAAAAATAAATAAATAAATGAAGTACTTTGTTGTCAGGAGTCGTCCCTCATAGACAACTCCAATAATCCTCAAAGGAAGAGATGGACTTAATCTTCTTCCTCTTCGGACATGTGAGCGACTCGAACCCCGCCTCCTCCACGAAGTGTGATCCAATTGAACTCTAGATTCAGCACGTCTTTGCTCAGCAGCCCAATCGGAGGTTGAGAAAACATCCCGTCACCGGGTTGGGTGGGTGGGAGGGGCTGACAGTTAACGCTGAAAGACTGGGGTGAGGCCTGCAGTGTTGATCGACAGCTTGCCAGTGTCTCCCTTTAAAACCATTAAGTCCAATATCAGTTCAGGAAGGCACATAATGCGCTCAGAGTGCTCTCCAGTAGTCGAATTAAATTTATGTCTTGTTGCTTTGAGTGACAGGCACTTGAACACCCTTCTGTCCTGTTGCTATGGATGGAAGCAAAAGAGGAGAAGAAGATCAGTTGCACATTCAAGTAGTATTCATCGCAAATGTGTCATTAAACCCAAACCAGAAATACTACGCATTTGACAGACACATTTCATGTGATAGTCAGGGATTAAAAAAAATCAAAATCAAACGACAAAAATACAAGACCTGATCAAGCTGAGACATATGGACAGGAGATGTGGTACCAACGCATAATATCTTACCCAATCGGTACTTCTCTTTCGCCTCCGCTCTCTCTTTGGCATCAAAGTACCAGACTGTGATGGCATACCTGTGACAGAGGGGGGAGAGAGCGAGAGATACAACATGAGACGAAGTCTGAATAAATTACAGTAACCCGGTGGAAAAATCTGATATGATTTTGAAAACTCATTTCACAAAACAAATAACAGTGGTTTTCAAGGAGGTATTTTGGTCCTCCGGTCATAAATATCTGTGACAAGGACTTGGCAACACACTCGTAGTGACATCACGAGGAATCAAATTAAGGAAGTAAAGCACATATTGAATATCCTTAAAACTACAACGGAAACGGTCAGCCCGACCCGGCTTGCTGAAAAAAAACCCCTGAATGAATGAAAGGAAGAAGAATATACAGATAAGTCAAAACGTAAACAGGACTCTTTATCTTCAGATTCTTTTAAATCATCTTGTTTGTTTCTATCACACCACATTCCCCCCCCCCCCCCCCCGCAATTGTGCTTGGCCAATTATCCCACTCTTCCGAGCTGTCCTGGTCGCTGCTCCACCCCCTCTGCCGATCCAGAGAGAGCTGCAGACTACCACATGCCTCCTCCGATACATGTGGAGTCCCCAGCTGCTTCTTTTCACCTGACAGTAAGGAGTTTCGCCAGGGGGATGTAGCGTGTGGGAGGATCACGCCACTCCCCCCAGTCCCCCCCCCCCCGAACAGGCGCCCCGACCGACCAGAGGAGGCACTACTGCAGCGACCAGGACACATACCTACATCTGGCTTCCCACCCGCAGATACGGCCAATTGTGTCTGTAGGGACGCCCGACCAAGCCGGTGGTAACACGGGGATTTGAAGCGGTGATCCCCATGTTGGTAGGCAATGGAATAGACCGCCACGCCACCCGGACACCCCAACTTAGTTGTCATTTGCTGTTAGCGGTCTCCCCTCTGGGAATACGTCGCTGAAGACTTTTCCAGGACCCGTGCAGATGTCGGGTTATAACTGTCAGACATATCTAATATTATCGAGGAAGCTCAATCCTGCCTGCAAATTGAAGGTGGCGGATAAGACTGACTCTGTGAACCCCTCAGATTACCAAGTAATCTTTACTAACCCAAGACGGCGACGGAGATTTCCCACTCCTACTGTCGGCATGGGAGAATCCAGTGTAAAATGGCCCCATGATTGTCTCGTTTGTGTATATAATTCATCGTTGTTTTACAAGTAGCAACAGATACAGTGTAAGAGATGTCTCGTCATCCAAAAATCTCATTAAAGGTAGCATTTTTTCAACTGTAAGCCACCATGAGCAATGTGTATCTGTTTTTTTTTTAATTGCATGTAAACACAACTAAAGCTCATTTCCCTTCACCTGAGCATCCCCTCTTTCTGGCTGCACACGTACTGAAAAGGGAAAAGAACAGGTTCGGAGTTTGGTTGGGAATGAAAACCTGCGTGCTCGTGGCCCTTGATGGCAGACAGTTGAGAATCACTCCATTTAGATGCACAAGCCAAACAAGCCGACAACCTAACAGCCGACCAGACGGCGTCTTGGTCAGTCGAGGGTTAACTTATATGGTTTCTTGCCCCTCCAGTGGGGCTGTGTTGTTTATTCCTGTCTCCCTTGTTTCTCCCACTCCAGCACGAGTCCTGCAATCGAACCCCCCCCCCCTCCCCCAGGAAATACATACTTCCTGCCTCCGGCTCCACCTCACCCCCCAGCAGTCTGACCCAGGAGAGCAGACGAGCAAAGAAGGAGGAAGGAAAAGCAAAGAGAGGGACAAAAAAAGAAAAAAGAAAAAAAGGTGCGGCATCAGCGGGACCCAAGGACACTAGAAATCCAAGTTTAACATCCGACAGATAAAAGGTAATTTAGTCATAAGGGTCACAGGTTAGTGAAAGGTCCTCTGGGAGTGGGAGCTGGAATGAGAGTCCGATGTCCTGCACAGTTGTGCGAGTACTCAGCTAAATGGGGCTCAGTGAAGACAGGAAGTATGGAAGTCAAAGGGTGTGTGGTGTGTGTCCAAATTTTACACAATACTTTCACACGGGAGGAGAGACCGACAAATCTAAATAAAACTCAAGGATGGGTGTAAGTGTGTGTACTTATACAGACTGTACTCTGTGTATGTGTGTGTGTGTGTGCGCGCGCGCATGTGTCTGTTTCACACAGTTCGGTTAAAGTACAGGCTTATACAGAGAGTGTATGTACTCGAATATGATGAAGTTCGCATTTGCTAAGGACTGCCTTTATTGTTTTGCTTGAGTAAATGAAAGCCAAACTTGAAGCCCATCAACAACACAATAAAGCTTTCGTCAAAGTCAGCATTCATTTTTGGATGATCAGAGAATTTTACACAAGTAATCATCAGCTTCCAAATAGGCTAAGATGAATGAATAATGAATGAATGAATATTAGTCTAGATTATGTTGTTTGGTCCTTAATTCAATATGATTTTAGATAGACAAATTGTATCATTTGACATTTCTAGTGATGACATAAAAAGCATTTGACGTAAGAAGCACTGCTTATTATGTTGATTTTTGACTTCGAAGTGAGACGACAGAATGAGAGGGAGAGAGAGAGACAGATGGTGAGAGACAGAGACAGAGAGAGAGAGAGCTCCCACATGTATAATGCTTGTCGTATACCATATGTGAAAAACCACAATGTATTCAGCAATCACAACCAGGGCGGGCAGCCAAACCATCGATGAGTTAATTTATACATATTCTGGCACAATTAAAAACTAAACGAGTCAAAAATTACAGCCGCCTTTTGGCCATCACAACACCTGTGTTTATTTTCAGCTGTTCACACGTGCACTTGGACAGAAAGAGTTTGTTTATAGACGTGTGTTGTGATTATGGTACTAAATTCATCACCCGTTCTCAAAGAGCTGAGCCCATTTAAGTGTTTTGAGGGAAGGAAACAGAAAAAAAAAAACTGCAGCAATTTGCCTTTTTTCTTGGAATATACCGGCGTAGAAAAATCAACTTTGCTTGTAACAGGAGGTGTTGGATCATCAGATAGGTATCGCAACACAAAGCGGTCTGGCACGAGCCCTCACAAATTGAACAGTGCCTAAACGCGTCTATGACTTTACCCTGAGTGGGTTGCTGCATAAAGTGTGTGTGTGTGTGTGTGTGTATTAATGTGTGATTGCATATAGATCATTCCAGTGTGTGTAATGATTACCGAGTAGCGAAGGCTGGCTTGACTTCGTGTGGGTTTCTGCGGTCAGACCAGAAGATTAGCAACCGGTCAAACAGAGGTTCAACGCTGGCTACCACATTTTTCCCTTCAGGATAGATCTGCAGCAGTCCTCCTTGCTTCTAAAAACACACACACACGCACATACACAGTGATTGCACACACTACGGTCACTTTCTGATTACGTGATGAAGCAAATAATATGCATGATAAAACCCCAGACTGGAATTGAGGGACCAAGCAATGCACCAAGCATTTCAAGGTTTGGAAAATGTTATGCATTATATTTTGGTGAAAATATTTGACTTTGTCATAACAAACCCATAACCGTCAATGCTGCATAGAATATGGGATTTTTTTTTCAGTTTGATTTTTCAGAATATTTCACTGAGTACTGCTTCAAGACAAATTAAATCATAATGTATTGTTACAAATGTACCTTGGCATCCCAGTTTTTGTTGAGATAGTAGATGCATGTGATGCAGCGACCATCACTGTTCGGGTTGTCCACGTGGCGGACATATCCGGCTCCATTCCCCGGGTAACAAGCCACCATGGCCTGGGAAGAAATGAGAGAGATGCGCACTGGTTTATATGCAGGGCTGTAAATAATTACCCCTTTACAAAGAGAAAGGGTGCAATAAAAATAATCCCTGTAAAAGAAATACAATAACATATAACTTATGTTAAAGTAACTTATAACTTATAATAACTTATATTGGTAATCCAAACGGTTATCATCACAGCGGCATTTGTGAGGTAAGCACAAATAGCTATTTTTGTGTTTTCCAACCGTGGAGTTTCTTAGTCATGGGCTATATCAGCATGTTGACACCCCCCTCCCCCTATTACCACCATATTTTGGGAGGTTAAAAATACTAATTAGGAATGCAAAACACTGGATATCCGAAAGGGTGTGTTGAACCATTCCGATTGTCCACGGAATTTGCATGCCCATAAACGGCTACTTCGCCACATGGAGGTAATGCCAGGCGAAAAGACCGTCGGCAGCAGATCACAGGCTACGGGTGCTGTTTTACAAGTCACAAAATCATTTTGGAACAACTTCTTAGGGAAAACCAATCCTAGGCGAGCATCCTTACCAAAATAATCAAAATATAGGCCAACGGCTGCACATCATAATATCTGACTGACGCTAACCCAGGTCAACAGGGTGTTTTTCAGTTGACGGCCGACACGAGCGTAGAGCAATAACATTTACTAGTCCTCTGTGATGACTGCACCTTAAGATACCATCATGGACTTCTAGCCTTCTGCAAGGGAAACAAGATACAATATCGGAGTCAGCGTATCACTACATCTTTGCTGAGGGAACTATCACCCAAGGCCAGCAGGACAAATCTTACGCTGCTGCAATATTGATTCAACTTGCCTGACGCCATAGGCGTTTCTAGCCCATTTTTGGGGGTGCTGCAGCACCCCTAAATTGAACCCCAGCACCCCTAAAATTGAAGAGATTTTTTATTTTTGCTGTATGTCCATGTTTAATAAGCTGAAGAAATGTCAAAACCATATCCAGTATATGGTTTAAACGTAATATTTTAACAACAAAAATACAGCACCCCCCCATGCTTCGAAAATGGTTTGATCCACCCCCCCAAATGTATCTTGCCTGGCCGGCCAGCACTCTGGATGCTCAGTACCCCTAAAGCTCTGATCCTAGAATCGTCCCTGCCTGACGCTATCATTTAAGCTGGAGTACACTACAGCGAGCGGCTCTGCAAAGACCTCAGCCTAAGAAAAATCTAACGGCACCCACAAAAAAAAAATACTCCTACTCTCGTAACTTTTGTAAAACAAGAAATACCCCGACACGCAGAGCGAGAGGGCTTTAGGACAGAGCACGCACTGCCCACTGCTCTGATGAGCCCATCCTCATTCACAGCCAAGTAAGCCAAAGTTGTGTGTGACTGAGCGGCCACCAATGTCAGCTCTCATTACTCGCCAACACTCTCAGTCAGAGCTCGTTAACCTTTGGACCCCGAGCTCGGGGCTCCGACTGACATCCAGACAAGCTGCACTCACATATGCCAAAGTACCCCCCCCCCACACACACACACACACACAGTAACGAAATGAAATCCATGAACAGACACAAACATATAAAATGATAATCGCTAAAACTACTGTATTCTGAAGGTACTTTACTGTGAGTACACCTTGTCAAAGGAGCGCGGGTCATGCAATCATCATCAGACACAGATAATTGGGCCCTTCACTGCCATAATGTGAAATAGGGTTTAATAACACCAAGACCGGATTATATTTGCCTTTAAGGCTGTTATCCAACTCTTTAGGTCAGTAATTTATGGAATACATTTGAATGCGAAACGACTGCATGCAAGAAGTTAGTCTGTTCAATTTATGTGGGTTTTCTGCATGCGACGTGCATGCTTATCTGTATTATGGTTTGAGATTAAAATCATTCAGTTTACTTGGAAATCTGAGTGAAAGAAGTGAAGTCACCCAAACTGTCCCCACTTCGTGACATTAATGTTATCTGGAAAGAAAAAAAAACCCACACACACACACACACACACACACACACACACACACACACACACACACACACACACAGACCAGGGTCTGCGCTTCATGTGTTACTGAAACATTCCCCCATATTCTCCAGTAACGTTTGGTCTGCATTACGTGCTAAAATGATACATTTGTGATTATCTTTTCATTAGAAATATGATTGTTTGAGGTTTGTGCCAGATTCTACTGCTACTGTTATTAATACCTGTTGGCACAAGGCAGACGTGTGTGATGACAAACTGAGACATCAACAGTTCAAAAAGGGATGACCAGAATTTTTATTGACGTTAGTATACCCTGCTATTTTTTTTACAATTTTTAATTTTAATTTAATTTAATTTTTAAATTTTAAATTAAAATTTTATTGACGTTATTATACCCTGCTATGGGCATTTTTGGTGCCCATAGCACCAAAATTAAATTGCTGACACAGTGGTTAGCATGGTCGCCTCACAACAAGAAGGTCCTGAGTTCGAGCCCCAGGGTAGTCCAACCTTGGGGGTTGTCCCGGGTCGTCCTCTGTGTGGAGTTTGCATGTTCTCCCTGTGTCTGCGTGGGTTTCCTCCCACAGTCCAAAGACATGCAGGTCAGGTGAATCGGCCATACTAAATTGTCCTAAGGTGTGAATGTGTGTGTGTGCGTGCGTGTGTGTCAGCCCTGTGATGGCCTGGCGGTTTGTGCGGGGTGTCTCCCTGCCTGCCACCCAATGACTGCTGGGATAGGCTCCAGCATCCCCGCGACCCTGAGTAAGGATAAGTGATTTGGATAATGGATGAATGAATGAACGAATGAATGAATACCCTGCTATTAAAATAGCATCACTGTAGCTAATATAACAGTGTGTTTCAAAAAACTTTGGGTGATGAACATCACTTTTTTTAATTTTTTGCACTCAAAATGGTGATTTGAAAGAAATATTTACACACTTTTTTTCTTCTTTTTTTTTCCCCACAAAGTTCCGTCCCGGCCAAATGGCTTTGGTGTGATATCCTTCTGGGAAATATATGTAGGGATATATTTAAATAAGTAAAATCTGACTGAATGTGCCTTAAATGAGAACAAATTATGACTGACTTCTGTTCTGACTGGGACTTATGGCACGGACCACTTCTCTGTTACGTTGCATAACGGCGCAGTAGAGGAACGCAGATCGAGCCGAGCATATGGTATTGTGGACAGGCTTTTAATAGGAGAGATTCAGAGAGCTGAGACACGCTCCCGCTGTAATGTCCTGAATCAAACTCTGACTTCATCCCTCCCTGACTTTCACATCAGTGTCTCACATTTGATGGACGGCGAACGAAAATATCTGATGTGAACAAATGTCCATGATTATAATAACATGGTGCCCTTTAAAGAATGTAATTTGAAACGTTAAACTTTCCTTTCACTGACCTACAATGATAATAGGACTAGTACGAGACGACGTCAAGTGACTTTTCATGGAAAGGCTTCCTTTGTGGCCACTGAAAGCAGCAAAGATAAATTTTTTTTTTGGATCCCCCCCCCCACCCTTTTTTCTCCTCCGTTGCACTTGGCCAATTACCCCACTCGTTCGAGCCGTCCCGGTCTCTGCTCCACCCCCTCTGCCCATCCGGGGAGAGCTGCAGACTACCACATGCCTCCTCCGATACATGTGGAGTCGCCAGCCGCTTCTTTTCACCCGACAGTGAGGAGTTTCGCCAAGGGGATGTAGCACGTGGGAGGATCACGCTATTCCCCCCCAGTCCCCCCCCGAACAGGCGCCCCAACCAACCAGAGGAGACGCTATTGCAGCGACCAGGACACATACCCACATCCAGCTTCCCACCTGCAGACACGGCCAATTGTGTCTGTAGGAATGCCAGACCAAGCCAGAGGTACCACGGGGATTCGAACCGGCGATCACTGTGTTGGTAGGCAACATAATAGACCGCCCCGCCACCCAGATGCCAACGATCATTTTTAGAGAAAGCACAACACTTTCTGTGTGTGAATCATGAGCATTAATAAGAGTGAAGTCTAGAAAGATTGGTACGAACTCTAACACGGCACAAAAACAACCTAGGTGTGAACCAAAAAAAAGAAAAAAGAAAAAGGTATCGCATCAATCCCTGAACCGCCATTCACTGTAGTTCGACATGCCTAGTGCACACTATTTCAAAGTCTCCCTTGTCTACAGCCCAAACACTCGACCCTGCAAGAGTCAACAGCATGACACGTACCAATCATATCTTTCATTTCTTCTCTCCCTCTTCTCCACCATCTCTTTTGAGATCTGTGCATCACCTGCCCTCACAGTTCATAGTTCAAGGCCAATTGGTGAGAACCGCAAGTCTGCCAACCACAAGTGTTAATGGCCTAATAGCAGCGCTGAGGAGATACCAGGACTGCTAAGGTTAAGGCTGGGCGGGCAGAACAGGCTGTTATAGACAGGAATGAAAATGAACGCCAACACTACCAATGCCTTATTCTGATAAGAGGCATGGTGGAGACAGGGGCAAAGAGGGGGAGAGGGTAAGATAAGGTTGAACAAATACAGGCCTTGCTGCAATTACTGCTGAGAGAGAGAGAGAGAGAGAGAGAGAGAGAGAGAGAGAGAGAGAGAGAGAGAGAGAGAGAGAGAGAGAGAACATATGCGTGTCTATGCTTGTGTGGATGTGGATGTGTGTGTGTGTGTGTGTGTGTGTGGTGTCAGGGTGGACGGGGACTGGAAAAGAGGAGATGGTTTGTTAGGCTGTTGCAATGGTGACCCTATTTAGACAGCATATGGACACAACATTACAATGCCATCATAAAAAAACAAGGACTGAGTGGACTTTTAGCGGCGCTGATTTAACATGAAGTAGAAGGGCAAGCTTACGTGCTCTGCAGTCCTCTAAAAACACTTAACTCACTAAAAAATAATCAAGGACCTTCTTAGCAAACGGCATTAACACCCATCCTGGGGGATCAGATTAAATTATAGAAGATTATACGGCAAACAGAGACACTTATTTCCACGCAATCTTCCGAGCTGGTCCGAAGCAGTTTGGCAATCTTATACGAGCATAAATGCAACCCACATATGGAAACTACATCAATGTAACCAACCAGGAAGTGCAGAGAAAGTGACGCATGCCGATGTCTGTGAAATCTGGGTTAAGAAAATGCGATTCATTCCAGTGTGCATAACCAGGTTGCATTTTGACGTCAAGGTCTATATATATATATAAAAAAATACAGGCACATCACATCTAGACGAAAACAGATATCAGGCGCTCGTCCGAAGAGTTCAAGGATTCACCCGGTTCAGCTTAACTAAACTGAGCTCAACTCTCTACCCTAGTCCTTTAGAGCTGGCTCCGTATGAAGAGGGATGGGGCTTTTGAAAACAGCAAAAAAAAAAAAAAAAAGAATGTCATGCTGAATTTAGGCCCATAGTAGTGCTGCATGTGTTGTACACATAACTAACACCTACAATGTAAACCGAGAAAGAGAAGGATAGAGTGGGAAGAGAGGAGGTAGAACTACCGTGAAGTTTCTAGAGATCGCTGTGGGATCGCATTACTGTCCCTACTGACATACATCCACGGTGCAATCCCACAGTTGATACATTAGAAGAAAGATGGTTGACACAGGATCTGACATGAATGAGACAAGCTCATTGTTAATAGCTTGTCCCCGATTAATTGGAGAACATCGAAGAGATAAACGTCTAGATGAAAGAAACTGAATTATGGCAAAGTGATTTTTTTTTTAATTCTCCTTCTTATATCTGCTTTCCTCTGTTCCCTGTCATGGTCCATTGTTCCACTAGCATCACCTCCGCCCCGCTAGCATGGGGCCTCTTTCAATTGGCTGGATAACGGTTTGGCAGGTGTCACATAAAACTGGCCAGGATGTGACTTAATGTGTGCAAGCATGCACACCTTTCATTGGCTGATGGATCTTTTGAATGTTCCGAGAATATTGTGGACACGTGTTTATTTCTCAAATTGTACTCCTTTCTTAATCCTTATTCATTTTACAATTATTATTTTAACTATTAATTGTTTTTTCTTACTTTACTATTATAATCATTTATCTATATGTGTGTATATATATTTTTTTCTTTTTTTAATTTCTTTTCCTTTCTGACTCCATTGCCTCTATTATGGCCCTTGTGTAGTGGAAGGGGTGGAGAGGACTGGTCTTGGGATCCATTCATTCATTATCCAAACTGCTTATCCTAGGCAGGGTCGCCGGATGCTGGAGCCTATCCCAGCAATCATTGGGCAGCAGGTGGGGCGACACCCTGGACAGGCCACCAGTCCATCACACACACACACACACACACACACACACACACACACACACACACACACACACACACACACACACACACACACACACACACACTTGGGGACAATTTAGTACGGCCAATTCACCTGACCTACATGTCTTGGGACTGTGGGAAGAAACCAGAGCACCCGGAGGAAACCCACGCAAACACGGGAAAAACATGCAAACTCCACAGAGAGAGAATGATCTGGGATGACCTCCAAGGTTGGACAACCCCAGGGTTTGAACCCCGGACCTTCTTGCTGTGAGGTGACCATGCTAACCACTGCGCCACTGTGCTGCCCTTGGGATATTATTACCTTATGACGTTGAACCTTTTTTTTTCTCTTGTCCTTGATAATTCAACTTAACGTTTTCTACTGTAAACTACTGTGTATATGAGAAACCCGATAAAAAATAAACCGTAAAAAAAAAGCATGTGCACCTTTGTTTGTGTGTATGCAGAGAGAAGAAGAAAAAAAAGGGGGGGGGCTGAGCTAGGCCCCAATGAGTCATTTTTGTTGATGGTCTCAATGGTACAAAATATCCATGAGTCAACTTATAACAACGGGCTAAGCAAATCACTGTGTATGTGTACGTCTGTGAATGTGTGCTTCTATTTGCATATAAGCGTGGATCTGGAGTTCAGGCTATCACTTCAGTGGTTTTATTTTACGTACGACCGCAATGTTATTAAGTCAGCTAGTATTTTTTTTCAGTTCAGCAGTGACTGGGTTGGTGTTAAGATGGTCCATCGTGTAAGATAATATGTTGTACAAACACTAAATCATGTACAACAATTTGCCTAACACATGACACTAGAATAGGGCTGGGCAATATATCTATATTATATCGACATTGGGATATAAGACTAGATATCATCTGGGATTTTGGATATTGTAATATCGTGATATGACTTAAGTGTTTTCTTTTCCTGGTTTTAAAGGCTGCATTACAGTGAAGAGATGCAATTTTCTGAACTTAATAGACTGTTCTAGTTGTTATATTTTTTGTTTACCTGTTTGGACATCATATCCACATTACTAATGGGTGTTTATCAAAAAATGTCATCGTGTAAATATTTTGTGACAGCACCAATACTCATCTCTACAATATCATCTCGATATCGAGGTATTCGGTCAAAAATATCATGATATTTGATTGTATCCATATCGCCCAGCTCAACGCTTGAGCATAAATTAAAACGAACGCTGTCAGTGAAGTTGAATTTAAGGGAAAGTCCGAGGTCTCACGAATAAAGCCAACAAGACAATTCAGCACAAGGTTAAATATTTGCCAAGACTCAAAAGGAAACACATGCCGAAGCATTTCCCTCTAACTGCTTAGGTTTGACCTAATGTGAGCCTGTCAGAAGAAGAGGATCTCTATAGACATTGCGCTCTTCTCGAGAAGAGCGCAATGTCTATAGAGATCTGAGGTGATTTAACCCCTCCACCGATCAGGAACTGGAGTACAACCCTGGTCAGAACCCCCCCCCCCCCAAAAAAAAAACCTTCACAAAAAACAAAACAAAACCCCATGAAACAACTGCACACACACTACACCAGCAGGACATCAAGGATATGAATCAATATTTCAATGTAGTCAGTTCTTGATATCAATTTAAAACTGAAGCAGCATCTTATAAGGAACCATTGTTAGAACGACCAAGACGGTCATTATGACCACTTTGGATTTTCAAAGTTTAATTACTTGCATCCATCCATTATCCAAACCACTTATCCTTACCCAGGGTCGCAGGGATGCAGGAGCCTATCCCAGCAGTCACTGGGTGGCAGGCAGGGAGACACCCTGAACAGGCCGCCAGACCATCAACAGGGCCTAACGAAGAATAACCACTAAGCTTTATAACGCGGTAGCTACAAACACGTAGTACTCTCCATAAAAAAAGAAAAGGGTGGATGGGGGCGAATGTTTTTCATAGGATGAATCCGGAAAGTTCCAGCCCTCAGGCGCTAGGATTGGCCAGATCTGCCTGTCAGTCAAGGCCGACGCGAACGCGCAACAACCCTAACGCCAACCATAGCCACGTTTGCTAGCTGTTAGCCATTAACAACGTCTGCAACCAAGCTAACCGTGCCAACTTAACCGTGTGTGTACGTTAAGCGAATATTTTTTTTCCTAGGATGAATCCGGAAAGTTGACTGACAGGCACATCTGGCCAATCCTAGCGTTCCCGCCCTCAGGCGCTAGAATTGGCCAGATCTGCCTGTCAGTCAACTCTCCGGATTCATACAGGAAAAAAATATTGGGGGGGTTTCGGACTAATAAACAATCCAAAATGGACGAACGATATAACGATCGGGGAAATTTCTACTTTCAATGAAACCAACGTAATATACGAATCTTTCATCAAAAGACCGAGTAAAATCAAAGAACTATTAGACTCAAGAAAATTTACCTCTTGTAACTAGATGAAAAAAAAATACATTATTTTCCTCAAGACCAACAACTCGACATCGGAAAGCCCCACCCTCCTTAGCAAATCGAAGGCCGGGACGGAACTTTGTGGGGGAAAAAAAAGAAGAAAAAAAGATACCAACCTGCCGCTCCCTGAATTAGCCTAAAATTGCATATATTTGCATTTAAAATGAGTTTTAGATCAATTGCACAAAAGAAAAAAGTTATGATTAAATCTACCTAAAACGACCATTTGCGTGTGATCGTACGCATCATGTCACTATTTATGACTACGCGTCATGTCACTATTTCTGTTTTGGTCGCATAATTTCCTTCACGAAGTTTATTGCTGTCCTAGAGAAAAAAAACTAGCGTTCTCCAGTGCAGGGAAATAGTCTAAATTGGATTTTTTTTTATTATTGGCAACAAGTCTGGTTACAGACGACGTTACAGACGCACCATGAAAACCACCGACGCGTTGCAGTATTTACAGGTGTCGGACAGCGGCCATTTTAAATTGTTTGAAAAATAGTATTAAAAGTTGTTACAATGTTAATTTTGGTATCAGTTAGTTTCTTAACAGACATACTAACATATGTAATGCATTAATATCTCAAGTGTGCATTTATCTTGACAGAATATAGTTTAAAAACTGTGGCGGTGATTCTTACCGCTGACGGTCGTTCTAGTAGTTTTTAAGTTCCGGTCGTTGTTTGGGACCGTTTCAATATTTATGTACAAGTTCATTTTTTACATTTCACGTTTTATAGGCCTTGTTACTTTGTTAGATTAGCAATATGTGTTTTCCGCTTTGTTTTTCAGGTAATATTTTCACTTTTTCAATTTTGCTATTCAAGTTCGACCATGTCGCTGAAGTTTAAATTGTTTAAAAATATTATTATAGTTGTTAAAATGTTAATTTTGGTGTAAGTCGTTTCCTACCAGACGTACTAACATATGCAATGCATTAATATCTCAACTGGGTATTTAACTTGACAGAACAGAGTTTAAAAACCGGCGGTCATTTTGACCTCCCATGGTCGTTTAGGGTAGGAGATACATCCCGGTCTTCTAGTGTTAATTCCAGCGATGACCCGAGGAAGGAATAAATACATCCCGAGACTTGTGAATCGTTTCCCTTGAGGAATACATCTAGTTGCTAAAAACTAAATATACTGGGTGCAAAGGAGAGATCATGCACAAATGGACATCAGCAATATGTTCTTGTTAATTATGCCTGAAGCATATCTTACGCTGAATATATGTTTTAGAAGAGCCTAAATGTAGGCCTAATTTCTGTTTTTGTTATATCCATACCAGCCTTGTATTTGTGTACAGTAAGTGGACTGTAGTGGTTAGCTACCATTCTAAGCTGTGCCTGTAATTTATACTTCACAGTTGCCAGGTCTCAATGCTGCCAACGCAAGCTACTTCAAGATGTTGCTACTTTGCAATAGTTCTGGTAATTCCTCTAAAGTATAAAGTGTGTGTAGTTGTCGTGTGTGTGTGTTTGCACACTTATGTGTCTGCATTTCCACAAATCCAACCGACAATTTTTTTTTGGATAATGAACAGTGGTGTGTGTGTGTGTGTGTGTGTGTGTGTGTGTGTGTGTGTGTATACGCTCCTGTGTCTGTGGCTTCTGGTTCCTTTCTGCACAGTGGCAAATGCTGAGCTCTACAAGGAGCATCTAAGGACACGCTGCAGTAGACATTCTCACTGCGTTACACCTTCTGCTGCATCGTGCCTTCTCGCTTGCTCAGTACTATCCTCCCACCCTCCTTTCTCTTTGCCTCTCTATCCCCTTACCTCCTCCTTCAGATCCAGTCTATCCCCTCCCCCGTAATGTCTCACTGCTTGCATTGTGTTACTTCTCTCCCTCTCTCTCTGCCTATCCACATCTTTCTGAGGATCACTAAAATGTCGACAACACCATCACGCCACGTCATTCCATTCATCATCATATCCCTTCCAATTCCTCTCTTACCCTGCGTAAAACTTTGAGCCCTGGCGGCTGGTTCCTTATGATAGAAGGTAGCCTGGGTTGAGAGACAGCCATGTGCTGGCGTGTCCATATTTTGGGCACTGCCCACATCCCCGTTTCTCTCTCCGTCACTCACATCTACAATGTGGAGCTGTATTCGGTGTGGGCCTGTTTCCAAGGAAACGGTGGGAAAATGTTTGGCAAAGGGGCTAGCGAGCAAGTAACTGATAAGATGAAGGCGAGAGGGAGTGAAGTAGAAGATGGGGAAGGAAAATGAAATGGTCGATAAAGATAAAGCGCAAGTAAACAAAAGGTGGGATGGAAAGGAAAAAAATATCGAGCGGGCGTAGAATAATTGTTTCTGGAAAGAAAGCAGAGGAACAGGAAAAACGAAAGACGCAGTGTGACCTTCCATCTGACTGTGCTACTCCAACCCCCCCCCTTCCTTTTCCTATCGCTCCCTCCCTCCAATCCTGCTCTCCATCTCTTTATCTGGTATTGCTCTATCTCATCCGGATCCATCACCCCTCCTTCAGAACAACCAGCCGAGGCATTTTGTTCTATGACTGACAAAACGGGGACTTTCATTCCTTGTGCCAAGAACAAAGCAAGAGATCTGGCTAACGAGGAGGTAGACAGCTAATCTATTTACCTCGCAGTCATTCAATAGTGGAAGTCATCGCCAAAGTCGAGACCAAGAAGTACAACATTGCAAAAGTTAAAATGAACATGTTTGGGACAATTAAAGCGTTGTATTGCAAAATTAACTCGGCACCAAAAACGACAAGGACAAAGCATGCTGTGATTCTTGTTGGAAGATAAAAACAAGTGGAAGTGGGGCTGGGCAATAATACCATATTACTATTTATTGTCTTTCAATGATAGTGTATTAGGATGAAACTATGATATTCATATCCTGATACAACATTTTGCAAACTAATTGTATGATGTTATTACCTAAAATTTGTCACAAAATGAAGTCTGAACTATTTGAGGGAGTATTATTTGAAAACTAGCTTTGTTTTGATATTATACTTTACATTGCCCAACAGTCCAATGTGATGATCCGCTGGATTCTTACACATGGCATTTTTTGCACGTGTGCATATATTGTGTAAAATTCAATATGATTATATCATAACGCTTTCCACATCACCCAGCACAGCTGAGATGTGAAAATATTATCTGTGACATTAAGAGTTAACAGTACTTATCTTAAACCCTTTCCTTTCCCTGTAGCCCATCACACGGCACCCACTAGCACACATGGCATATAGCATGCATCCACTCGGTAGCCAAATGTAATCAACGTCGCTAAAATCAAGTAAAAAGTAGAAAGTTGTAGACTACATTTTCTGAACCCAATTGCACTAAGCAGGTTCAGAAAGCTTGCAAACTACAATTTTTCTATTTTAACCTGGAACCAAAACAACATGCCGCTCACCTGTGGCAAAGTAATTCCTTTACTGTTCTGTTCTATTGTCATAGTATTGGACATTTACAGCCCAAGGACTATATATGACCTTAACAGCACACTCAAGAAAAGGTGCTGACATCAGGTAGCACCTACTGGTCTCTGTTTGCACACTGTCTGTGTTATCCCCCCCCCATGTCTGTTATGTATGTAAAGAACACAACAGAGGGAAAGGTCCTGTACCTTTCATTAGAGATAGGGTCAATGAGGTTGCGGAGAGTACAAATTGGAGAGGACAAGGTACAGACAATGAGTACTACAAACAAACAGACAGCCACGCCAACGCGCCAAAAACACCATGAACCACACAAACAGAGATACAGAGAGAACAGGACTGCGTATCTACAGAGGACCATTATCTGTCTTACTCAGAGGTTGCTCTCATTGGCCCTCCTGAAGGTCCTCACAGTTTGGTCAACTAAGCCATTTGGAACCAGTTTTATGGGGAACTATCGTCTCTCTTTGAATACTGGAACACGCGTGTGAAGTTGGTCGAATTGGGTTGTTGTGTGTAGCCCCCTCAGCACAAGGGATTTAACATCAGATCCTGTGTATTATTGAACGTATGTTCTCCATCTGCGCCTGGATCTACTGCACAGGGGCACAGATAGAAATGTCCTACATTACTGCCCATATAAACATTTTGGGAAAAACAAATGTTGGCTATTAACTAGAAAGTTAAAATGAATAATTACCTCTTGAGTGAAAAAAAATATATAGTATAGTAGTCGTATAGTATACAATGAATATAGTATCCATGTTTTTCATGCCTTGAGATTTCAGTTTATGCAAGTTATTTCCACAGTGACTGGTTTGCACATGGGTGAAAGCAAAACTTATTTTGTACTTTTTAGATGATTATCATTTGTTCTGTGTGTACAATTAAGCCAATGGTAAAAATTAAGTGAACACTAACCTAATACTAATTCAACTAATTTCTCCTTCAAGTTTCAAGGCAACTATCACAGAAAAAAATACTAATTATGAATCTCTCAACCAGTTGGACTGTCTGAATCTGCTAGGCCTCGAGTCTTGACTGCACACTGGAGCTGCCTGAATCCAGAGAAAGAGTTGAGTAACGTTTCAGAGCGGCCTCTAATGGTTAACCCGCTGCTGATAGGGATCGAGTCTGTGACACTAGACCTTGAACACACCGTCATACGTTTTAATTATGTGTAGCATTTCCTTAATATTTCCACTTAACTTCACTCATCTTACCACGTTACATGAAGAACTACGAGAGAGCGAGAAAGAGACTGTGTAGAAAAAAGTTCAAACTGACCCACAGCTCATAGAGAGGCATAACCCAGCTCAGATAACCTCTGAACCTGCGTCATAAGGAGGGGTCACTTTATCAGCCAATCCAACCATCTCCCAGTCCTGAATTTAAACAGTGATTTACTTTGCAGGCAAATCTCTGTAATGTATTGCGAAGAAAATAATTCATACAGCAATGTGGTATTCAATAATACTCGTAGAGATTCATACGGATAGAGTGCTGTCTTACGAGGTGTGCAGCAGTTCCTGATAGTGCCGTTTTGAAATCTATTGCTAAAGACAAGCAAAGCCACATACCACTTTCATGGCGCTGCAATGAGAAAATACATCATGTCTCACAAACTCTAACAGATGTGGGGGAAAAAGCAAACAAACACACCGTACTCTGCCAAAATATCCCCTTACAACCAAGTTTTCTAACTAGACCAGCTCAGAGTGTTTTTGTGTACGGGTCAGAGATGAACACTGCCTTGTCTTCAAAGCCTGAGACACCGATGGAAGAGGAGATACAAGCCCAGAGGTTCCTCTGGCTGCCAGGGGTATGTGACGAGGGACAGGGGCAGACTTGGGCAGCCCTTGCAGTAGGCACAGTGCCAACATACCTCCTTCATCCATCTCCCGACTGAGAGAGGCTTGTCCTATCGGAGGCTCACAGTTCCCTCTCACTGTCTGTATGTTGTCTGTGTGTATTTGTTTTCATGTGGCTACATGTTGGTGTATGATTAGCAAGGAGGCTGCCATGCAGACATAAGTAAATTCTCGGTCAGCGTTATTGAGTAAGGCATTGCATGACGTCATAAGGTTGAGCCGCACCCATGCTTACAGATCAACTTTTCTTTATGCACATCCAGTCCTGCACACTCACCCCTTCTCTCTCCTCCTGGTATCTCTGTTGGCTGATAATATACATGTCATTAATCCCTGAGCGCCACACCCCAGTCTCTCCCATCACCTCACTTGTCTCCCCGCTGTCCTTCTCACCTTAGTGCGTCCGTTGATGACACAGTCCCCCAGCTGTCCATTGGCAGCACTGTACATGACAGCCTCATCAATGTGAGCCATCAGCACCCCGATGCTCTCACAACCTGGCTCTCGTCCTTCCACCCAGGCAATCTGGTCACCCCGTATACTCCGAGATGGGATGTTCTTCTGGCTCACAAGTTGTCCACCCCGGAACCTTCCACTGCGATTCAGAGTCTCAACTTCTTCTAGAACCTGCTCACCAAGCTGAGGGCCCAGAAAACTGTCTTTCACACAGATACCGTAGTGTTTCATACAGGGGACAATAAACTGCTGGGCAATACGCTCCGCAGACCAGCCAGCCCCCGCTGGTAGTGGTAAGGCCGGCATACTAGTTGCCTCGATTGGTGAGGTCTGACCGGGAGCAGCCGGTGGGCCAAGTGAGTCCACTTTGTGACCGTTGTGGTAGAGCTTACTGTGGGAGCTGGGAGGAGAGGCGGCAGGCTGGCGAGCGGCATAGTGTATGGGATTATTGTGGTTCATTTGGTTGCTGTAGATATTGTCGCTGCTATTGTTAACAGTGACCGGGGCTACCACCTCGGCTGCTCTGGAGAGCTCTGATTTGTGATTGACGTTTGCCTCTATCAACCTTCTCCGTTTGAAATCCGGTGTCACCGAGTCTTCTGAGTTGTAAACGGAGTCCACAGAACCCAACAACGGCAAGCCCAGAAGACCATTACTCACCGCCCTCATATCCCAGTTTTCTCCACTCCTACGTTTCTGTTGCTGCACTTGCCTGGCTCTCAGGTCCCCGTTAACCCTTCGTGTCAACAAAGCACATTTTTCATGAGGCGTCCTGCTGTTCTCCACTAGGCATGCTCTACTCGTGAGGGGGTGTGTGGGGTCAGCGGGTACCTCCGCTAATAAGCCCATCACTGGTGGGGGGTAAACATGTGGCGTTGGAGCCAAAATGCCGCTGTGGCTCCCCTCGACTTTGGCGGACGGTGTCACCACCACTCCGCCGTTAATAAACGCCTGCCCGGTTTTGGGCTGTTTCTTTACAGGGCCGAGGGTTTGGGAGGCCAGAGCGGCGTATACATCTACTGCCGGTGCCGAGCAGTAACCATTCAGCCCCATACTGACCTGGCAGCACGGGTTCGGCTCGGCGGCTCCAAGGACGCGCTGCCGGCCGTGCGTAAGTCTCTCCTGCGTCGCCGGGTCGGCGTGGGAGCCACCGGAAGAGCTTGGATTCAAACGGTCAGCGTTTCCCAAGCTCTCCATTTATTCACATCTGCTGCTGGGTGAGTGCGTAGCTCACGTCCCCGCTTCATTTTCGGCTCCTGCCGGCGCCGCCGATTGCTCCGAGGTGCTCCGACGCGGCTCCGCAAACTTTCATGCCGAAAAGTCTCCTTCCATTTGTTCTCCTCTCACGCATTATTCTGGATTAGGGCTGGCATTTTTTGGGGGGCAACTGCCGTGATGTGCAAATGAAGCATGTGGCTCGCCTGTAAATAGAGGAAAAAGAAACACGTTAGGCCTCTTCGCATATTTGAAACCCTTTAAATCGATCCATTCATTGACATGTTGGTACGAAAGCTTCGAACTAGTTTTTTTCCCTCTGAGAAATGGGGGAAATTCAGTTAATCACGGTCATCGCCCAGTAAACGGAGACCACTATCAAGCGAACCTTTAATTTAATTGTCTCAACATGTCTCTTATTTTATAAAAGCTTTGTAACACAGGCCAGTTGGTACCTGAGTGAAACCCATCAAAGAGAAGCCGTCCGCATAGGTGACGGGCTACGCATCACTTTTGGAGGAGTTCTCCGCGGTTAAAATCGACGCAAAATAAAACGTCACCCGTCAACGTTTCTGCGTTTTGCGTTTAAAATAACGCTTAAAGTTCTTGGCAATTAAACGCCCGTTTGAGCGCCCGTTCCTTCATTAGCCACTGATGAACAACTTACGTAGCTGGGATCAAAGTGACGGACCTGCTGAGGCAATATACTGAGAAGCGGACGAATCCTCGCAGCTCAATTTGAGACAAACGTTTGGTTTTGAAAAAATAAAATGAAATAAAAAAAACCCAGACAAACAAACACAAAAAGAAAGAAAAAAAGCCGGTGAGGATATAACGCCGACATAAACTAACCCTCCCTATATTGCCGGGAACCACGCAGTCCGTCGCTGCGATGCGCTACGGCAAAGCTACTACGGTATTGCCAGGCTACAGCAGTGTACGTGACCGGTTGAGAGTACGCATGTTATTTCCGGGATTGTCTTGCCTCTGTTCGTCCCATCCCAATTTCTCTTCGCGGCGGTAGACATCCAAAAGGTGGTACCAAGCGACGACGTCTGAACTTCCAGCGCAATATAATAATTTCCCGTTTCGGGTAGAAACTGAATTCGGCGGCAGGGACCCCTTCCTTACCGAAAGTCCAGTCCGCCGTTGTTCTTGTGGTTTCTCCCCGTCGACGGCGGCGGCGGCAGCAGCAGCTCCCTCCAGTATCTGCCCCCCGCCCCCCTCCTCCTCCTCCTCCTCCTCCTCCTCTCTTAGCCGACTCTCTCCATTCCCTGCGCTGTCAGTTACACGTGCACAGACGTCATGTGACTGCTTCCTACTATGGCCCACCTGAAAATAGAAATAAATACCAATAACCCCCCTCCACCTCACCCCCCCTCAAAAAGATACTATGCATTTCCAAGTGCTTCGCAAATGGCTCCATATGCTGGGGGGGGGGGGGTTAATGATGATGCGTCAGATTCCGTACTATATAAATTCGTATCCAAAAAGATAAGATCGATGACAAACCCACGTAGTCTCAGCAGTCTTCTCTGCCTCGAACAAGCTGGTTGACCGGGGGTATGTTTGTCCACTTCGATTGTTTTCTTGTTATATCACTATTTATCGAGGGTTTGCGTCACAATGAATGGTGAGTGGATGGGATATCCTTTGAAAGTCAGCTTTGATTTATGAGGATATTGTCTGTTGGCTGACTGGCTATTGGAGAACTCATGACCAGACTTAGTTATATTTTAACGCTACTATCCAAGTCAATTTTTTCTTTTTTATTCTGCTTTAATGCATTGTTAATCTATATGTTTGTATAAGTAGAGGAAGTGAAGCAATGTGCTACGATAAAACCGGCAATGGGGTTAGGGGGGTGGATTACTGGCCCACTATAAAGGATTAGGGACATGGGGAGGTGTTTTGACTTGACTTATACATATACAGAGTATGTGTGTGTGTGTGTGCGTGTGTGTGTGTGTGTGTGTGTACATAAATATATATGCACACACACACACGCACGCACGCACGCACGCATGCACACGCACGGACACACACACAGTATAAGCGGTTTGGATAGTGGATGGCTATATAGCCACTCTGTGTGTGTGTGTGTGTGTGTGTGTGTGTGTGTGTGTGTGTGTGTGTGTGTGTGTGTGTATATATATATATATATATATATTCAACCTGACTGGGATAGGCTCAATGACTACTGGGATAGGCTCCAGCATCCCCGCCACCCTGAGAGCAGGATAAGCAGTTTGGATAATGGATGGATGGATGGACATATTCAATCTGTATGTATATATGTATTATGGTATTATGCATGTGTTACATTTTTAGTCTGAGAAAAAGTATCGCATTCAGCTATAGGATATGACTTAAGATTAAACTTCATTTGATATATTTAACAGTATGAATACAATGAAGTGACCTTTCCGATACTGTCCACCACCATGAGAGAGTTCATGTACTTCACAGTGGTAACACTGGCATGTGGCAATTGTAGACACATTACAGATTAACAGATGGACAAAAACCTTCAAAGAAGCTGTACTTATGAAAAACAATGAAGACTAGAAAATAAAGATGCTGACACAATCAAACAGTGAAACAAAGTTGAGAGGCAAATGATTCCTGAAAGAGATATTAAACAAACAAAATTAGGGCCCCTTACAAAAAGAAAAAAACATTTGAAAAGCCTCCATTCACAGCCATTCTTTTCCACCTTCCTTTTATGTCTACCCTCCAAGAAGAATGACTTGATGATGAGGAGAGAGAAATCCTCTTTGAACGCAGTCTCTCTCCACCATTCTATTCTCTTCAGGGAGCAACGGTGGATAGCGGCTCGAGGCTTGAAATTGGCTGGCTGGGTCAAAAACATGTGTGCTGTGGACATGTATGGTATAAATAAGGACGTTTACTGTAACCATGTAGGCAGCTGATGAGTGCATTGAGTATGAAACAAGCTTGTTCTGCCATTTAACAACTTTGAGCTATCATATACACTACCGTTCAAAAGTTTGGGATCACCCAAACAATTTTGTGTTTTCCATGAAAAGTCACACTTATTCACCACCATATGTTGTGAAATGAATAGAAAATAGAGTCAAGACATTGACAAGGTTAGAAATAATGATTTGTATTTGAAATAAGATTTTTTTTACATCAAACTTTGCTTTCGTCAAAGAATCCTCCATTTGCAGCAATTACAGCATTGCAGACCTTTGGCATTCTAGCTGTTAATTTGTTGAGGTAATCTGGAGAAATTGCACCCCACGCTTCCAGAAGCAGCTCCCACAAGTTGGATTGGTTGGATGGGCACTTCTTTGAGCAGATTGAGTTTCTGGAGCATCACATTTGTGGGGTCAATTAAACGCTCAAAATGGCCAGAAAAAGAGAACTTTCATCTGAAACTCGACAGTCTATTCTTGTTCTTAGAAATGAAGGCTATTCCATGCGAGAAATTGCTAAGAAATTGAAGATTTCCTACACCGGTGTGTACTACTCCCTTCAGAGGACAGCACAAACAGGCTCTAACAGGTACTATTTAATGAAGATGCCAGTTGGGGACCTGTGAGGCGTCTGTTTCTCAAACTAGAGACTCTAATGTACTTATCTTCTTGCTCAGTTGTGCAACGCGGCCTCCCACTTCTTTTTCTACTCTGGTTAGAGCCTGTTTGTGCTGTCCTCTGAAGGGAGTAGTACACACCGGTGTAGGAAATCTTCAATTTCTTAGCAATTTCTCACATGGAATAGCCTTCATTTCTAAGAACAAGAATAGACTGTCGAGTTTCAGATGAAAGTTCTCTTTTTCTGGCCATTTTGAGCGTTTAATTGACCCCACAAATGTGATGCTCCAGAAACTCAATCTGCTCAAAGAAGTGCCCATCCAACCAATCCAACTTGTGGGAGCTGCTTCTGGAAGCGTGGGGTGCAATTTCTCCAGATTACCTCAACAAATTAACAGCTAGAATGCCAAAGGTCTGCAATGCTGTAATTGCTGCAAATGGAGGATTCTTTGACGAAAGCAAAGTTTGATGTAAAAAAAATCTTATTTCAAATACAAATCATTATTTCTAACCTTGTCAATGTCTTGACTCTATTTTCTATTCATTTCACAACATATGGTGGTGAATAAGTGTGACTTTTCATGGAAAACACGAAATTGTTTGGGTGATCCCAAACTTTTGAACGGTAGTGTATATATAGTCCAGTGAAATTCTTTATGAGACAGTACATTTACTTGAATCACTGGACTATTTTGCTCCTTATTTGTTGAGCACTTTCCCCACCGTTGAGTTTTCTTTTAACAGTTACATATACAGTGCTGCTTGAAAGTTTGTGAACCCTCCAGACATGGTCACTGTTTTTGTAAAAAACATTAAAATAGGCTTATTACTCATACATCCAAATCCCAATTTGTAAAGCACACCTTCCAAATAATGGACACACACACAAAAAGAGATATATTTTCATTATTTAATTCAACAAAGGTGGTTTATTCCACAAAAACTGAAAATTTAACATGTGCAAAAGTATGTGAACCCTTGTATTAGTAGCTTGTGGCTCCTCCTTTTGCAGCCATTACTTCAACCAAACATCTTCTGTAACCACTAACCAGTCTCTTGCATCTGCTTATGGGGCTTTTTGCCCACTCCTCCTTGCAGAACTCAGCCAGTTGAGAGAGGTTGGAGGGACATCTGGTATGTACCAACTTCTTCAGGTCTCGCCACAACATTTCAATTGGATTAAGATCTGGACTTTGACTGGGCCTATCCAGAGTACGAATCCTCTTTCTCTGAAGCCATTCCTTTGTAGTTTTGCTGGAATGCTTTGGGTAATTGTCTTGTTGCATAATCCATTTTCGTCCCAGCTTCAACTCCCTGACTGGTGGCAGGAGATTGTGGTCAAGAATTTATTGATATGCTGGAGAATTCATGGTTCCTTGGACAATATGGAGTCGTCCAGGTCCAGAAGCAGAAAAGCAGCCCCAGACCTTCACATTTCCACCACCATGCTTCACTGTTGGGAGGAGGTTCTTTTCTTCATATGCAGTGTTGGCTTTTCTCCAAACATGTTGGTTTTAATTGTGACCAAATAATTCTATTTTGGACTCGTCTGTCCAGAGAATGGACTTCCAGAAGGTCTCTGGTTTGTCCAAGTGCTCTCTGGCAAAGTTGAAATGGGCAGCTTTGTTCTTTTTTGAGAGCAGAGGCTTCCTTCTAGCAACCCTCCCATGAATGTCATGGCTATTCAATTTTCGTCTGATTGTAGACGCATGCACATTTGTCCCAGATGCTACCAGAGAGGTCTGCAACTCTCTAGAGGTGATGTGTGGGTTGGCCTTTACCTGATTTATTATTTTTCTGGTGCTTCTGGGTGATAGTTTTGATGGGCGTCCACTTCTAGGCAGAGTTGCTGTCATGTTGAAGGCCCTCCATTTGTAAATTATTTGTCTTACAGTGGATGGATGGAGCTGGAATCTTTTGGAGATGGTCTTATAGCCCTCCCCAGACTGATGGGCTATCACTACCCTCTTCTTCATGTCCTCGCATATCTCCTTTGCTCTCGGCATTGTTGATTTGTATGGGACCACAGTGGTTTGGTTGGTTTCCTCTCTCTTTTAATTAGTGCAGGCCAAACCCTTTCCCAAGGATGTCTCATTTCATTGGTCTGCTTAAATGATTAATTAAGCACCCAAATGTGTTTCACCACAGTCTGTTACCTGCTTGACTTAACCAGTGCAGCTGGGGGTTCACTTACTTATGCACATACACTAATTCCATGTTTCATGTAGTTTTTGGGCTACTTAAACAAGTCCCACTAAACAAGTACATGCAACTGATAAACATATATCTGACATTTCATACATAAAAACTGGTGATGATAGAGTAAGAAAATCATGGTAAAACAACAGAAAAATCTAAACTGCTCAAGGGGTTCACATACTTGCAAGCAGCACTGTATATATATACATACGTATATTAAGATAGATGTAGGAATAAAACTTTAATTCATAGTACAAGCCTGTTTCGTGCCTCACGCACTCATCAGCTGCCAAGTTGGCTCTACAACAAAGAAAAATAACTCAGCGAATGAATGCCATGGGTGTATTATAGTACTACTACAATACAGCCATGATAAATGCTATTTTGCCTCGCACCATGCCCTTAGTTGCGTTGCACAGCAATCAATGGGAGGACAGCAAACATTTGCACAATAACACCAGGAACATTACAACCAATAAGGGAGGGAATGGGGCTCGTTTTGAAAAGTAAGGGTTAAAAGGGCCGGAAAAGCAGACAGATCTGTCTGCTCTTTCGGCTGTACTGCGGACCCACTCCACTAGATGATGTACGTAAAGTACCCCATTGGATGTTATTTTATTTTGTTATATTTTAAAAGTATGCTATTTCAACAGTGCCACGGCCCTTTAAGCCCTTGCTTTTTCAAAACGAGCCCCAGTCTCTCCCTCATTGGTTGTAATGTTCCTGATGTTACTTTTCAAATGTTTCCTATCCTCCCATTGGTTGCTGTGCACCGCAACTAGGGGCATGGTGCGAGGCAACATAGCATTTATTCGCTGGGTTTTTTTTCTTTCTTTGTGGTATAGCCAGCTTGGCAGCTGGTGAGTGTGTGACACACGAAACAGGCTTGTACTGCTATGAATTAAAGTTTTTTTCCTACATCTATCTTAATATTCCACGCCTCATTTGTTGAGCGCTTTTGTCAACACCATAGACGGTTTCTGGGAGAAAAAAAACACTTTAAATTTGTTAAAAGAAACACTCATTACATTACATTACATTACAGTCATTTAGCCGACGCTTTTATCCAAAGCGACTTACAGTAAGTGCATTTAACGTAGGAAATCAGGAGAACTACTAGTCATCAGAGGTTATAAGTGCATCTAAACAAGCATCTAAGAGCAAAACCAGTGCTAAAGTAAAAGTGCAAGAAAGTTTTTTTCTCACTCAGCGGTAAGGAAAGCGCTCAACAAATAAGGAGCAAATTAATCCAGTGAGTCAAGTAAATTCTCTATGAGACAGTACAAGCCTGTTTCATGCCATAAGCAACCATCAGCTGTGTTTATACATATATATAAAACATCATTAAATGAAACATTCAATGGTAGGGAAAGGGCTCAAACATTTTTTTTTTCTGGATGCACGCACTTCTGTACTTTTGTAAAGAAATCACAACTTTGGCAAAAATCTGCTTACCAGTAAGGTAAAAGTCATTTTCACAATTTAATAGTAAACATTATCTTGGGTAAGCAACCCATCTGCGACCAGCACATAAAGCATGCACTGTTGTCTGCAAACATTTGCCTTCAAACAGCATGACTCAAAGTGGACTTTACTTTATTTGCTTCCACGTACGATGACAATTGGAAGTCATCCAGTTGGTCGGCTCATTTTACTTACTAAACACTGAATAGCGTTAGCAGACCATAATTGGTGTCTGTTCTTCATTGCCAAACAGCCACAACAAGGCAGATATTACTAATAGAAAGATGAGGTCTTTTTCAAAGCATTTGGGGGATGAAAGAGGCTATGTTGCTGTAGCTTGGCAGTCGCTGCACGGCAGAATGTACCCTGCACAACTTTATACTGACAGCAGGCCAGCACTACAACATTGTCTTGAGTAAGTGAAAAAACATCCAAGTTTTGGCATCGTGGTTTGAGGGGATTACAGCAGAAGCCAATGGTAATACAAAACACACTTCATTCACATAGACACACAGGCACACACACACACACACACACACACACACACACACACACACACACACACACACACACACACACACACACACACACTTGCACAGAACATGTGTAAACACACAAGGCATCCACATAAGCACACAGGCAACAAAGTCAGCCCTGTAACAAACAAAGTCGTTAATGTATAAATAGTGGACAAAGCGAAGAAAAAAAGTAGACTTGAAATATCTCAGAGATCCTGTTTATCAAGAGACCAGAGGAAGCACCAGCCTTATTAAAGTAAAAAAACAGGCTTGTAGACACACACACATCCACACACCTGTGCTCCTAACCCCCTTGAATAGTTTCCTTTCCTGTATCCTGCAGTGTCACTTTCAACCCAGAATAACTTGCAATGTATATACACTATACTGTAGTACAGCACAGTTATTCAGCATTTCCCACACAAATCGGCTGTAGCTGGGCAGGCCATGCTGGTATGTTAGCCAAGGTAACCTACAGTGTCCTCTGCTAATATTGGCACCCTTGATAAATACAAGCAAACGGGGCCTGTGAAAAATAAAAATAAAAATTCTTTATTGTTTATCCTCTTGATCTTTCACTCAAAATATCAACAACAATCTAACCTTTAATTGTTATCATAAAACAAATACTTTTTTTTCCTGAAAAAACACGTGCCACAATTGTTGGCACCCCTTCATTTAATGTTTTGTGCAGCCTCCCTTTGCCAAGATAACAGCTCTGAGTCTTTTTCTGTAACGCGTAATGAGGTTGGAGAACACATGGCAAGGCATCTGAGACCATTCCACCGTACAGAATCTCTCCAGGTCCTTCAGATCAGGATCAGAATCAACTTTACTGGCCAAGTGTGCCTATGCACCCAAGGAATTTGATTCTGGTACACAGCAGCTTTTAACACTTGCAGACATCACTCGCACAAAAAAAAGAAAACAACCAACAAGCAAAAAAGAAAAGAAAAAATGGAGCAACAGGACATTGGAGGCAAGCATGTATTCACAACAGGTGTGTAATTACTATACAGAGTCTTTTTATAGTTGCGTAATCAACAACCTATGCCCATATGCCCATCTATTATACAAGATTGCTTATATACTATATTGCCCATCCACTATACCAGAATCAGAATCAGAATACTTTATTTATCCCCGGGCGGAAATTGAGTTCTATTACAGACACTCACGCTCTCTAATTGGCATGTGGACACTGCTTGGCATCCTGTGCATCATGTTCTTCATAAATTTTATGTCCATTATAATTCTGTTATCCTCTTTCAATGTTGCTCAACATCCATTGCACGCTGTCCGTCTTGGGAGAGAGATCCCTCCTCTGTTGCTCTCCCTGAGGTTTCTTCCTATTTTTTCTCCCTGTTAAAGGTTTTTTTTAGGGAGTTGTTCCTTATCCGATCAGAGGGTCTAAGGACAGGATGTTGTGTTGCTGTTAAGCCCACTGAGGCAAATTTATAATTTGTGATATTGGGCTATACAAATAAAATTGATTTGATTTGATTTGATTAATAACTAAAAACTAACAAGATACAAGATAAGAAAATAGAAACAGAAACAAACAGAAATAAAAGATAAATAAGAAATAGAAATAAGAACAAAATACATCAACAAGCATGGTGCACATAACACCGTATCTATACTGCACTACCGCAGCACACAACAAGCAGCACAAACAAAACTCGACAGGGCCAATCCAATGACCATTAACTCAGTGTCTGACAGTCTGAGGGAGGAGTTGTAAAGTTTGATGGCCACAGGCAGGAATGACCTCCTGTGGTGCTCTGTGGTGCTTTTCGGCAGAATGAGTCATTACTAAAAGTACTCCTGTTCCCAACCAGCATGTCATGGAGTGGTTGGGAGACATTGTCCATGATGGCACGTAATTTCCACAGCACCCTCCTCTCAGAAACTGCCGCCAGAGAATCCAGTTTCACCCCCACAATGTCGGCAGCCTTGCGGATCAGTTTATTGAGCCTGTTTGCATCCACTACCCTCAACCTGCTGCCCCAACACACAACAGCAAACAGGAGAGCACTGGCCATCACTGACTCATGCCACATCCTGAGCATTGTCTGGCAGATGTCGAAAGACCTCAGCCTCCTTAAAAATTAGAGACGGCTCTGTCCCTTCTTGTAGAGGGCATCAGTGTTCTTAGCCCAGTCCAGTTTATTGTCTATATACACCCCCAGGTACTTATAGTATTCCACAGTGTCCACACTGACCCCCTGGATGGAGACAGGGGTCACTGGTGTCATGTCCCTCCTCAGGTCAACAAGCAGCTTCTTTGTCTTAGTAAGACAAAGGAGCTGGTTATACCATACCCCAACCCACAATCCATCATAACCATATACAATGCTAGACTCCCACTATATTATCTTATATACCAGAAGTATACACTATATGTTCACAGACCATCCACCTCACAACAACATACTATATTATATACCTATGTTACAAGCACAACAATAACAGCAATAATTGTAGCCAGTATACAGCAGTTGAATGTATATTTACAATTGTACATTTGTATTGTGCAAACATTTGTATTGCACAGCTGGTTTAAAGAGGTAGTGCACATTGTAGATATGTAGGTGAGACATCTTGACCAGAAGCGGATATTTACAAAGTGTCATATTTACATAATAAGTGTCTATTCCTGCACCATGCTGTTAAGTGTTCATGAGTGATATGGCCTGTGGGGAAAAACTGTTCCTATGTCTGGTGGTTTTGGTGCACATTGCTGCATAGCGCTTGCCAGAGGGTAGGAGTTCCTACAGACTGTGTCCTGGGTGGGGGGGTCTGTGCTGATTCTGCCCACCCGTTTCCAGCTCTAGAGGTGTACAAATCCTGTAGGGTGGGCAGTGGCATGCCAATGATTTTTTTCTGCTGTCCTTACTGTTCACTGCAGTCTGTTTCTACCCTGTTTTGTTGCTGCTCTGAACCAGACGGTGATGGATGTGCACAGGACAGATTCAATGACTGCGGTGTAGAATTGGCTCAACAGCTCCTGTGGCAGGCCGAATTTCCTCTGTTGCTGCAGATTCCTCGGTCTTTGCTTGTGGACTCTCCTCTTCAGTTCATCTCACAGGTTTTCTATGGGGTTTTTGGTTAGGGGACTGGGATGGCCATGGCAAAACCCCGATTCTGTGGTCAGTGAACCATTTTTGTGTCGATTTTGGGGTGCCATTTGGATCATTGTCCTGCTGGAAGATCCAATCACAGCCCAGTTTAAGCTTCCTGGCAGAGGCAGCCAGGTTTGGATTTAATAACTGCTGATGCTTGATGGAGTCCATGATACCATGTATCCTACATAACAAGTTATCCAGGACCTTAGGAAGAAAAACGGCTCAACCACCATGCTTCACGGTGGGGATGAAGTAATTTTCTGCATGGCTGTCTCTCTGTCTATGCCAAACCCCCCTCTGGTGTTGGTTGCCAAAAAGCTATATTTTGGTCTCATCCAACCAGAGAAACTGGTCCTATTAAAGTCCCAGTAATATCTGGCAAACTGTAGGTGCTTGAGTTTGTTGTTTGATGACAGCAGAGGCTTTTTTCTGGCAACCCTTCGAAACATCTTGTGGTTATGTGGGTGGTGTCTGATCATCGTTTTGGAAACTTTTTGACCCAAAGACACAACTAACGTCTCCAAGTCTCCAACTGTGATCCTCGGAGACTCTTTGGGCTCTCAAGCCATCCTCCTCACTGTGTGTGGGGCCAGTTTCGACACATCCTCTTCCAGGCATATTTTTAACATCTCCAGTTGCTTTAAACTTCTACTCTGATGTTCGGAGACATGAGCCAGTCACCATCCCGGATGACATGCCACCAATTCACCCACCTGACCACCATATGGACACAAGACCCCCCACATGGAGCGAGGTGGAGAGGACGGGAAAGCAGGCAAGATCGATGTCAGCTCCTGGGCCCAATGGTATTCAGTATAGACTCTATAAGAACACTCCTGGGGTCCTGAAATACCTCTGGAAGCTGATGAAAGTGGCATGGCAGAAAAGAGTCATACCCAGGGCATGGCGAAGAGCAGGAGACATTCTGATCCCCAAGGAAAAGAACTCTTCCTGCATCAGCCAGTTTCGCCAGATCAGCCTTCTTAATGTAGAGGGAAAGATATTTTTTAGTGTGATTGCCCAAAGGCTCTCCACATTCCTGCAAAGAAACAACTTTGTTGATACATCAGTGCAGAAAGCCGGGATCCATGGCTTCTCAGGATGTCTGGAGCATGCTAATATCATCTGGCACCAGATACAAGCTGCCAAGAAAGAACGGAGAGACCTGCACGTGGTTTTCTTAGACCTTGCCAACGCTTTTGGATCAGTTCCTCACAAGATCCTGTGGACGGCGTTTGATTTTTTCCATGTCCCCAAAAATATCACAGAGTTGGTCAAGACCTATTTTCAGGATCTCCAGTTCTGTGTCACAACACAGAACACCACCACCACTTGGCAACATCTGGAAATGGGCATTATGGCGGGCTGCACTATTTCCCCTCTGGCATTCACCATGGCAATGGAGCTCGTCATCCGTGCATCTCGATGGGTGGTGGGAGGCGAAAGGTCCAGGAATGGCCTGCGTCTTCCACCAATCCGGGCGTACATGGATGACTTGACCACCATAGCAACAACAAAACCATGCACCAGGCGCCTGCTGCAGAAACTCCAGGAGAACATCAAGTGGGCACGAATGGAGTTTAAACCAAGTAAATCTCGCAGCATCTCCATTGTCAAAGGCCAACTAGCAGATGAACGGTTCTGCATTAGTGATCAACCAATCCCCACAGTCCGGGAGAAGCCCATCAAGAGCCTCGGACGGTGGTACAATGCAGACCTCAAAGACACCCAGCAACTGGAGCAACTTCGCCAGGATACAATCAGTGGCCTCAGGCAAATCAACAACACTGCACTGCCCGGGAAGTTGAAGCTTTGGTGCTTTCAGTTTGGGCTGCTACCCCGACTCATGTGGCCAATAACCATGTACGAAGTCTCACTATCTCATGCCAATCGCTTGGAGAGGCTAGTGAACTCGCAGGTGAGGAAGTGGCTTGGACTGCCAAGGTGCCTCAGCAGTGTTGGACTCTATGGCAATGGAGCCCTCGCACTGCCAATTTCCAGCCTGGTTGAGGAATTCAAATGTGCCAAAGTGAGGCTGGACATGTCCCTCACAGAATCCCGAGACCCAGTAGTGAGAGGAGTTGCTCCAACCCTAGCAACAGGGAAGAAATGGACCCTGGCTGCAGCTGTACTGGAGGCGAAATCTGCCCTCCACCACCGAGACATAGTAGGCCATGTTCAACAAGGCAGAGGCGGCCTTGGCCTGGGAATAAAAACACCTAGCTGGCAAAAGGCGACTACTACCGAACGGCGAACTATGGTGGTTGAGGAGGTCCGCCGACTGGAAGAGCAGCCAGATGTGCTAAAGCCGTAGCACAAGCCAAACAGGGTCGCTGGATGAGGTGGGAGGGTGTTGAAAAGAGGAAACTCACATGGAGTGAGCTCTGGAGCATGGAATCAAACAGGCTGAGTTTCATCATCAAGGCCACATATGATGTCCTGCCCTCTCCCATAAATCTAAATCTCTGGTTTGGAGAGAATCCATCTTGCTCCCTGTGTACAGCCCCAGCAACCCTCAAGCATATCTTGGTTGGCTGCAAGACCAGCCTTACCCAAGGCAGATACACCTGGCGACACAATCAGGTGCTCAGGTGCTTGGCAGCTGAACTCGATTGCAAGAGGGTTTCCATCAATGCCCAACCCTTCAACAACCAGGAAGGGCCCCGGCGGTTTCCAGCTTTCATTCGAGAGGGGGATAAACTGAAGGCCAACCCTTCACTTCCCAACTTAGGCTCACTAAACTCAGCCAGGGATTGGGAAATGCGAGTGGACTTAGGCCAGAAGCTCATCTTCCCAACAGAGATCGCAACAACCACCTTGCGACCAGACCTCGTCCTCTGGTCCAATTCTAACCAGCTCGCTTACATCATTGAGCTCACAGTCCCCTGGGAGGATGCAGTCGATGAAGCATACGGGCGTAAGAAGCTGCGGTACGCCAACCTAGCAGCCGAAGCAGAGGACAGAGGCTGGAAGGTGAAGGGGCGCCCTGTGGAGGTGGGTTGTAGGGGCTTTGTTGCCAGCTCCACAGCAAAACTCCTGAGGGAACTAGGAGTCAGGGGGCAGGCCCACAGGAGAGTGATCAAAGAGCTAGCCAACACTGCTGAGAGGGCTAGCCACTGGATCTGGCTCAAAAGGAGAGACGCCGTCTGGGCTGCCAGGGTGAACAGCTAACCACAGGTCACGCACCCAGGACCGATCAACCTGTGGTGGGCCTGCCTCAGTGGAGGGTGTCTTGTGATAAAAGGCTGAAACACCCTGTGATGCTGAGGTACACAACTGATGATGTGTCCTGGTGGTGGCAATGTCACCTTGGCAGACATCTCCAGTTTGATCTCCACTGAATCTGTTGCAGTGCAAACACTAGGGATTTTAACAACCAGTCGTTTTTTGAATCTACCCTGATAGTGGAAATGGGCATTTTCACATCAGCTATTTTCTTATAGCCATTTGATGATTTGTGCAGCTCAATAACCTTTTGTCGCACATCATTACTGTATTCTCAGGTCTTCCCCATAGTGAAGGATGACTATGGGAATTTGGTATAAATATGAGGTGTGTCACCTCATATTTATACCCTGGTGAAACAGAAAGTCATGGGTGAATGCTTAAGTGTTCCCAATCACTCAGGTGAACTTAAAAAAAGCAAAATATGAATGGGAATATGCTTCAATTAGATTTTACTCATTAGAATTTTGAAGGGGCACCAATAATTAAGGCACATGTATTTTTGAGAAAATATTTTATAACAAGAATATTTTTTCCATCAATTATTTACTCCAAGTACAAGTTAGATTTTACTTAATATTTTGAGTGAAAGGTCAAGAGGATGAACAGCAAAGACATTTTTGCAAAGCCAGTTTTGCTCATATTTATCAAAGGTTTCAAAATTAGCGGAGGGCACTGTATACTTGAGGTTTAATTTTCAAATTTTTTTTTATTCCATCCGAGAAAACAATCTGCATTTTGATTGTTTTTCATGATCGAGTACACCACAGTTTGACCACAGTTTGATCACACTACCTATAACTTCTTTATGGTTGCCTTCGGTGACGTCGTGTTGTAAGGTCAGTCCACTGGTGAGGATGTCAACGTGGAAAACGGCAGAAATCTTCTCATCTGCGGGTGGAATACATTTTTTTGGTGCAGAAAATACAAAACATTATTTGGAAAACAACACGATACAGAAAAAAGAATCAGAATCAGAATACTTTATTATCCCTGAGGTGAAATTGGGTCCTATTACAGACATTCACGCTCAAGTAAGAAAAAATTAAAAACTAACGAGATACAAGATAACAAGAAAATAGAAACAAATAAAAATAAGAGGAACATGTTGTGCATTTCGGCAGAATGAGTCTATTACTAAAAGTACTCCTGTGCCTGACCAGCACGTCATGGAGTGGGTGGGAGACATAGTCTATGATGGCACATAATTTCCACAGCACCCTCCTCTGAGAAACTGCCGCCAGAGAATCTAGTTCCACACCCACACCGTCACCGGCCTTGCGGATCAGTTTATTGAGCCTGTTTACATCTGCTACCCTCAATCTGCTGCCCCAACACACAACAGCAAACAGAAGAGCACTGGCCAACACAGACTCATACCACATCCTGAGCATTGGCTGGCAGATTTTGAAGGACCTCAGCCTCCTCAAAAAGTAGAGATGGCTCTGTCCCTTCTTGTAGGGGCATCAGTGTTCTTAGCCCAGTCCAGTTTATTGTCTATATACACCCCCAGGTACTTGTAGTATTCTACAGTCAAGTCAAGTCAATTTTATTTGTATACCCCAACATAACAAATTACAAATTTGCCTCAGTGGGCTTTACAGCAACACAACATCCTGTCCTTAGACCCTCTCATTGGATAAGGAACAACTCCCTAAAAAACCCTTTAACAGGGAGAAGAAATAGGAAGAAACCTCAGGGAGAGCAACAGAGGAGGGATCTCTCCCCCAAGACGGACAGCGTGCAATGGATGTTGTGTTTATGCAATTTACAGAATACAACATTGAAAGAGGATGACAGAATTATAATGGAATTATAAAATTTATGAAGAATATTCTGTCCGCGGTGGCGTAGCGGTCTAAGCATCGGCTTGGTGTCGATGCAGTTGCCCACTGGGGACTGGGGTTCGCGCCCCGGTCTCGTCAGATCCGACTATGGCCGGACTCGATGAAGCAGCAATCATTGGCAACGCTGTCTTCGGGAGGGGGGCGGAGTCGGCTTGTGTTCGTCATGTGAATGCGTCTCTGTGTGTGTCGGAAAAACAGTGGTTCGGCTTGGATTCGCCTTGTCACGAAAGTGGGGAGGCGCTTTCCTTCGAGACTGCCGGCCGGAGAGATGCAGTTGGCGAACGCATGCAATACGAGGGTGGGTGTTTGAATTAAAATAGGGATCAATTGGCCACTAAATTGGGAGAAAAAAGGGAAAAATCAGAAATAAATTTAAAAAAAAATTTATGAAGAATATGATGCGCAGGATGCCAAGCAGTCAAGTCAATTTTATTTGTATAGCCATCAGAAGAGCCCAGGGCCCAAGCAACTTGACCAGCATCAACATTTAAAAAAAAATTTTTTTTTTAAAAAAGAACCCGGGATAACAAAAATTACATGGATTTATAAGATATATAAAAAGAAAATGTGATGAGGGGAATGCCAAGCAGCATCCAGGTGGTGACCGCCATCACCACGGAAACCTGGGAGGAGGACCGACTGCACATGCACATAAGGGAGACTCGCATGACACCATTCACACACAGAAAAAGAGAAATGAGAAGACATCATTCAGAGAGAGAGAAAAGACGTGAGAGAAGAGAACAGTTTGCAATAGTCATTAGTCATAATCAATTAAGTCATCAATTAGTCATAATTCGTTGAGACAGAAACCGACCCGCCATATAGTACAGGTTGTGAAGCATTCAACTTAAAAGCAACTAATTGTAAGCTAAGGCAAAAAGATGAGTTTTGAGTTGCGATTTAAAGGACTCAACAGACTCTGAGTGTCTGATGGCAGCAGGCAGGTTATTCCACTAGAACAGGGCCCGTTTGGAAAAGGCTCTGCCACCAGCTGACTTCTTCTTAACTCTGGGTACACACAGGAGCCCTGTATTTTGACAGCGGAGAGCTCAAGGTGGAATGTACTGTTTAAGGAGATCAGACAGGTAAGATGGGGCAAACCCATTTAGGATTTTATAAGTCAGCAGAAGCACCTTGTATTCTGATCTAACATGGATAGGACGACAATGAAGGAAGGCAAGAATTGGTGTAATATGGTCAAATTTCCTAGATTTAGTTAGGATTCTAGCAGCAGCATTGTAAACCATCTGAAGACTTTTAGTACTAGAATGTGGCAAACCTGAAAACAGAATATTACCGTAATCAAGTCTGGATGAAACAAACGCATGTATTAAAGTCTCTGCATCAGCAATGGACAGAAAAGACCGAATTTTTAGCTATGTTACATAAGTGAAAAAAAGGCTGTCTTGGTGATTTCTTTAATGTGTTTATCAACGGAAAAGCTGGGATCAAACATAACACCAAGATTTTTGGCTGCCACACTTTGTGAAACCATAGAGTTGTTGACTGTTATCGTTACTTGATCAAATTGGTGTCTATGTCTAGCACGTCTAATGACGAGCATCTCGGTTTTATCTGAATTTAAAAGCAGAAAGTTAAGTGACATCCAGTTTTTCTCAGTAGCCAAGCAGGCCTCTAAATTAGTCAATTGAGTATGATCATCAGCCCTTATAGGCACGTACAGCTGAGTATCATCAGCATAGCAATGGAAATTTATTCCATAACTGCGTATAATTTGGCCAAGAGGTGAAATATAAAGAGAGAAAAGTGGAGGGACACAATATTTAATGTCAGAGAATTTTGATGTAATATTACTATAGCAGACACAATGTGTTCTTCCAGATAAGTAGGACTTAAGCCAAGAGAGAGCTAAGCCAGAGACACCAAAATTACAATTTAATCTGTGATCGATGGTGTCAAAGGCTGAACTGAGGTCCAGGAGTAGAAGCACAGAAGTGGCATCAGAGTCCATAGCTGGTAAAAGATCGTTCACCACTCTGGTCAAAGCAGTTTCAGTGGAGTGACAGGGCCTGAAAGCCGACTGAAAAGGTTTATATAGATGGTTTTCTTCTATATGGGTCAAAAGTTGTTGATACACAAGTCTAGTACTTTAAAAAAGAATGGAAGATTAGAGACTGGTCGATAGTTATTAAGAAACCCTGGATCAAGGTGTGGTTTGTTTTGTTTTTTAAAGTAGAGGTTTAACCACAGCTGTCTTAAAACTGCTGGGAACAATGCCACTAGTAAGTGATAAATGAACAATGTCTAGCATTGTAGGTCCCAGAAAAGGCCAGAGGTCTTTAAAAAGTTTTGCTGGTAAGGGGTCAAGTAGGCAAGCAGTTGGTTTAGAAGCTGACACGACCTTAGTCAAAGTATCAGGAAAGATAGTCTAAAAAGCTGTAATAACAGGGACTATTGGAGACTCATTGTATAGATTTGAATTTAGTAAGACAGGATCTACAGGAGTAGCTGGGGTTGAAGAACTAATTTTGTTTAAGATCTCAGTAACCTTATTGCAGAAAATCTAGAACTTCATGTGCCATGAATGGTAAGCAGCTAATAGACGGCTGCTTTTTAGTAAGTTTAGGTACAGTGTCAAAGAGAAATCTGGGGTTATGTTTATTAATATTGATTAAGTGAGAAAGATATGCTGTTTTGCAGCACATAAAGCACGTTTGTATTTCAAAAAACACTCATGCCACAATAGGTACAAAACTCCCAATTTTGATTTTTGCCATTTACGCTCCAGTCTCCTGCAGGCCCGCTTAAGAGCACAAGTCTCATCGTTAAACCAGGGTGTAGGCCTCTTTAGTCGCCTAGCTCTGGTAGTGAGAGGTGCAACTGAATCGAGGAGACTAGAGAGGGCCAAGTTTAAGTCACTAGTGAAATTTTCAACAGAGTCAGTTACCACAGTGAAAGGAGCTAAGACTTCAGGCAGCTGCTGGCCAAATGCAGCTGCAGCGGAGGGACCAATGTGGCAAGTGACAATTACATCTGTGCCGGCATTAACTGGACAGGCCAATAATCCTTCAAATTTGATGAAAAAATGATCTGACACAGAACATGTGGTTGGCAAGACGTTCAGATCAGAAACAGCTATCCCTTTAGATAAAATCAAATCAAGGGAGTTACCACTGCAATGAGTCAACTCTTGAACAAACTGAGTGAACCCAAAAGTATCAGCTAGTGCCAGAAAGACTTTACTTAGAGGATCAACAGCCTTATTCAGATGAAATCACCAAGAATTAGAATCTCATCAGAGTGAGTAACAAGGCCTGAGACAAATTCTCCAAATTCTTCAAGAAATAATGAGTAACAGCCAGGAGGCCGATAGAGTATCACAATTTGGAATGAGCCAAGTCTATTCAAGGCTGAGGGAGATGGATCAAGAACAAGAGCCTCAAAAGACTGGAATTTAGATTCAATTCTAGAAGTCAGATTGAAAATAGATTTATATATTAAGGCAACACCTCCACCTTCTTTATTTGCCTGAGCTACACGGGCATAAGTATAGTCAGGTGGGGAAGCTTCATTTAAGGGAAGGAAAACATTTGGTTTCAGCCATGTATCACATAACCCAATCATATCGAAACTATGTTCAAGAATCAGATCATTTATTGGTAAGGCTTTGGTAGACAATGATCTGATATTTATGAAACCAAATTTAAGCATCTTGTGGAAGAGATCAGTAGTAGGCAGAACTTTAGAGCAACCAATAGGTGAAAAATTAATTGGAATTAGACACCTTGTTGACAATTTTGACAGCCAACGCTTTTGACGATATGTGGTCACATTTTTGATAACATTAGATGTTTGGTTCCGTAGATTATTAAGTACTATGTTGCACATTTCACCACTACCAGTGGTAGGAATAATTATTAGATTATTGTGATACACACATTTAGGAGAGGAGAGCTTGGGAGCAATACAGCAGGGTCGGGAGACAGTCTCAATGTTATAGACCAAGCTATCAGTCTGATAATCTACACTATGAGAAATTCCCTGACTAATTATATTAATTAAACTACTTGACTCCATACTAGATTTAAACCTAGCAGGCTCTCTAATCACCTGCAACCTTCTGAATGATAAGCCCCTAGTGTCAAACTAAACGTAAACAGCTGTCTATATTGCTAGACAAAAGAGTGGCGCCGACCCCAGTAGGGTGAATGCTGTCCGCTTTCAGCAGGTAAGGGCGGCCCCAGAAAGAAGGCCAGTTATCAACAAAGCCAAAACCCTGCTCATTACAGTAACGAGCCAGCTAGTGGTTCATTGAGGTGAGCCTAATGTACACCTCATCATTACCCCTCACAGGTAAGGGACCAGAGACAATTAATCAATGCCGACATCTCTCTGGCAAACTCAAGCGTTCTGACTAGGCTGGCTTTTGTGATCTCTGATTGCTTCATCCTAATGTTATTGGTGCCAACATGAATAACAATGTTGCTGAAAGTAGTTGGGCTGTGTGCCTGGGTTCCCTGACTCTCCCTCTGTGATGCCAGCACCCTAAGATTATCCTCTATGTTGGAGACTCTGACCCCGGGTAAACAGTAAACTAAGGCTGGCGAAGTTAATCAAATATTGCGGGTAATGGAGTCTCCCATCACTCGCATGCGTTGCTTTACTCTGCCGACAGGAGTGGGAGAAGCACACTGCAGTAGGACTACCAACAGGGCTGGTGAGTGGCGAAAACTGGTTTGCAGTTGGGAGAGGTGACTGCAGACCAGGCCACACGACTGGTGGTTTGCTCTTGCAAGCCTTCCCACGCTGGTAAACAGAGACAAACTCCACCGCATCTGACAACAAGGCTGAGCTAAAGCTAACAATAGCAGGTCTGCTGTCAGGCCCGGGGATAAGGCTATCTGGAGTGCCCGTCACATCTAACATAATCCTAGTCGAAAGAAGCTGCTCTAACTCATGGACACGTCTCTCTAATAGAGACAACCTATCTGTAACTACGGAGCAGTCACCACAAACCATCATTTTAACGAGGCTGCTTTGACTGCGAGCTAACTGCTAAGCTAGGCTACGCTCAAAGCTAGTAACAAACTAGGAAACAAGAAGCTGCCTACTAAACACAAGAGTCATATGAGAAAGAAAACTAGAGAATCTAGCGATAAGTGAACTAAGCACAGAAAAAAACTAAATCAGAACAAAATAAAGAGAGCGGGATCAAGGATCACACCAAGGTTCCATGCCTGAGAGGAAGGGGAGGCAGTAGTGTCACCGATGGTGAGTGTGAGGTTGTTGATTTGGCTGAGAGGGGACTTGGAGCCAATGAAGAGGAGTTCAGTTTTGTCACTGTTGAGTTTGAGGAGGTTTTGCTGCATTCAGACTTTAATTGCAGACAGACAGGAGTCGATGTAAGAGAGGGGTGGATTGTGAGAGGATTTGGTCCTGAGGTATATCTGGGTGTCATCAGCATAACAGTGGAAGTCCAGGTTGAAGTGGCAGAGAATCTGACCAAGAGGGAGGATGTAGATGATGAAAAGGAGTGGGCCGAGTACAGAACCTTGGGGAATACCTTGTGTGACTGTGGATGAAACAGACGAGTGGTTGTGAAGTGAGATGAAGTGTGACCTGTTGGCGAGGTAGGATTGGAGCCAGCTCAGAACGGTGCCTTCAATACTGATAATGGAGTCTTTCCAGGGTCTTCATAATTTGTGAGGTCAGTGCTACCGGTCTGTAGTTCTTGGAGTCCCTGGGACATGGCGTTTTAGGCAAGGAACGGGGCAGGACGTCTTCCACAGCACGGGGACCCTTTGAAGTCTAAGGCTCATGTTGAAGACATGGTGAAGCACTCCACATAACTGGGGGGGGGGCACAGGCTTTGAACACCCTGGCGCTAACACCATCTGGGCCTGCCGCATTGCTTGCATGAGTTTCATCAGCTGTCTTCTGCCATGGTCAACCGTGAAGCACACTGTAGGTGTTACAGGTAGGGGGGGGGTCGTCAGGTTGGAGAGGGCTATTAGTCCAGGAACCCAAGAGGGGGTAGGGCCCCCACTGGAGGCTGGGAGGATGTAAGGAGGAGGGGGAGGGGGGCAGTGAAGTTGACGGTTGATGATAGTAAGCAACAGATGAGATCGGGGGGGATGGGGAGGGGTCATTGTGTCAAATCTATTAAAAAACACATTGAGTTCATTGGCCCTGTCCAAGCTGCCTGCCACTCCTCTGCTGCCTGTCGGCCTGAAACCAGTAATGGTCTTCATACCACTCCAGACCTCTCTCATGTAGTTCTATTGGAGTTTCTGCTCCAACTTCCTCCTGTAATTCTCTTTAGCCTCCCTTATTCTCACTTTAAGGTCCCATTGGATTTTTCTCAACTCCTCCTCATTGCCAGCTCTAAAGGCTCTCTTCTTTTCATTCAGGATGGCTTTGATGCCCTTCGTTACCCATGGCTTGTTATTTGAATAGCAATGGACAGTCTTCAGGGACAATGCAGTAATTTATATAGTCTGTGACACACCCTGTGACCTCATCCAGGTCATCCCTGTACAGCTCACAGAGAGCCTGCCAGTCTGTTACCTTAAAACAGCTCTGGAGTTTCACACAGACCTCCTGACCATTTCCTCACTTTTTTTGTGGTCACAGGCTGCCATTTCACAAGGCACATGGCAGGGGTTCAGATATACTAGGATGTGATCTGATTTACCCAGGGGAGGGAGGGGAGAAGAGCTGTAAGCCTCTTTCATATTAACATACATCAAGTCTAGTGTCCTCTCCTCTGTGGTTGTAGAGTTCACATACTGGGCAAAGTTGGGCTGGGTTTTCACCATGAAGACATGGTTAAAGTCACCTGAGATTATGATGAGGGCACTCAGGTGTTGTGTCTGTAGATGAGCTACGCCAGTGCTACTCTTTACGTGGCTCACAAGCCGCATGCGGCTTGTGAGACTTTGTTTTGCGCCTCATATACAGTGCTGCTTGCAAGTATGTGAACCCCTTGAGCAGTTTAGATTTTTCTGTTGTTTTACCATGATTTGCTTACTCTATCATCACCAGTTTTTATGTATGAAATGTCAGATATATGTTTATCAGTTGCATGTACTTGTTTAGTGGGACTTGTTTAAGTAGCCCAAAAACTACATGAAACATGGAATTAGTGTATGTGCATAAGTAAGTGAACCTCCAGCTGCATTGGTTAAGTCAAGCAGGTAACAGACTGTGGTGAAACACATTTGGGTGCTTATTTAATCATTTAAGCAGACCAATGAAATGAGACATCCTTGGGAAAGGGTTTGGCCTGCACTAATTAAAAGAGAGAGGAAACCAACCAAACCACTGTGGTTCCATACAAATCAACAATGCCGGGAGCAAAGGAGATATGCGAGGACATGAAGAAGAGGGTAGTGATAGCCCATCAGTCTGGGGAGGGATATAAGACCATCTCCAAAAGATTCCAGCTCCATCCATCCACTGTAAGACAAATAATTTACAAATGGAGGGCCTTCAACATGACAGCAACTCTGCCTAGAAGTGGATGCCCATCAAAACTATCACCCAGAAGCACCAGAAAAATAATAAATCAGGTAAAGGCCAACCCACACATCACCTCTAGAGAGTTGCAGACCTCTCTGGTAGCATCTGGGACAAATGTGCATGCGTCTACAATCAGACGAAAATTGAATAGCCATGACATTCATGGGAGGGTTGCTAGAAGGAAGCCTCTGCTCTCAAAAAAGAACAAAGCTGCCCATTTCAACTTTGCCAGAGAGCACTTGGACAAACCAGAGACCTTCTGGAAGTCCATTCTCTGGACAGACGAGTCCAAAATAGAATTATTTGGTCACAATTAAAACCAACATGTTTGGAGAAAAGCCAACACTGCATATGAAGAAAAGAACCTCATCCCAACAGTGAAGCATGGTGGTGGAAATGTGAAGGTCTGGGGCTGCTTTTCTGCTTCTGGACCTGGACGACTCCATATTGTCCAAGGAACCATGAATTCTCCGGCATATCAACAAATTCTTGACCAGAATCTCCTGCCACCAGTCAGGGAGTTGAAGCTGGGACGAAAATGGATTATGCAACAAGACAATTACCCAAAGCATTCCAGCAAAACTACAAAGGAATGGCTTCAGAGAAAGAGGATTCGTACTCTGGATAGGCCCAGTCAAAGTCCTGATTTTAATCCAATTGAAATGTTGTGGTGAGACCTGAAGAAGTTGGTACATACCAGATTTCCCTCCAACCTCTCTCAACTGGCTGAGTTCTGCAAGGAGGAGTGGGCAAAAAGCCCCATAAGCAGATGCAAGAGACTGGTTAGTGGTTACAGAAGACGTTTGGTTGAAGTAATGGCTGCAAAAGGAGGAGCCACAAGCTACTAATACAGGGTTCACATACTTTTGCACATGTTAAATTTTCAGTTTTTGTGAAATAAACCACCTTTGTTGAATTAAATAATGAAAATATATCTCTTTTTGTGTGTGTGTCCATTATTTGGAAGGTGTGCTTTACAAATTGGGATTTGGATGTATGTGTAATAAGCTTATTTTAATGTTTTTTACAAAAACAGTGACCATGTCTGGAGGGTTCACAAACTTTCAAGCAGCACTGTAGATCCACTGATAACAATAAGAACATAGCTATAACTTACTTCTGTAGGTTCCGTTTGTGTCCTGTTTTAGCACATTGAAATCCAGCAGATGGCAGCATACTGAAGATACGGCAAAGAACGTAGGCTACGTAACAGCGTGGGATCGTGGGTAGACGTATGGCCTATGTGTGTAGCTTTGTATTTGCGAAATGTTTTGCAAGCTCTGTGGCTCTTTGAGGAATGGTCTTATTCATAAGTGGCTCTCCTAACAAAATTAGTGAGTACCACTGAGCTACGGCAATGTGAATGACATCACACGCCGCCATCGGGTTGACAGAGGGGAGAATGTAAACAGCTACCACAACAGCATGCGAGATATCCCTTGGCAAATAATATGGCCTGAGTCTCACGGCTAACAGTTCAATGTCCAAGCAACAAATACGTTCCTTGATTGGATTGTGACCAGAATTACACCATCTGTTGTTAACAAGAACAACAACCAGAAAAGAAAGAAAAGAAAGAATGAAAGCCATATTATTTGACATTGTATTCTTAAAATGAAATTTGTCATTGTACAGGTTACAGGGAATTTGTTTTCTGCATTTAACCCATCCTATTGTATAGGAGCAGTGGGCAGCTGCAGCACCCGGGGAACAACTCCAGTTCTTCTTTCCATTGCCTTGCTCAGGGGCACAGACAGGAGTATTAACCCTAACATGCATGTCTTTTTTTTATTTATTTCTGATTTTTCCCCTTTTTCTCCTAATTTAGTGGCCAATCGATCCCTACTTTTAGCTCAAACACCTACCCTCGTACTACATGCGTTCGCCAACTGCATCTCTCTGGACGTCAGTCTCGAAGGAGACACCTCGCCACATCCGTGACAAGGCGAATCCAGGCCGAACCACTGCTTTTTCCGACACACACAGAGATGCATTCATGTGACGAACACAAGCCGACTCCGCCCCCCTCCCGAAGACAGCGTTGCCAATTATTGCTGCTTCATCGAGTCCGGCCATAGTCGGATCTGATGAGACCGGGGCGCGAACCCCGGTCCCCAGTGGGCAACGCTACACCACCGTGGACCCCATGCATGTCTTTTTTTTTGGGGGGGGGGGGAAACCAGAGCACCTGGAGGAAACCCACGCAGACACGGGGAGAACATGCAAACTCCACACAGAAAGGACCTGGGACGGCCTCGAATCCAGGACGTTCTTGCTGTCGGGCAACAGTGCTAACCACTGAGCCGCCCTACCTTTTATTTTCTTCTTCGAAAGAGATGTGTCCGAGAGAATCGCTATGCTTCCATCCAGTTGTCAAGCGAATTTTATGCAAACTTTTCTGAAGTCACAAAAAAAAACAAATTAGGTTTGCTTCCATTAGATCTCTTTAGGCAAATAAAGCCCTGAATGTAGTCTATAGTTTCCTTTGTCATGTGACCATACTTCCACAGCTATGAGAAGGATAGACCAGTTAAGATTAAGATACAACTATTGACCTCATAGTTATCTGTAATAAATCAACTCTGAACTGGTGCTGATTTTACTTTACATTTATTTTTATTTTATTTATCTTCTTGTGTGTGTGTGTGTGTGTGTGTGTGCGTGTGTTTGTGTGTGTGTGTGTGTGTGTGTGTGTGTGTGTGTGTGTGTGTGTGTGTGTGTGTGTGTGTGTGTGTGTGTGTGTGTGTGTATATATACGGTTACAAAACCCGGAAACATCAAGACTGGTACGATGAGAATGACAACAAAATCCAACAGCTCATTGACATCAAGCGGCAAACCTTCATTGCCTGGCAAAATAACATCAACTGCAAGGCTAAAAGAGTAGCCCATGCCATAGCAAAGGCAGCTGTTCAATCTCGGGTTAGGCAACTGAAGAACCAGTGGTGGACAAGGAAGGCTCTGGAGATCCAGCAGCTTGCTGACTGTGGGGATACCAGAGGTTTCTTCGATGCCACAAGAGCGGTATATGGCCCCAGCCATCGTTGCCTAGCCCCCCTTCGCTCCAAAGATGGGCTAATGCTGCTGAAAGACAATAAGTCAATTACCAACAGATGGAAAGAGCATTATGAGGAGCTACTGAACAGGGACACAACTATTGAGATGGAGGCCTTGACCAACTCCCTCAACAACCCATCAATGGGAATATGCGGGGACAACCCACTTGGAACGAGGTGCAGGATGCCATAAGGAAGATGAAGAACAACAAGGCCACTGGACCTGACGGCATCCCAGCAGAAATCCTGAAGGATGGTGGGCCAGTTCTCCTTAGTCACATCCACGCCCTGCTCCTCAAAATATGGGAAAAGGAGGAAATCCCTGCACAACTTAGGGATGCCATCGTTGTCTCCATCTTTAAGAAGGAAGACAAGGCAGACTGCATAAATTACCAAGGCATTTCCCTCCTATCCATCACTGGGAAAACTCTCGCCCGGGTTTTGGCTAATAGACTCCTCCCCCTGTCAGAAAACATTCTCCCTGAGTCTCAGAGTGGATTTCACCCAAATAGAAGTACCATGGACATGATTTTCATTGCTTGCCAACTACAGGAAAAAAGCCGGGAACAAAATCAACCACTATACATGGCCATCATAGACCTCACCAAAGCCTTTGACTCTGTGAACCGTCAGGCTCTGTGGCTGGTTCTGGCAAAAATTGGCTGCCCGGACAAATACATCCACATACTGAGACTATTGCATGACAATATGTCAGCCACAGCACTCAGTGGCAGTGGAGTTGAAACGGAACCCTTCAGGGTTCAAACTGGAGTCAAGCAGGGCTGTGTCATTGCTCCTACCCTGTTCTCCATTTTCATTTCTGCTATCCTCCATCTTATGGGTAAACACTTGCCACAAGGAGTCAGAATCATGTACAGAACCGACGGACAACTCCTGAACATCAACAGATTCAGGGCTAAAAGCAGAACCACCATCATATCCATCATGGAGCTGCAGTATGCCGATGACAATGCCCTTGTGGCCCATTCAGAAGAGGACCTACAGTGCATTCTGAATGCTTTTGCCAAGGCATACAAGCAGCTTGGTCTGGCCCTTAACATAAAAAAGACCCAGATCCTCTACCAGCCAGCACCCAACACAAATAACCCTGCTCCACCCCCAACTATCTACGTATGTTGACAAAACCAGACTGGAAAACGTGGACCACTTTACATACCTCGGAAGCCTCCTATCCTCCAAAGCTAACATTGATGAGGAAATACACCACCGCCTCAGTTGTGCCAGTGGGGTTTTCTCAAGACTGAGGAAAAGGGTCTTTGAAAACCACGACCTCCAGGCCAGAACGAAAATTCTGGTCTACAAAGCGGTAGTGTTGCCCACCCTACTGTATGGATCAGAATCCTGGACCACATACAGCAGGCACCTGAAGGCACTAGAGGCACATCATCAGAGGTGCCTCCGAAAAATCCTCAAGATCACCTGGAAAGATAGACGCATCAACACCAGCATCCTGGAGGAGACTAACACTCCCACTATCACTGCCACCATTGCCCAACACCAGCTCAGATGGACTGGCCATGTCATCCGTATGCCTGACTCTCGCCTTCCAAAACAAGTCTTATACTCCCAGCTTCTCACAGGACAACGTGCCCTGGGTGGTCAAAAGAAAAGGTATAAGGATAACATTCAAACGAACATAAAAAAATGCCACATAGACCCTAAGACCTGGGAGGACACAGCAACCAACAGGGGCGACCTGGAGAAAACTTGTCCGGGAAGGAGCTGCACTTTATAATAATGATCTCCGACATGCTGCAGAAGACAAGCGCAGACTCAGAAAGGGGGGAGTTTCCACCAAAAAGGCCCAAACCAATCCCATGACTACCACCACCCACCCCTGCCCACACTGCACCAAAATATGTGGCTCCAGGATTGGCCTCTTCGCCCACCTGAAGACCCACAAGGACCAAGAAGGAGGACAGTCATACTCGACCCCGAGTGACCGCCGATGATTATATATATATATATATATGCTGAATCATACTGGCACCTGATGAGTGCGTGACGCACGAAACGAGCTTGTACTGCTATGTATTATTTTATCTTTTTATTTTATTAAACTATTTATCTTATGTATTAACGTTTTTTTCTACATCCACCTTTATATATATATATACGTATATATATACGTATATATATACGTATATATATATATATATATATATATATATATATATATATATATATATATATTCCGCTCCTCATTTGTTGAGCACTTTTATCTACACCAATGATGGTTCCCGGAAAAAAAAATTTTTTTGTTTATTAGTCTTTTTAACTTCTATCTCTACCTCTGATTCTGATTCTGAAATACACGATGAGATTCTCAAATAAAATCTCATCACTTCTCTCTTCATATACACCTTTGTTTTTACCTTCATCTAAATGATAGTGAGAACAACGAGCGTTGTCATTATTCTTTACCCATAATTAATGAGGCTTTTTTTTTAAATGGAATTTTTGGTAAATACATTTCTAGTAACACATCCTGAATATCATGGAGACATTTTTCTAATTTGAACCAAGGTGTCGGTGGCTTTAAAGCCTGCAGCCACATGGGATTTGCCTTGAATTCACTTTTCTAAATAGAGTATAATGAAGCTCAGTGACCACACTTTTCCTGTTCTGGCACCTAATATTGCAACAGGACACTTAATTGTGATTTTTATGTCTTCTTTTCATCAGTGTTCTATTCCACCTCATTCATTTCTACCATTTGTTTTGGCAACCAGTCACAACACTCAAGTGACATATGGGTCTTACCAATCGCCCCATAGTTATTGGGTAACCGAATGTTTTTTGTTGGTGTTTTGCGAAGTGCATCAGTAACTCATATAAGTCACTTCACGTCTTTCTGTCTGTGTATGGTGGGAGGCCTAAGTCCTTTGCCTGCTGACCAGTTGACACTTGAATCTTTAACACTTGTTTTGCAGGGATTGAAAAACAGCACAGTCATTGCCAAGGTCAGTGCTCCCTATGCAGCTGGCTGGAATCTCTCCGCTCACACACCACAGACTAGTGCAACTCTGCACGTATGCACATGGCCTCCACCTCCCTCTATCTGTCTCTGTCACTCTATCTCTCTTTCTTTATCTGTCGCTTTCTATTTCTCTGCCCCACGCCCTCTGTTGACGACGCAGAATGTGAGTTGGGGACACCGGACAGTTATAATGGAAACAGGAAATTGGTGTACAGAAATTGGCTTGTTTATAATCTCTTTTATTGTCTCGTGCAGTTGTTTATAACTTATAAAAAGGCCTGTTAAGCTGGAAAATACTTGTTTTTTTTTCATTTACAAATGTTGTTGTTTTTTTCTGCAAAATACTGTATTCACATATAGCTACTGTCAAATATTAACCACAAAATATATGAAGCTTGTATGCTGCTGCTCTCATGCACATATTTGAGCCACAACTTGGACGTGTGTTGGCTACTACGATATTCAGGTCACTTTCTATAAGTAGGGCATGCCGTGCCTTTGCAACTGGATTGGTATTTATGCATGACACTTGGGGCTGGGGCAGTGGTGGCTGTAGGATGGGTAGGAGACACGCTGCTGCTAAATGTGTGACAATGCAAACTGCCGAGGGTAGACGGTTGGATGACTGAGGAAAATGATAGACGGGAGTCATAGGAGGCCATGGCACTGGGTTTTTATGTATCTATTTAATTACAGAGAGAGAGAGAGAGAGAGAGAGAGAGAGAGAGAGAGAGAGAGAGAGAGAGAGAGAGAGAGAGAGAGAGAGAGAGAGAGAGAGAGAGAAGAGGGGTTGTGAGCAAAGGGGGTTAAGGAGGAGAGGAAAAATGAAGATAGAGTCCGAGATAACATTCAGGTAACTAGGAAACGTATGAAAGTGCAAGGACAAGAAGTTTTTTTTTCTTTCTTTTTTTTTTGAGCTACCAGATAGGCAGAGGAATAATGAAATAGTGATAATGGAACAAAGGACAAAGAGAAGAGGGCAGGTTAGAAGGAACGGGCGTGAGATGAGAATTTGAAGGTCTTTACCTCAAAAAGATTTCAATTCCTATTGCATCATCAAGCCTCTGTTATAGTAAAGAACATGACAATCTAAAAGGAAAGTCAGTCACAAAGGAAAGTAGAATGAATATTCATGCAGCATGCAGCAAAGCACCATCCTCCTACACTGTGCACAGCTGAATGGTCACAAAGAGGGGGGTGAAAAGGGGGGTGGGGAGGCTATATGAGGTAAGGGTGAGGGAATTAGAGCAAAGGGAAAAAGGGTTAGCAAAGCTGAGCGTGTACGGAGAGCGATATGGCTTTCGCAAAGTGCTAACGCAGGGGAATTTGAGAATAAACTGTGCTGATAACCTTCCCTTGAAATAGCTATGGAAGATTTTTTTTTCCCTATCTGTAGTGGCAAAGAGAGAACTGTTTGGTTCCTCAGGGTTTAGGAAGTCAACAATGTCCCTGAAAAAAAAAAGAGCCATTGACTGAAACACTGGAAGTGTTGGATCTTCTTTGCCCTATAGAAACCTATAGTTGCACAACAGAGCAAAAGATCCGAGCAAGACTTACTTAGAGTAAGATTACGGTAGTCTTACTCAAACCCAGCCCTAAAACACTGCAGCTGACCTAACTATGTTAAGTAAAAGTAATTGTCCATTTTGGTTGTGCTGTCTGGGTATTGTAAGGTCCATCACAAAATAAATGAAGACAGAACATCTCATTGTCTGGTCTGTTGTTACCATGCCACTATGCCTACCCTGTTTCACGTGAAACATTTGTTTTGGTTGTGTTGTAAAGATTGAGTGCATGGGAAAAATGTCTCAGACAGGCGAGCATCTGGTGACAGGGTACCTCTCTTAGGAGAGTTTAGACTTGGAGACTGTTGCAGTACTGGATATTTATATGGCAGGAACTGAAGATAACGCAAAGAAATTGCTAATTTAGGGATACATACATGCTTAAATGAGAAAGGAAAATATAGGCTATATGGTACTGTATTCACAAGGACATGAACAATTTCTACAAATTCGAATAATGGTTATTGTTTTGAATAACAACAAAAACATCATCCGGTGTTCGCAAAATCAAATACACTTTAACTACACTATAATACACTACAACTGATTTCTTACCGCAAAATACTGCGGTAAGACATCAGTTGTCTGTGCCAATCAAAGTTTGAAAAGTAACACTCCCCATTCTCTTTGTGTGTTTATGGGTGTCTTTTCTTTGTGTTTGTGTGTGTACATTACTTTCCCATTGTGTGGGGAACAGTTGCATAGGAGAGACCACTGGGTCAGCTGCTCGTTACATCAAAGATTTAGCCCAAAAATACTCTCGCTATCAACATGTGCACGCATCCCCCTCACTCACACACACACACACACACACACACACACACACACGGGCACACAAACATAAACATCGGAGAATTATCAGAGCCCACCTCGGTAGGTTCCTCGTTCTAGACAATCAGGTGTGACAGGTGTGGTTTTCCTCGGTCCCAAGGGCCCCCAAAGACAAAAGGCCTTCTTCACAGTGACATCGGCAGGAAGTGGCCCTTTGATTTATCTTCACAGAGAACATGCAAAAATATCTCTCTCTCTCCCTTTCTGTCTTTTCGTTATTTTCCGGGATAAATCTTTTCATCGCATGCTTTCAAAAACATACTAACAACAAAAAGGCCTGAGCGCGGTCGTATGTTTTTCATTTTCAGTCTTGGTGCGCTAGCGCCATGGAGCGGCTTAAACGCGCAGTCACAAGCCTGGGGTTCCTCAGAGGCAAAATGGTTTCCAACATGAACCGCGAAACGAAATGAACACGAAAATGAAATTAATAACACACCAATAAAACCGAAAAAAATATTCTATACATGAAATGACCGTGACTCGCACATGCTGCATTTATCTTTAATATTCAATCACCCGTAGGATGTCACCGCAATTGTCTCGGTACCCACTACAGCGTGTTTTACGGTAGGACCGCCCACTTCCGGGATCGTTTCCCGTGTGAAAGTTCACGGGGTAAAAGGTGGTGTTGTGGTTTTAGTTAGAGATGTGATGGCCGCCTTGAGTTTACTAACGAGAAGACGGCTGCCACATGTCTTTTCGCAATTCGTACGTGTTTCGAGACTCGTCCGACCGACTCCTCAGCACGGCGGAGTCCCGGCGAGGAGGCTCCATGGAGCAGCGCGGCTCCGGCTCACCGAGAAAGGAGCATGGGGCAAGAGCCGGGCTCCGGAGCAGCACTACCAGCTCTCTGAACTGGATAAGGCGGATGCCTTGGTAGGTTAAATGGGAAACAATTCCAATTTTAATACAAGTAGTCCCAACCTAGACGTTCCATATGTGGCTCTTTTAGTACGGGGCGGTTTTTCCATTATATAATCAATCATTAGTATGACGGGGGACCAGATGTTTCATTTCTCGTTTTATTTTTCTCCTGCAGATGCTGAGAAAGTCGCACGAAACAGGTGTGTTAAAAAACTTTTTTTTTATTTATGAGGCTCATAGTTTATAGTTCAAATTAGCTATTATAGGTGTATTGTAGGGTAGGACTGGGCTGGACAACCATTAAGTATTGCTTAATCGTCTTCAGTGGTATGGTATCGGGATGGAATTGTAGATGGATAGATAATTGTAGGCAATTTTACATGGTATTGATATATATCACGGCATCTGCTTGCATTTGCAAAAATACTGTTCAATAATGCATCAGAGGTTCATCATATTAAACTGTTTAATCATGTAAAGTGCGTCAGATCAAAATTACTTTTCAAATAATATTCCCTTCCATTATATTAGACCTCATTTTGTGAAGAAATGTTGGTAATAGTTTCTAATTATCGTTGATATTGACCACAAATTTGTTTAGCACTATTTGATAATATCTGAATTTCATCCCAATACAATGCCACTGAAAGACAATAAATGATCATGTTAAGTTATTAGCTAGCCTTAGGATGGAATTGGGTTATTGTCATATCCTGATACAATATGTTGTTGTCTAAATGAATGATAATGGGGATCTGTTACAAATATGCTTCACAAAATGAGGTCTGAAATATTTGAGGGAGTGTTATTTGAAAACTTGTTTTGGTTGGATTGGTTAATACTATGTATGGAGTAGTAATAACAATGTGGAATATGTCTACATAAGCCAACTGTTTAAACGGGTGAGAGCTTCCAAAAGGCTAACTGTATTTTTCACCAACTCTCTACTTGAGCAAATGCAAATGAAACATTTTTTTTCTACTTGTCATGTTCCACAACTTGTTTGAAACGAATGACAAACCAATAAGGGCTTGTCATTTAGGGTGGCATGGTGGCACAGTGGTTAGCGTGGTCGCCTCAGAGCAAGAAGGTCCTGGGTTTGAGCTCTAGGGTAGTCCAACCTTGGGGGTCATCCCGGGTCATCCTCCGTGTGGCGTTTGCATGTTCTCCCCGTGTCTGCGTGGGTTTCCTCTGGGTGCTCCGGTTTCCTCCCGCAGTCCAAAGACATGTAGGTCAGGTGGATCGGCCGTACTAAATAGTCCCTAGGTGTGAATGTGGGTGTGTGTGTGTGTGGGCCCTGTGATGGCCTGGTGGCCTGTCCAGGGTGTCTCCCGCCTACCGCCCATGACTGCTGGGATAGACTTCAGCATCCCCGCGACCCTGAGAGCAGAATAAGCGGTTTGGATAATGGATGGATGGATGGAAATACAAAATGTTTTGGCTTATGGAAATGGCCATCTAGTCAGTATAGTGTATTAAGTGATAATAGCCTGCAAGCAGTTTTAAATAATTGTCAACTAAAGCTGGCTCAATACAGCTGCCAAGACAAGGTATTGTTAATGTAGCACAGAATCATCCATCCATCCATTATCCAAAACACTTATCTTACTCGGGGTTCTGGGGATGCTGGAGCCTATCCCACTAGTCATTGGGTGGCAGGCAGGGAGACACCCTGAACAGGCCGCCAGTCCATCACAGGGCTGACACACACACACACACATTCACACCTAGGGACAACTTAGTATGGCCATTTCACCTGACCTATATGTCTTTGGACTGTGGGAGGAAACCGGAGCACCCGGAGGGGACCCACGCAGACACGGAGCAAACATGCAAACTCGACACAGAGGATGACCTGGGACGACCCCCGAGGTTGGATTACCCCGGAGCTCAAACCCAGGATCTTCTTGCTGAGAGGCGACTGCGCTAATCACTGCGCCACTGAGCCGCCCTAGCACAGAATCATCAAAAATAGATTTTGACCATTGTAGTAACTGAAAATTAAATGCAGGCCCGTTCCCAGCTGACAAACTGTTACAGAGTGTTATCATCAGTTTGTGCATTGTAGTATAAAAAAGTAAAATTGAAATTCAGGTCTTGCCCTGGTGACCCTTAACAGGCAAACTTTGAACAGTCCTTGGCCTCACTACTGCAAATGTTCCTCCAACTGCCAGAAAAATCTGGGAGTGATATGCAATGTGCCATTTAACTGATCCCACAGAAAGCGTTAGTATCAAGTCAATGATCTGTAGTATAAGCATCATGAGTGTTTCACTACTGCAGCTAACTTGGCAGCCAGAGCTGTGGACGATACAGGATACAGGGTGTGAGACTTGGCACATGGCTGTATTCTTCCAGATTTGATTGATTTTGCTTTAGTCATCCCCCAGAGAGTAATTCTCTTTTTGAGGAGGGGTCAGGAGTCCCTATACTCCTGGATCAGACAGGGGTTAAGAATGTACAATGATGCTTTGGCAGACACAGCTGTGTAGAGGTTCGAACCCATCGACCTGGGAGTCAGCCTCACTAACCACTATAACACTGCAGTTTATGCAAAATATGCCTTAAGTTTATGCAAAAGATGCCAGTTTTAATGTCTTTAATGACTTGGGAAATACTGAGATTAACATGTTACGCTCTCCTCAGAGGCAGCAATTGTTTCCAGCCAAAAGGATTTCTATCTGTCTTGTTCCATGCTGCTATGGTTAACTAATTTCCCCTAATAAGACAGATTGCTTCAGAATTAAATTATGCGGACTTTTGTAACATTAGCTACATATTAGGGCTGTGTTTGGACGTGTAAATACTGTAATCTCTGGTGGCCTGTCAATGTTTTCAGGAATTACCACTCAACATTCTGGCAACATGGTAGTTTGTTAATGCTTTCAGTTGGTACTCTTAACTGTGGACAGCCAGGATTACACTGATGTATTATGGCCAGCGTTCGGAATGAGGGAATTGTATATCTAAGGGGTTGTATGGGAGGGAGTGAGGTGATAGTTGAATACTATATATAATACATTTTCCAAAGATAACATTGAAAGGGCTAATAGAACATTATTTTTGATGTGCCCTTAGTTGTACTAATAATTAGAGTAAGGGCAATAATTACAGTGAATATCATATAGTAATATCTCTGCTAGTTTGACTAGAACTGAGCTGCTGCCCCTTTGCCTTTCTACTCCAGGATTCCTGTCATGGTTCAGAAATGGTCTTCTGGCCACCGGGATTGGAGTCATTGCCTTCGTTCAGAGTGAAGTGGGACGAGAAGCAGCATACGGTATAGGCTCTACACTTGTTATTACACAATATTGCTGCATGCTCACCCATTATTCATCTAACTGTGGTAGGATACACTAGTATAGTACCTATGTGGCACAAAGATTACACATATTTCACTATGTTTACTATATTGAATGAACTCTGTGGTTAAGTGTTTTATGTCAAATGTTAAGTTTTATATGTCAAATGTGTCATTGGCTCACCCAAGGAGAAAAGTAGTGTTTGATCACACAAATACTTAAGGTTGTTTTATGCCTCTTTGGGGAAAATTTAAATTCTTTTTCCTAATTTACACAATGATGATAGCCCATAATGGCATGATATTAAATCTCATCATCAGCAGTGTTAACAAAATAGTATTCCAACCTGGAGTTGTGTTGAATTTCATAAAACCTAGTGGGTTTTTAACTGCAATAACACATCACTGATTCTTCCCCAGCCTTCTTTATCCTTGGCGGAGTGTGTGTGTCATTTGGTGGTGCTTCATACATCGGTAGTCTGTTTGCCCTGCGGAGGCTCATGTTGCTCTCCCTGCCGGTGGTGCTCCTCCATGGAGGTGTCGTGAGCAGTGTTGCCCTCTTCTGGCTGTGTGCAGTATCTCTCTACATTGGCCGACTGGAGGTTGAGATCATCCACGATCCAGAGGAGGAAGATAATGTTGAAGAGTGTCAGGAGTGCCGTGAGAAAGGCGGGCGCCAATGCTACTGTGGTGCCCATGATAAAAGACAGCATGTCAATGAGGACAATGACAATAAAGGCCAGAACAAATAGAGGTCTGCCAATGACACAGAAAGAGATGTGTGCAGAGCGTGTGTTGCTTTGAATCAGGGTCTCCACTTATTTGTGAGTGTGTGCGTGCATGTGTGTGTGCGCTTACATGTGACTGCATGTGTGCACATGTGTATGTATGTATGTATGTGTACCCTTGTCTTAGACTTCCACAAATGTAAACCTGTTGTGCTTAGTTCTGCTGAAGTGAGAATGTGGTTATCAAAAGGGTAAAATGACTTGTATACCTTTTGAATTACTGTTGAGACCTGCTGATGAAAATCCTTATCTGTTCTTTAATATGCTGATAGTAGGGGCTCATTTACTTTTTGCTGCTTTTTTTACACAGCACGGTGGTGCAGTGGTTAGCACGGTCGCCTCACAGCAAGAAGGTTCTGGGTTCGAGCCCTGGGGTAGTCCAACCTTGGGGTCGCCCCGGGTCGTCCTCTGTGTGGAGTTTGCATGTTCTCCCCGTGTCTGCGTGGGTTTCTTCGGTTTCCTCCCACAGTCTAAAGACGTGTTGGTCAGGTAAATCGGCCATACTAAATTGCCCCTATGAATATGTGTGTGTGTGTGTGTGTGTTTGTGTGGGCCCTGTGTGATGGCCTGGCGGCCTGTCCAGGGTGTCTCCCCGCCTGCCGCCCAATGACTGCTGGGATAGGCTCCAGCATCCCCGCAACCTTGAGAGCAGGATAAGCGGTTCAGATCATGGATGGATGGGTTTTTTTTTCTTCTTTTGCTTATAAGCAGATGTTTTCAAAGTTGCTTCAGTATTCTCAATCAAACAGTCTGCTCAATAATTGCTGTTTCATTTGAAATGTTATACAGTCTCTCCCTCTTTTCATCACACATGCAAACAGTGCCTCTGACTGAGAGGTGAGCATTTTATTCTCGATAAAGTTTACTTTTTACTACTTTAATTACTATTGCTATTATCTAGCCAACCAACTACAGTATATTACCAAATGGATCCACAAAACCCACCATCCTCATTCATGGCTTCCTTAGCAACACTGTTAAAAAACACAGCTGCTTTAAAAAACACTGTAATTGCCACAACTCTGTCAGCTTGGTGGAAAGTTCACAATGTCACCTAGTTCACATACACCCACTTGGTACAACCCAGATTTTCTCGTTAACAAATCGCCCATGACAGGCACCAAATGGAAGGAAAAAGGCATAACACATCCACAACACATCTGTTTACTTATCTTCCAACAGTTAATGCAAAAGTATGGCATTGGGAATATTTACAATAACTCAATTAAATCATGCGATCAAGACAAGAACCAGCAGCACCAATAGCAACCTTAAACCACCACCCCTATTAGACAAGATCAATAAAATGACTAACTCAAACAAACTTCTGACAAAATTATGCAAACTTTTATCTTCCACCGACTCCGCCATACTTCTTGCAATAAATAAAAGGGAAAAAGATCCTAACATCAGCACCGATAATGACTTCTGGACTCAAATATGCAAAAACACCTTCAACATGCCTAAGAACACTAACACAAGGCTAATTCAGTACAAAGTTACTCACAGAGTACATAATACACAACACAAGATGCACATGTATGGGACTTACTGGGTCAGACATATACACTCGCTGTACACTTAACACAACAGGCCGCTACTTCCATGGACTTGGTCCAACACTTCTGGAAAGAAACAGCCACTAAACTATCACTGTTGGTTGTTGTGCATACTAGGAGACCTGGGTTTACTTGACACATCACAAAAGCACATCACAACGACTCCACTGGCAGCCCTAACTGTCGCCAAGAAGACTATGTTATGAAACTGGAAAAACCGAAAACAACTCACCATCTCACTGTGGTTACATCTTGCAACAGAACAGGTTACACTGGAACAAAACTCGGCCTTACAAAATAAACAAAAAACAAAACACAATCTGAACAATTCAGTGAGAAGTATTCAAAACTTCTCAAATCTCTTGATTTGCTGGTGAGCTAGTGCCACAATAAGCCCAAACAAACAACACTTATGAACATTCACATACATACGCCAACACAAATAACATCACACATACTATATATGCGGTGTGCAAACACACTCTTCAGAGGCAGACATACAAGTGGAAACACAGACAAAAACACACATTGAAACCGTTTTTTAGCTTTTGCCGTAATTTTAATTGATATTATTATTACTGTTGCATAATGATATATGGAAATTTCTTTCTCCCTTTATTTTTATTTATTTACTCAATCCCCCCCTCATTTCTTTTTTTTAATTTTCTACCGACCGTCCTTTTTTTCCCTTCCTACTATTACTGCTGCCACAAATATTATCGATGACTCAAATACTTTTATGGCTAAACTCACTGCACACAGCTGCTTCCCCATCATCTCCATGCACATCTACAGTCCATGTCTTTATTTCTATATTCTACATGCTGTTAACCTGTGTCCACCCCTACCTTCCTGTTTGTGTGTCATTCCCGTGTCTTTGTTGTCATAAATAAAGGAGAAAAAAAAGTTTACTCTTTAGAGCACTGTTCACAGTCCTTCCTGCTACGCTGTTGAACTGAAATGACTCAGCCAACTTTTGCTGTACTTTTGTACATTTCCTCGAGGCTGTTAATTATGATAGCCTCATTTACTCCAATATTTCTGTGGAGGACTCGAGTAGTCGGTTGTGGACATGCCATGTGATGTTCAATGTATGATATGGGTTTCTCTCTTTCAGTCTTTCTTTTTGTGTTATCTCTATTTTGTATTCCATGAGGCCGTGGAATTTTTTTCAAAGGTTTAAATATTCATGTGAAATTTGTTTTGGGGTTTTTGTTTTTTTTGCAATAGCACTTTGACAGGTTTTGTTTGTCATTACAATAAGTAAACTTGTAGAAACAATGAATATTTTTTTCACAGAAAAACACGCCAGGTTGGCTAAGGAGAGTTTGCTGTATTCATATTTATCTCTAGTTCTGTTGGCTTTACTTTGACCGGAAAGTAAATAAAACCCAAACATCGGTGTGCTAAGAACCTTTGGATTTGGATAAACATTATGAGATGGATAGAGATCTTGATTGAACGACTTACAGCAGCAGTACAGACTAACGGCGCGATCTCGTCTTGTTTTATGTCGTGCAGAGGGACACGTTAAGGATCTTGTCAGCTCTCTTTTGCTGAGCTCTTGAACTGCTGGCAGAAGCGATACGTAGAAACCTCAGTTTCCCAGGAGTCAGAATCAGAATCATCTTTATTTGGCAATAATTGACTCTAGTGGCTCTCAATGTATGTACATAGAATAACAGCAAAACTGTCTCCAGGAATATACAGGAATGACTATATGGGGGAAACAGGAAGGCAATGGTGCAGAGTCCAAAGATGCTGGAATAAATATATCAGCAGGTTACTTATATACATGAGTTAGGTGGACATGGCAGAATATGCATGTATATGTAGAATATACAGTGTGCTTAGATTTATTATGACAATGTTAAGTTGTCATCAGATTGACAGTCTGCGGAAAGAAACTATTTGTGTCTGGTTATTTTGGGGTACAGTGCTCTGTAGTGCCTACCAGAGGGGAGGAGTTGGAACAAGTTGTGACCAGGGTGTGATGGGTCTGCAGTGCTGTTGCCTGCCTGTTTCCTGACTCAGGGGTGTATAAGTCCTGAACGGAGGGCAGGTTGGCACCAATGATTTTCTCTGCAGTCCTAACTGTCCGTTGTAGTCTGCCCTTTCCTGTTTGGTGGCCGATCCAAACCAGACAGTGATGGACGTGCAGAGAACAGACTTGATTATTGCAGTGTAGAACTGAATCGGCACCTCCTGAGGCATGTTGAACTTCCTGAGCTGGCGCAGAAGTTCAACCTGCCTCAGGAAAATCGGTGATTCGGCGCATAAACTGATGTTGTATGCGGATGATATACATTGCTTTGCATCAGACCCCGCAACATCTGTTCCATCCCTTCTTAACACCATTAGCCAGTTCTCAAAGCTCTCTGACTACAAAGTTAACTGGAACAAGTCAGGGGCTACGCATTCTGTCCATAAACCCTATTCCAAGCCGGATCCTTTCAATGGCCTCCAGGGGGCATCAGGTATTTGGGCATCTTCTTGCCCCCCCTAAAATAGATGAGATTGTGGTAGAACTTTGACCCCCTACTGAGGAAAATATGTGCTGTAGATGGATGGTCATCCTTATTTCAGTCACTATGGAGCAAGGTGAGTGCTCTCAAAAGTAAACGTATTCCTACACATAACGATCTCATTCATTCAATCTCTCCCTATACATTTCCCTATGAAATACTTCCAAGCATTTTGACTGCATATGCAACACATTTCTCTGGAGTGGCAAACGTCCAAGGATGCGTTTGGAAAAATTACACAACTACCAGTGACCAAAGGGGCTTGGAATGTCCCAAACGGCTATTTTATCGCTATGCATTCAATTTGAGACGTATTGCCCAGTGGTCTCTACCGCCAGAGAGAGCTCCCCCAGGGTCCTATATCTTGGCCTTCTGGCATGTGTGAATCAGAATGGCACCTGATATGCAGTCCCACCTGGTCTTCTCCCACTTATAGTACATATGGAAAACATTACCTCCCCGAAGCTGTGTGTTTGGTCAAACCCCCTTTTTACCCTCTCCCCTGTTTTTCTTTTTTTTCTTTTTTAAATCTAAGAGTAGATAATGGGATTCTGACACTTGGAAATTTGTTTGAAAACGATTCACTGGAATCTTTTGAGGAGTTAGTCTGGGTGTTCGGTCTCCCTAGATCCAGTATGTGGCAGTACTTGCGACTTTTACTGTCCACAGTTCTAGCCCCCCCCCCTCAGCGATCAGAACTGCTCTTCGATATCAAAAAAAATATTTGGAATGGGTCATGAGGTCTCTCCATCCATCCATCCATTATCGGAACCGCTTATCCTGCTCTCAGGGGTGCAGGGATGCTGGAGCCTATCCCAGCAGTCATTGGGCAGCAGGCAGGGAGACACCCTGGACAGGCCGCCAGGCCATCCAAAATTTTAAGCTACCAGAACTTCAGCAGCATTAAATACTGTTTGGGGAGAAGGATTTAAACATATCATTTAATGAGAAATAAGGGGATAGGATTAGCCGGAATCAAAAAGGATCTGTCGACGGATGTAGAAATCGGACTCGTTCAATTTAAAGTTCTCAATAGTTTCTATTGGACACCATTCAGATGACCCAGGTTAGGCCTGAAAAACACAGCAGACAGCTGGAAATGTGGGCGCTCACAGGGTGCATTAATTCCTATGCTGTCTGGCCGTGCCCTCGGATACAAGGTTTTTGGTAACAAGCCTGTAAATGTGTCAAGGAAATCGCCAGCAATGATTCTGAGTTTTCTCCCAGGTTGTATGAGTTAGGTGATCCATTAATGGTGGAAGAATGTGGAAGCGCAGAGTTGATGCGGACTGGCATAGTGGTGGGTAGACGGACTTTAATGAGGGGATGGAAAAAACCCGAAGCTCCGTCTTATCGGGAGCGGTTATAGAACTGGGAAAAGTGGCCTCATATGAACAGCTCGTCTATTGACAGACTTGACAGATTATATTATACAGCAAGGAACATACCAGGTGTAAGATACATAATGTATTTTATATCTCATAACACAATATTGTACTCCACATGTTTTTTAATTTTATTTCTTCTATGGGCCTCTGCTACTTTACACACTATAATTTTTTTATTTTTTATTTTTGCTTAACATTGTGATCCATAAGTGTAGACCAGCCAGGATGGATAATCTTGGTTTCTTTCTTGTTATTTTTTTTTTAATGTACCACTAGACTGTGCTTTGTCTTGCTTGACGATTACAGTGTTCTCTGTATGTTGATAAAACATAAAAAGTTTGAAGTCATAAGTAAATAAAACCCGAACATCTCAAATTCCACATTGTCATGATTTATTTTTCGGTGCATAAAATGGATAAGATATCATGACAATGTGTGTGGATGGCACTCGTTTCTTTCGAAATTTCTTGATGGAAATAGACTGAAATATTATAAGCAGCACGGATGGACACGTGGTCTTTCAGGACTTCGTATCTCGATGAGTATCTTGATCTTGATCATACGCTGTCGCACTCTAACAGAGCAGTAATTCCCTTTACAGTAGGTGTGATGAGAGGTGTGTTAAATGCATGCAGAGCTGGCATGTGAAAAAATACAACACTTGTACACACACACACACACACACACACACACACACACACACACACACACGTGTCTGCGTGAGTACTTTTGAATATGTAAAGCTGAGTGTTGGGAGTAGGCTGTGCCTTGTGTGTATGTGTGAATAATGGTGGTGGGGGGCCTTGTCCATGATAACTATCACGGACTAGGTTGGGGGCGGAGGTCTCCGGTATCTCTCCGCCATCGACACGCGGTGTTGCCATGAAGACTCACCTCAAACTCACCCTCGGTATCGCTCTCTGGGTCTTGCTTTCTGCTTTTGCTCTACCTCTCCCCCTGCACTCTCCACCCATCTCTCTTCTCCGTCTAATCCTGGGGCACTTTCGGCACCGTCGTGTTTCTCATGCAGGGAGTGTCTGGATGGGGTGCTGCAATGTGACCATTAACCCCCCCCCCACACACACACACTAGACCACACCACCACCATCACAACCACCACCACCATCTTTCCCCTCGAGCCCTTCCTTTCCTCCCTCTGCACTCCCCCTTTAGATTCTCTGCTACCCGTCCACCCCACCCCTCCCATCCCCCCCAAGTCCGCTTCTCTCTCTGGACTCCTCCTCACGTTCTCTCCTCCTCCTCCCCCCCTCCACCAGCTCTCCGCTCCTCCGCGGCTGCGTCTGACTGCACAGGTCTGTTTGGCATGCAGGAGGCTCCTGAGGCCTGGCGCGTCTAAAGGGCAGGGCGCCCAGAGGCAGCAGACGCGTTCTCACTGACAAACACCATCTACCCTCAGAAACCCGAGCGGCTACGGAGCCAGGGCTTCAAATCTCAGACCTGGCTTGGGCCCTGCACCCCCGGGGGGTCCATGTCCGGCCCTGGCCCCCCCCCCCCATGCACCTCGGGTCTAAAGCAACGTCCTTAAATCCACACCCTGCCCCTGTTCCTCTCCAAAACGTGCTCGCCGTGACCCGTGCTTATTTTGAGAAACAAGACTGCCGATCTGCTGTCGGGTGTTAAATGCCAGAAGTACGGATCAGAAGGTCTGCCTCGAGAACGGCACCGGTACGGCTCTCCCTCTGGCTGTGAAGGGGAACGGGGGAGTTGGCCGAGGTTGTGAAGACACGCATGTAAGAGGAGGAAAAGAGGTGAGGAGAGCATGACAGAAAGAGGATAAGAAGATGGATAGATGGGTAGAGGAGGGGAGGGGGTGGGTGGTGGGAAAGCAGCGGAGGAGGCGTAGATGGATGGAAGACGGAGGTGCGAAGGTGTGGTAGGCTTTGTCGGGGGAGAGCCGCCCGGTAGTCTGCCCTTCATTCCCTCTCTCCATTATTCCCATCCATATTTTTACTCTTTCAAACACATTTACATGTGCTGAGGTATTTCCCCCGGGACGGCAACTCCAATTCAGGGGGCAAGATAAGCCGTCAAAGTCACTGACAGAGAGGGCGGCGTGGGTTACTCGATGACAGGCTGGAGTAGGAGAGAGTGAGGACGGGCGACACGCAAGGCGCGCGCACGGGCCCCCGTGCACGTCTCCCCCTCGGTTGTACCGAACCACACCTTCGCTCTGTGCACCGCGGAAGGCGATCAGCCCCGGTGCGTGGGAAAGGAAAAAAAAAACAAAAAAACGAAGAAGAAGAAGAAGAAGAAGAAGAGATAAAGAAAGGAGCCCTCAGTTATTCTGAAGCCCCTACTGGCAGCGCCCAGGCACCGGCGCGCACGCCCACACACACATACAGTACATAGGGTTTTGCACGTACACCGCCACTTTCTCCCCAACAACTGCTCTTGTTTAGTATGCGCTTCCTTTGGTCTTGAGGACGAATGATCCTCACTCTAATGAACTAGGGCCTGCCACTTGAATGTAAAACAGGATTTAACCCGTCTTCAATGTCAGAGCCCCTCCCAGGGGTTCCTTCAGACAACACGCACTCGCAAATTTGTGGAGACACACACACACACGTACACACACACATGCACGCGCAAGGCATCAATGTACACACGCCCACGCACAGCAACACACAACATACTGAGATGCACACACATGTAATCTCTCATACACAGCACCCTTTCCACATGCCAACACACACACACACACACACACACACACACACACACACACACACACACACACACACACACACACACACACACACACACGGACACACACTGCATTACAAACTCTTGCCTTTGTCTTCATTTACTGTGTATCATCCAAAGGATTATAATGGCTGGTGTCCCTACTGCATCTCTCCGAGACAGGGTCATGCCTCACCTTTAATTGTATGCCTGCATCCTCCGTTTTAATTGTGTACAATCCCCCCCGGGCCGTGTTTCGCCGTACACTATATTCTGTAGGAGCAGGCAAATATGTGCCTATCACCTCTTTATTGTTAGCGCCCGCAAACGTCTTACTTGTAGACGATAAACCCTTCACTCGACGCCTTTCCTCTCCGTGATTTATCGTTGGCAGTTTGACACGCTCACTCCCCCCCCCCCCCACACACACACTCCTCCTCTCCGGATACTTGTGATGAAGTCGCATTAAGTCATTTTAATTTGGAAATTGCTTCGGTTAGTCTTGATTAAAAATGTCCGCTAAATGCCTGGAATATGAAGGCTCAGGTTGCATTATGTATATTAACAGCGGCTACAACGCTAACACACAGGTAGGGGTTTAAGTACACAATAAAGCCATTTTCTTAAAACTAAAAAAAACAAAAAACAAAACAAGGAAAAGGGGTTTCGTTTTTTGCACAGCTATTTGACCCGGTATAAAACGAACAGTACAAAACACACACCCATCCCTGCTCGCATTGGGTCTCGTGGAGCCATTTGATATACAAAGTAAGCAATGAGGAAACAAGTGAGGTTACCTTTGTGCTCCTCTACTGGAATATTTTATTGATATCATCTGTGGTGTTTTTCTTTCTTTTTTCTTTTTTTTTTTTTACAATGATTTCATTTTTTTCTTTCTCTTTATTTGAAGATCAGAAGTGGGTGGAATATTCACAAAGATGAGAGAATATGGTTAGATTCACAGTGATGGGCAAGGTTAGCTTTTTCATCTGAACAGAATAACACCAAGGAAAAACAAACAAACAAGCACTCGCACACGCACGCACACACACACACGCACGCACACACACACGCGTTACACTCCCTAGTGTAAACGTGCACACACACACCCTCATCCAGCACAGCTGCAGTGAGGGTGCATAGTGCACATCATGTCCAGGATATTAGGGGTGTATTCGTGAGATGTCAGATGTTTCCCTGACAAACTGAACCCTCGGACCAGAACACCTCCCATATCCCCAGCTGGAGACAACGCCGAACCAGTGGACGTACATTCCACCGCCATGATGTTTGTCCGATGACGCGGTCCTCCGTCGACAGTAATCATCAATTAAAGGGTTTCATTTCCAAATTCTGCACATGCATTTTGCGAAGCGAAAGCGCCTGCTTATCTGTAAGTGGGGTGTCCCAGAATTGCAACTGGATCGACGTTCAAGGGCACATGTTGCTCCGATGCCAGCACTGTTTCGTTTGGGCAGAATCTCTCGTCACGTTGTTCACAGGGGTGGGTTCACTATGTCGAAATGAAACTCTCCATTGAGGATGAGTTGACAACCAACACGTGTGTTTCACATGTTAAAAAACACATTTTACATATAGTGTGTTTTATATATATATATATATATATATATATATATATATATATATATATATATATATATATATATATATATATGTAGTGTGTTATCTTATTACCTGTATTTTTAACTAGATGAAAAATTCGGATCAATAATCCCAGCGGGAGAGAGGGTATTTGTAAGGTTATCAATTTAAAAAAAAAAAGAAGCTCCTTTTGGAAGAGAGTGATTGGATAGTTTTTCTTTATTGACCACTAATGGTCTCCTTTAGCGACCACGTGTGCACTGAGCGGCGGTCTGGTTGTTTACTACACGTGCTTGCCTGGTCACGCTGGGTCTAGGGTCCCCACCACCGTTTCCACCGGTCTGCAAGAGTAGTCAGTCTGCAGCACAACTCCTGACCGGGACAATATTAAATTCTGTTTTACAGTTTTCACACCGGGGGAGAGGTTGGGGGGGGGGGGCGGTTAAGTGATGAAGTGCTTCGAGTTCATATCAGAACCAATTTCCATAAGTGCTAGGACAAACACAAAGACTTATAATGATACTAACCCCCCCTCCCTTTTTCCCATCCTTTCCCTCCTAAAAACATTTTTGCAGAAATATTTTTAAAAGGATATTATAAAAAGGCCTTTCTTTGCGCCCCATGTTATATTTCCTATCTAGATACACTTTTTTTAAGAAGCATCCTTCTGATTCCTTTCATTTGTGGCGAACAAAAAATCAAAAAGTAAAAAGAAAAAAAATAATAATAATATGGCTTTCTTACACAAACACAGTCTCGACACTGTACAGCGTACACGCTATAAATTCTTGGCTCAGTTCAACAGATGGTCGCTCCGTGACCAAACAGAAGAAAGTGAACTGGTCAGCATTGCATTTCCTGCCCTTGTAGATATAATGGAATGTCTGGGACTACATTAGTCATGTGTTTTTTTTTTGTCTTCAGTAGTGTGCTTTAAGTACAGCTGACTAACAATTTTACACTTATTTTTAGTCCATTATTTTTGACTCTCCCCCCCTTTTTTCGGTACAAAATAAATCAATCGAGTTGCTCCCGGGTACTATTTTAAGGGAAACCCCTCGTTGCTAAAATGCTTGCCTCGAAACCAATGTAAGCGATTGTTTGTGGGACACTTTCTCGTCCACAGTCTCAAACTCGATTTCCTTCCCCACAGACAGGCGGGGGCGGGGGGTGTCCGTGTCTTAACACAAGCCTCGGGCTTAGTTGGGATGACGGCGAGGAAGGAGTGATTTGAAGGTATTTATGGTCCTGTCTCTGTATATACAATATGGCTTCTCTGAGTGGAAGAGACACAGAACCTCGACACGGTTATCCAAACGAACACACAGAGAGTAGAGTTTGTTACGGGTTGTGGTGAGGAAGTGTCTTGAGGGACGGCCAATCAAAAAGTTCCCGTGTCCCCTTTTTTTTCTTCTCCATGTCACTGTCACCACTCCACAATAAAGGCAGACATAATCATTTCCTCCGGCAGAGGCTTGTCACATATTTTGAGTTCGCTGTTATTGAACTCATTGTCCAGTTAGTACTGTCCTTAGAGGCTTAATGTTCAGCCACTTGTGTCTCCTCTGCCCTTTTCAGTGTCTCCCCCCCGTTCCTCCCCATCTGTCACCCTGCTCTCCTATTTTTTCTCTTCATTGCACTCCTTCTCCTCTCTCTCTCTCTTTCTCTCACTCTCTCTCTCTTTCTCTCCTCTCTGAGTTTCTCAGTCCTCCTCTGAGCCTGCGGCTCCCCTCAGTCCGTTCATACAGAAGGGGAGGCTGGAGGAGAAAGGGTTGTCTGATGGGGAGAACCCGCTGAAGGGCGGGAGGCTGGCCAGCCTCTGCAGGTGGGGGAAGAAGGCCGGCGGAGGTCCCTTGTGGTGATCCGAGCGTAGCTGCAGGCCGTCGGCGTGTCCAGCAGGGTGATGGTGGGAGGGGGGCAGCTCGGGGGGAGCGTAGCGGATAGTGCTGGGGGCGTAGAGGCTCTGGGGGCCCTGCGGGCCGAGGGCCAGCGGGTGGAAGAGGACTCGCCCCGCTGCGCCTCCTGCAGCCAGTCTCTGGAGCAGCTCAAAGTCAGGAGCACCGCTGCCACCGCCACCTCCACCACCGCTTCGACTGACAGAGCCTAACACTGCCCTGTCCTCACGGGGCAGGGGGGAGGACACGGACATGGCCGGAGACAGAGCTGGGGATGGGGGAGTGAAGAGACCCTTTGGAGGGGCTTCACTGCTGGAGGAAGAATCAGGTATGGGGGTGGCAGGGCTATCGCCGTTGAGGCTGCTGCTGGAGGGGGTGTGTGCATGTGAGGGCTGGGCTTGGGTGGTATTGGACGTTGCATGTGAGGTGGGAGTCTGCGCGTGTGCTCCCCAGCGCACCCCCGGGGCCAGGGCCTCGTGTTCAGTTTTGATGCTGGGGCTACCAGACAGGGCAGAGGGGGTCATCACACTCTTCAGCTGCTGGATCACCGCCCGCCCGTTGTGCACTCTGACCCCTCTTTCTCCTCTGGTGGGGGTCTCTCCTCCCCCGCCGTGTTTCGTTCCCCCCCCTCCATCTTCCTGTTTCACTCTGTCACTCTCCCCACCCTGGTCCCACTCCGTCTCCTCCTCCTCGTCTGCCTCACTCTCGCTGGCCAGGTCTGAGGAGGCTGACACGCTCTCCTCGGTCTGGCGCTGCTCCTCCAGTCTGCGACGAGTCTCAGGGGGAGCACCTTCGGGGTCGGACCGCAGCGGGCGCTTCCTTCTGTCTTCTGATTGGATGGCGGCGGTATTGTACGTTTCTCTGCCTTTTGAGTCTGACTCGTTCTTGCCCACTGAGCTCTTCATTGGCTGGGAGCCTGGGAAGGGAAGGAGACTCATCCAATGAGACGATATGTGTGGGCAGGTGTTTCTGTTTGTCAGTGAACGCTGTTATGAGAATTCACCGGCATTTACCACAATAATATATTGAGGGGATAATGTGTAAGCTGAATCATTGATTTGCTACTTTTCTTTATCATTGTTATTATTATACTATCATCTGTTTTTGTGTATTGTCAATATATTAGTGTGTGTGTGTGTGTGTGTGTGTGTGTGTCTGTGTGTGTCTGTGTGTGTCTGTGTGTGTCTGTGTGTGTGTGAGTGCTCATTTGTAGTTGGTAAATCATAATATCCAGGAACACCAAGTGTTATCACTTTGAGTGTAACTTCATTACTTTTAATCTCATTTAATTGTAATAAGTGGACTCTTGGAAGACTAGCCTGCAAGCTAAAAGAGAGCCAAAGAAAGAAAAAAAAAGAGAAGGAAGTGATATGGTTTGCATACTGTACCTCTGGCTTGTGGGGAGCTGGTGGAGGGGGAGGCACTAACTCGAAGTCGCTCTGCTCTCACACTTTCTGGAAGCTGAAGAAGGTCCAGCTGGGTGTCAGGCAACTCCGTCCGGCTAAAAGAGGAGAGAGAGAGAAAGAGAGCAATATGAGTGCAATGTGAAAGAGAGGGAGATGGATGGGTGGATGGATGGATGGGTGATGGATGAGAAAAGGGAGAAGGTGAGAAGGAGGAGTGAGTGGGGTGGATAGTCACACAAATGAACACCTACCACTTAATGCCTCTTACTGCTGTGCAACTCGCCACTGTTGTGTGGATTTAAGTGAATACTCAGTAATGATAACAACATATAATCAGCAAGATAACACACTCAAATAGCCAAACTCCCTCCGTCCTCTTTAACCTCCAGCGACACACATTCAGCACTCGAAACAACCAGCCTTAACACACATGCACCAGCACTGACTCCCAAACAAACACAGGAACCAGCAGACACACACCTCTGCCACACACACACACACACACACACATACATACATGCATACACACACACACACACACACACACATGCATGGACGCACACACACACACACACACACACATACATGCATACACACACACAAACACACATGCATGGACGCACACACACACACACACACACACACATACATACATGCATACACACACACACACACATGCATGGACGCACACACACACACACACACACACACACACACACACACACACACACACACACACACACCACTCACCTTTCAGCAGCCCACCCGCACATAGTTAAGCTCATACAAGGAAGAGGCTGTTGGAGAAGCTAATGAGCTCTTGTAATTACGGCGCTAATTAACTAAAACATCATTCAGCCCCAAAATTCTGACATCCATTTGTTGTAATTATATAGCTTCAGTCCAATTAGCATTGAAATTCAGCCTACTCCTCTTGTTTTTGTCCGACTCCTCTCTCCCCGCTGTGCGTGCACTTTATTATGTAGTGTCGGCCGTGTGCGTGTGTGTGTGTGTGTGTGTGTGTGTGTGTGTGTGCGTGCATGTATACAGGACAGAAACAAAGGAAAAGCACATTCCCTGCCAGGGTGTGTTATTGCCATTATTGTGCCTGCATAAGAAGAGAGCACAGCCTTAAACAAAGACGACAAGCAGATTTGCTTATTTAAACAGAAAATCCAATTTGTACGCCACCAAAAGGGGAAAAAAATCCTCACTTTGTCATCATTAATGTCAATGGCCATTATGAATGATGCAGTGATATATATATATATATATATATATATATATATATATATATATATATACGTATATACGTATATACATACAGTGGATTTCTCCCTGATCAGTGGCACACAGAACAGCAGCGATAGCATCATTCAGTGCCAAGGGGAAAACACACAGGCACGGCATAGTGTAAAGATGTCACGCACGGACTCGGGTTCAAGTCTGACTCGTTCACCTCCCCCAGTCCGGCCCAACTTCTCCTTTCTATCAGAGAAACGAATCGAAATACCGCGTGAGGGTCCGCTTCCCACGAGAGACATTTTCACACCGTCGTCCGAATTGTTCTTGTGCTGCGCTTTGTGTGTTTCACCGGTTTTTTATCGAGTGTTTATTCGCACTTAATTCACGATTCACCCGTCATTGTGGGAATTTAGAAAAAATTAACACAAGCCTTCGAAGTGTCGGTAAATGGCCTTTTTATCTTACACAAAGCCCAGCGAGTACCCCGGGATCTTATATTGAGTAATATGGTAAGAAACAAACTCGCTACCCCAAATCACGAAACATGAGGGATTTAATCACAAATTGTTATTATGAAAAATTAAAATCCACATTGTGAAATCAGCATCCCTTAAAAATCATAAAACGTGAAAGTTCGTTTTATCCTAAAATTATCAAGCAAGATTTTTAAGATGTCTCACAAGTTACTAACCATACCATACTTTACTTTAAAAAAATAAAAAAATAAATAAAATTCCATCACTTTGAAATGATTAAATGGATATGTTGTCATCCGGACCGGGACTGTCCATCCTGTCTTCCTCACCATTTCACGTTTCATCTGTTTTATCTGGTACTCTGTGCAGCACCTTCTCAAACATCCGCACTAAACTGCTATCTCGCGGCTCTGAGACACGTCTGCTGGGGAAGGAGACGTCCCACTGACCTGAGGATGTAGTTGACCCAGATTACGTTGCGTTCGTGGGGGGCTTTGTGGTTGATGGCGACAGTAGCACAGGACTGGATCCACAGGTAGCCCCCTCTCCTCTGCAGCCACCGATAGTACCCCGTCACCACCTGGCCCTTCCTCAGCACTGACGGCAGAGATGGACACACAGTCAGTAGGATCGCAGGGAGGAAGCACAATTAAAGTGTGTGTGTGTGTGTGTGTGTGGGGGGGGGTCCTTTATGAGTCTGTTGCAATGCCTGATACTAACAGCAGAGGGCACTTATCACAACAAGTCACAGCCGGCTATGTTTACAATCTCCCCGGCTCACCCAAACCACTAAATTCACATACTGCACAAAGAGACAAGGAGGGAGCAATTAAGGCAGGTGGTATTCACTATATTGGAATAGTTAATTAGCAAAATTATCATCTATGAGCACGATCTGTGTTTTGAGCAAGGTGGTGTGTGCGGCGGTGCAGGACTCACAGTCTTCGTGGCTCTGTCGCAGGTTGTCCAGGTCTTCTACATGGATGAAGTGGTAACAAGTATGGCCCACCACTTCTGCCGGGGTCAGATCCATGTACTCCGAGATCCTACGCGTGTGGAAATTACATTTTGTAGAAATGCAGAGCCCGATTTACTAGGTTTATAAAAAAATCAGATTTTATACATGCAATATATGTATACAAATCTCTAGTGTTACACACAGACATGCCTACCCGCCCCCACCCCCACCCCCACAAACACACATAAAAACACACAGTAAAACTCACACTCACTAACAGTGACACATTCATAAGCATGCAGCAGCGCACAGTCAAAGACACCAGAGACCCTCACCTATTCTCACAGTATGTGACCTGTAGGTCCATATTGACCCGGAAGACAAACATGTGGCTCTCCATGCGGACTTCATTGAGCGTAGACGGTGGGAGCGTGTGTGCCAGTGCCACCAAACCCATCGGTCGACGCACAGAGCGGGTGGAGCCTGGGAGGAGGGCGGGGCGGCAGCGGATTCGACCCGTGACATGGATCACCTGTCAATCAAAAAATGACAATATACAGTCACACGACCTTACCTTAAACACAAAGCTGGTCTTTGTCAGTTGTATTCACTTGAGGAGAAATCATTCAGCAAACTCAGAATCACCCCAAAAAAAAAAAAACAATTTGGCAACCAGTTGTAAAGCAAGACCTGACATACAGGCCGGAGAAGATGTACTAGAAAAATAAAGACTTCGAATAGATACACTTGTAGTATAGCTCTAAATCCAGAGTTTATCAAGCATAACTAGTGATGGTGTAGCTGGCAGCTGTACGAAGGGACTAGAAGTCAACATAAGATAACAATCATGGGCGGGTTAAGGTTAAACAGAGAATGACCATCTAGTGATTACTGTGAGCCTCTGGTACCAGAGATCTGCCTATGCAGTAAACTCACAGACATGCAAAGTAAAGTTCATCTTGGCTGACAAATAATATAATAATGACTTGGTCTTGCTTTGACACTGGGAGCACCAGTCTCCCCGGTCCATTGTACCTTATATCCAGAGGACTTGACGTGCAAACCTCTCTTAGTGAGCGTTGACTTCATGCGGATAAAGAAGCCACGATCGGGAGGCTCATCGCCTGGAGAGTGGGGACTACTGGGGGCTGTGGAGGATGAGAGAATATAAAGAGGACAAATAATCCATCTCAGCATCTGAAAACACTTTCCCCTTTTCTCCCCAATTGTACCTGGCCAATTACTCCACTCTTCCAAGCCGTCCCGGTCGCTGCTTCACCCCCTCTGCTGATCCGGGGAGGGTTGCAGACTACCACATGCCTCCTCCAATACATGTGGAGTCGCCAGCCACTTCTTTTCACCTGACAGTGAGGAGTTTCACCAGGGGGACGTAGCTCATGGGAGGATCACGCAATTCCCCCCAGTTCCCCCTCCCCCTTAAACAGGCATCCCGACCGACCAGAGGAGGCGCTAGTGCAGTGACCAGGACACATACCCACATCCGGCTTCCCACCCGCAGACACGGCCAATTGTGTCTGTAGGGACACCCGACCAAGCCAGAGATAACACGGAGATTTGAACCGGCGATCCCCATGTTGGTAGGCAACGGAATAGACCACTACGCTACCCGGGCACCCCTGAATACACTTATGTACTATAGCGATTGTGGTCAGTTTTTTATTCCTTTTCTTTTTTTGATAACACAACTACATTTCTCAACTGGTAATTGCTCACCAACATGCCCAATAACATGTTGCTCTAATTCAGGCCATAGGATGACAATATCCTAAAGTACCAGGTTCAGGGGTACCAGCCAGGGAGGAGGCAGAGGCCGAGCTGGAGGCGCTCTCGGGAGCTGTGAGGCAGCCGGCCTCGGCCCTCAGGTGGGGTCTGATCCCCAGCCGCTCGGCCATCTCAACGTGGTCGGCTGGGTGGATGTAGTCAAAAACACTGCTGCCTGTCAGCTCCACCTAAAGAAACACACGTACACAGATGGAAAAATGGAAAAAGGAAAAAAAAATACACATGCTTACACAAGAGCAAGAACGCATACACACACACACATACACAGAAACACACATATTCAGAAAAAAAAAATCAATATATGTTATGACGGGAAAATGAAAGCGCTGCTCAGGGTTGCCTCTGAACAATAAGTGAGGAGTTTTTCTAAGATTTTCTGCCACATAGGTGTATCCATGTGCACATTCGCAGGCACACACACTCACACACACCCATACAAACACACACACGCGTGCATACACTGCACACACACACAAGTCCAGTCTCATGGGAGTGAGTGACTACAGTACCACACATATAAAATAAAACCAGGGGACATAAAAATCAATTGTACTTGCTGATTAAAAACAGGCAAACTCGGAGTATCTCCAAAGGTCACATTATACTATTCTTCTTATTCCCACTCTCTCCACCTGCTTCTTCATTCATTTACCAACTGGTAGTCTATCGCAGCACTCCCCCAGCACAGACATAAAGAGCAGTGCAACAGCTCATACAGCTCTATATGATCCTGTCATCATAATGCATCTTAGTCGCCTTTTCTAATCATTTAAAGGTAATAATGGCGCTGCTCTTGCATGACATCCATAAAAGCAGCACAATCAGAGTCGGCCTGATTCCATCGGTAGTTGTG